>NW_006789336.1:216477-346343 GCF_000442215.2 Lipotes vexillifer | reverse complement strand
AAGAAATACAAACAGGTTTCTTGGAAGTTTTTGAAAGCTGGGGAAGGACTAGAACCGTTGATGGAACTTAGTATGTAATACCAGCACACTGACTTTTTTTCAGTAGTGTCAAGTAAAGTCAGAATGTTTCGTAGCAGAGAGACTTTCAAAACAGGAAATTTGAGCCAGTTTTCAGCTTCCTGCTATATTTGCAGAGCATGAGAAGACAGCATTAAATTGGCAAGGCTACCTAAACAGTATAGTCAACTAAGAATTAAAAGTCCTTTAAACTGGTGGAAACATAGTAAGACACTCAAAGCATTTAATGCTACAATAATATCAAATAGATTTAAAACCTCTGGTTGCTGTAGTTACTTAAGTTCTTAAGAAAAATCATTTTTTGTTGAACTGGTTTTATATTGTACTAGTTTGCACATACCAACTCATTTTAGAGATTGACTTTTAGAGAAAATTATATTACTAAGCAGTCTTATAGTTCCCCCATGATTTAAAAACAATCTCTACTTTATAATGACTATATAAGCGTATTCACATTAAGTGCTCAGTTTTAAAATGAAAACTATCAGAAATATATATCTTAAAATGAACTATTTAAGCATTTCTTTTTTTGGTAGATTGTCCACTGCTGGACTGATAAGCTACTTACACTCATTTGGGGAGGATGTGTCTAAAGCTTATAACTCCCAATTCTGATGAACCCATTCTCCTCATGAACCCTCACATGTCTAAATGTCTAATTTCTTCATTGTTTTAACTTCTATTTCCTGGTAAGCTTTACAAGGGAGGGAACTGAAATATGAATAGCATAATAACCACATGGTATATGGGCAGACTCTAGCCTGGCATGAAGCAGCCGAAATGAACTGGCAAGCATAAGTGGCTATATGACTCTACCAGGTTCCAAAGGAGCAGCAGCTTTCAGGTATCCTAGGGAATTGTGCATTATTAACAAGACTAAAATGTTTTTAATAAGTCTGATTTGCCAAGGTAAAAGACTTGTTTTTGCCTTTTGTGTTTGGCAGCATCATCAGTCAAGGAGGGAGCTGGAAGCTACCCAGATTTGCCAGGGCAAAACTTTCACAGCCTTGGGCAAGATCTGGAACGCAAGCTGAACGGGTGCTTGATTTACACATTTTCCAGTACTAAGTTTCACAACTGCTGTTTAACAAATAATAAATCAATAATGGTAGTGAGGAAATTTTACAGGGCCATGTTCAGGATCTAAAAATATCAGTATACATACATGTTCCCTTAAGCTGGTCTAGGGGGTTGAAATATTGATTGGTGTAGGAACTATAGCCTTGCTTGAACATTTCACTGGTTTAATTCAGTCTAGGGTGGTAGAGATTGAAAAATATTCAAAATAAATTAAATTCTGCAGTGACAGTAAAATTCAAATATAATTCAAATCCAATATTCTCCTAACAAAATAATCCTTTTTCTGAAAAATTTGATTAGGAGGAACCTAAATGAATTATTTAACTTGCTGATTTTGCCAAGCGCAAACAGTGAGGGGCTTACAAAAACTTTTAATCTGATAAATATATCTGGAACTGCAGGTAAGAAATTAGGAAATGTGCTTCTATAGCTCATATAAATGAGGGGCCAAAGAGAGGAAAAATTCTGTTGAATTACCTCAAATCCCATGTGTAGGGATGGCTTTTTTAACTTAAAGTTGTAAGATATAATTGTATCAAACTTATAATGTTCCTGAATATATTGACCAATGAATCTTTTGGTTTTTAACAATATAGTAGCTTTCATGAATGTCAAATGACAAATGAAAGAATTCTGCTTTACTGGATAAGAGCAGAGAACTTTTATTAAAATACACTTTTGTTTCTAATTAAAAAATAAATATTGCCTAATGAAACCTAATCCAAATCAAGTTAAAAGAAATAATAAAACACACACACACATAGGTTTTCAGAGACCCTGATAAAAAACATGTCAAGGAAGTTATTATTTATATCCATTGATAAAAGAGACAACAAAGGCTCAGACTGCTTCATTGTTTTTAAAAGTCACATGGCTCTGTTTTGGAGAACTAAGATTAGAATCTTGTTTTAGTTTTTTTTTTTTTTTTGCGGTACGCGGGCCTCTCACTGCTGTGGCCTCTCCCGTTACGGAGCAAGGCTCCGGACTTGCAGGCTCAGTGGCCATAGCTCACGGGCCTAGCCGCTCCGCGGCATGTGGGATCTCCCTGGACTGGGGCATGAACCCGTGTCCCCTGCATCGGCAGGCGGACTCTCAACCATTGCGCCACCAGGGAAGCCCTAGAATCTTGTTTTATTAACTGCCAGCCATTTTTCCCCATCTATAAAACAACATATATGCTTGGGGTTTTCTGGTTGTAGATAATTTTATTTCTATTTTGTAAGAACAGGAGCAAAATAGTTCTGGAAATATGAACACACCTTGACACAAAATAAAACTCATTTCCCTTGTTTTTTATATCAATATACCTAAATAATGATACTACCATATTATGTGTGTGCTTCACAGCTGCTAAGAGACCACACAACCAGGTAAACTGCATGATTCCTGGATTATACATCATGTATTCCCTCCCTCTCCTTAACAGCTAGGCAACAGTTTACGTGCACCAATAATAGCTAAGGTAGCTCTTACAGGCTAGAGGCTAAGGTTAAAATAAAATGCAAAGGATGAAAGAGAACCTGCTAATTTCTTCAGCTTCAATGGAGAATTTTATAGCAATCTATAGAGCCAAAAGAGAAAGAAAGACCTAGCTTATTGTTAATGATCAAATTTCTGGCACACTATACCATTACAGCTGATGTTAATAATGCCTATTATAGTGCCTCTCATATGTTGGCCTTCAACTCAACAATTCAACGAGGTTTTAATGGAGTGCTTATTATGTACGAGGTATTGTTTGAGGTATCTGAGATACAACAAAACTGGAAAAAAAGTGACTACGCTCATGGGACTTACATTCCAGTAGAATAAGACAGACAACAAACAACAAATATAATAAATAAATTATATAGTATGTTAGAAAGCAGTAGTGATCTGAAAAGAAAATTGTTGGCCTGAGAATTAGAATTATATAAATAGAACTTCTGAAAAGTCAGTTGCCTAAGGTTAACTAAGTTAAAGAACTATGGTTTTACATTTATTTTAATTATATGTAATATACTGAACTAGATACTGGGGATCTGAAGATGGATAACACAGTCTTTATCTTCAATGTCATTACAGTATCATAAGACAGACCAACACAGATGTATAGAGATAATCGTACTACAACATGCAGCATCTTATATTAGCAGTGGAAAAAAGTTAAGAGGGCAATTCTATGTGCGAGAATGGGAAAGAATGGTAGAGAATGCCAATGACATGGAAGAAGGTTGGAGTTGTTGGGGGAAGCATTTCATTAGTTTTGTTATTAATATTTGAATGGTTATCTATATTATCTATTATTGCAAGAGTAATGCATTTTTAGCAGAAAAGCTAGCTAGGAAAATTTATACTGCAAAAGATGGCTTAATTTTTTTTTAACATAGTTGGCTTGATTTTAACAGTGAACTAATATACTCACAAATTGTAAACTCCCTAAGGACAAGATTTGGTCTAAATTTTTCACACATTTTATACATACTTTATTGTATAGCAAATATTTATTGACTTGAATGTTAGAACAGGTAACCTAACAGAACTTCAAGATTTATATCATTTTTTACCGAAGTTATATTTTCAAATACTATGTTATATTCCTAAGATTCTTATTTTTGCATTAGAACATGTTGTATCTTGTACAGGTTGTTTCATGTTAAATCTTAACTTACTTTAATTTTTCACACAGGTAATATAATCTATCTCTGCTGATCTTACACTATAGACATAGGTGACTTTGAGATTGGAGAATCTTTATCACAGTTGGTAATTACATAATTTTTGACTCAGATAAACATCTAAAATTATTCTAATACCTTAATTTGCAGCTTTGCTTCTTGCAGTCGACCTTTCCATGAGGCCACAAATTTAAGGCTATCCACAGAGCAGACCACAGCCCTGTGAAAATAAAGCATCAAATGTCAGAAAGACATAATTTTCAGGAATTAAAACATGAATAGCTATAGAAGATATACACATTTCTAGTTATTTAAAATTGAAATATTTATAATGTACAAGTAATCAGATATCTTAGGCTATGCACAATACCTTAGATTTCACACTAAGTTTTTAAAGTTAACTTGTTATGTCAGTCTCCTCTTCAAGGTTGTGTAGGTATCTTGAGGATAGGGTCTTTTAGTTTTACATCCTCCGTTTTGACCACCATCCTCAAATGCAGGCACATAATGGGGGTTCAATAAATGTTTACTAGCTGAACTGAAATATGATATTTATAATATGCTCCTGAGGTACTATCAATTGAATATCCCCCAAAGCACTAAAAAGAAACTAAATTTTTTTCAGTATGTTTTTGGAAGTGTGTCTTTCATTGCATTTTAACTTCTTAAAAATGATAGCCTATATATGATATGATATTCCAAATTTGTTTTTAAAGAGTTTGAACTTAACCATCAAATACTGTTTCCCACCAAGAAGCCTAGTCAGCATTGTCTAACAGAATTTTCTACAGAGATAAATGTATTTTCATTCAGTTCAAAATGGCAGCCACTACCCAAATGTGGCTATTGAGAACTTTAAATGTGGCTAGTGTATTGAGAAATCACATATTTAATTTTACTTAACTTGTTTGGGGGAGTGCTATTAAAGAATTTTAATAGCAGGTGGTGTTAGCAGTTCTTTTCTTCCTGATACAGACCAGGGTTTTTCCATTTGACTTTATAGTAGGACCACTTGGATTTGTGTGGTGTAAGCAGGATGGGAAGAGGGGAGAAGGTTCAAGAGGGAAATACGCTTTTACATAAATCACATATGAAGGGAGGTTTGAAGTCATTATTGCTATTGCTTCAGGATGATGGGATTGCTTGTTTCTTTGGATATTAAGTTGTATGAGTTGTTTGTATATTTTGGTTATTAACTCCTTGTCAGCTGCATTATTTGCAAATATTTTCCCCCATTCCTTAGGTTGTATTTTCATTTTGCTGATGGTTTCCTTTGTTGTGCAAAAGCTTTTAAGTTTTCTTAGGTCCAATTTGTTTATTTTTACTTTTATTTCTTTTGCCTTAGGAGACAGATCCAAAAACTATTGCTACGATTTATGTCAAAGAGTGTTCTGCCTATGTTCTCTTCTAGGAGTTTTACGGTTTCATGTCTAACATTTAGAAGTTTAATCCATTTTGGATTTATTTTGAATATGGTGTGAGGTAATGTTCTAATCTCATTGTTTTACATGTAGATGCCCAGATTTCCCAGTGCCACTTATTGAACAGACTGTCTTTTCTCCACTGTACATTCTTGCCTCCTTTGTTGTGTATTAATTGATCACAGGTGTGGGGGTTTGTTTCTGGGCTCTCTAATCTGTTCCATTGATATATGTGTCTGTTTTTGTGCCAGTAGCTGTTTTGATTACTGTAGGTTTGCAGAATAGTCTGAAGTCTAGAAGGATGATATCTCCAGCTTTGTTCTTTTTTATCAAGATTGCTTTGGCAGGGACTTCCCTGGCAGTCCAGTGGTTAAGACTCTGTAGGGGGGCATGGGTGCAATCCTGGTCAGGGAAGTAAGATCCTGCATACCGAGTGGCATGCCCCCCCCAAAAAAAAAAAAGATTTCTTTGGCAATTTGGAGTCTTTTGTGGTTCCATTTCAATTTTAGGATCATTTGTTCTAGTTCCATGAAAAGTGCCATGAGTATTTTGATAGGGACTGCATTAAATTTGTAGATTGTTTTTGGTAGTATAGTCATTTTAACAAAATCATAAGAGCAACAGGTATCTTTCCATTGTTTGGAATCTTCTGCAGTTTCCTTCATCAATGTTTTATAATTTTCAGAGCATAGATCTTTCACCTACTTGGTTAACTTTATTCCTAGGTATTCTTTTTGATGTGACTTTAAACATTTTTTTTTGACTTTTTCTTTTTGATAGCTCATTATTATTGTATAGAAACATAATAGATTTCTGTATATTAATCTTGTATCCTGAAACTTTGCTGAATTCATTTATTAGTTCTAATAGTTTTTGGGTGGAGACTTGAGGGTTTTCTATATATACAGTATCATGTCATCTGCAAATAGTGAAAGTTTTAAATCTTCCCTTCTAATATGGATGGCTTTTATTTTTTTCTTGCCTGATTACTGTGGCTAGGACTTCAAATAATATGTTAAATAGAAGTAGTGAGAGTGGGCATCCTTGTCTTGCTCCTGAATTTAGAAGAAGGCTTTCATTTTTTCACCACTGAGTATGATGCTGGCTATAGGTCTATCATAAATGACCTTTACTATGTTGAGGTATGTTCTCTCTATATCCACTTTGATGAGAGCTTTTATCACAAATTGATGTTGAATTTTGTCAAATGCTTTTTCTGCATCTATTGAGATGATAATGTGATTTGTGCCTTTTCTTGTGGTAATGTGGTGCATCACATTAATTGATTTGCAAATGTTGAGCCATCCTTGCGACTCTGTAATAAATCCCATTTTATCATGGTGTATGAGCCTTTTTATATATTGTTAGATTTGGTTTGCTAATATTTTGTTAAGGATTTTTACATCCTATATTCATTAATTGGCCTTTAATTTTCTTTCTTGTAGTAGTCTTTGGCTGCTTTTGGTTATCAGAGAAATGGTGGCCTTGTACAATGAATTTGGGAATGTTCTATCCTCTTGAATTTGGGGAATAGATTTAGAGGACAGGTATTAGTTCTTCTTTATATGTTTGGTAGAATTCCCCTGTGAAGCCACCTAGTCCTGGACTTTTGCTGGCTGGGAGTATTTTTATTACAAATTTAATTTCACTACTAGTGACTGGTCTATTGAAATTATCTATTTCTTCTTAAGTCAGTCTTGGCAGGCTGTATACTTCTAGAAATTCATCCATTTCTTCTAGGTTGTCCAATTTGTTGGCATATAACTGTTGGTAGTATTCTCCTGTGATTTTTTTTTTAAATCTCTGTGGTATTGGTTGTTATTTCTCCTCTTTCATTTCTTATTTTATTTGGGTCTTCTCTTTTGTTCTTGGTGAGCATGGCTAAAGGCTTATCAATTTTGTTTATCTTTTTAGAAACCCAGCTCTTCGTTTCATTAATCATTTCTATTGTTTTTTTCTTATGTCTATTTTACTTATTTCCCCTCTGATCTCTATTATTTCCTTTCCTCTGCTGACTTTGGGCTTTGCTAATTCTTCTTTTTCTAATTCTTTTAGGTGGTATGTTAGGTTGTTTATTTGAGGTTTTTTTTTTGTGTGTGTGTGGTATGCAGGCCTCTCACTGTTGTGGCCTCTCCTGTTGTGGAGCACAGGCTCTGGATGCGCAGGCTCAGCGGCCATGGCTCACAGGCCCAGCCACTCTGCGGCATGTGGGATCTTCCCGGACCGGGCCACGAACCCGTGTCCCCTGCAACGGCAGGCGAACTCTCAACCACTGCGTCACCAGGGAAGCCCGAGATTTTTCTTGTTTCTTGAGGAAGGCCTGTATCAGTATCAACTCTTAGAACTGCTTTTGCTGCATCCCATAGATTTTTTTTTTTTTTTTTTTTTGCGTTATGCGGGCCTCTCACTGTTGTGGCCTCTCCCATTTGCGGAGCGCAGGCTCCGGACGCACAGGCTCAGCGGCCATGGCTCACGGGCCCAGCCGCTCCGCGGCATGTGGGATCCTCCCGAAACGGGGCACGAACCCGCGTCTCCTGCATCGGCAGGCGGACTCTCAAGCACTGCGCCACCAGGGAAGCCCCATCCCATAGATTTTTGAGTGCTTTGTTTCCATTTTCATTTGTCTCAAGGTATTTTCTGATTTCCTCTTTGATTTCCTCATTGACCCATCGTTTTTTTAGTACCATGTTGTTTAGCCTCTATATGTTTGTTCTTTTCCTATTTTTCTTTCTGAAGTTGATTTCTAGCTTCGTACCATTGTGGTCAGAAAAAAGATGCCTGATATAATTTCTATCCTCTTAAATTACTGATGCTTGTTTTGTGATCTAGTATGTGAGCTCTCATGAAGAATATCCCATATGCTCTTGAAAAGAATGTGTATTCTCCTGTTTTTGGATATAATGTCCTGTAGGTATCAATTATGTGCAAATGTTCTACTGTGTCATTTAAGACCTCTGTTGTCTTTTTGATTTTCTGTCTGGATGATCTGTCCATTGATGTCAGTTGGGTATTAAAGTCCCCTACTATTATTGTATTATTGTCAAGTTATCCCGTCATATCTGTTAGTATTTGCTTCATATATTTAGGTGCTCCTGTATGGGGTGCATATATGTTAACGAGTGTAATATCCTCTTCTTGTATTGATCCTTTTATCATTATATAATGTCCTTCTTTGTCTTTTGTTATAGCCTTTGTTTTAACGTCTATTTTGTCTGACATCAGTTTTGCTACCCCCGCTTTCTTGTTGCTTCTGTCTGCATGAAATATCTTTTTTGCACCTGTTTGCTTTCAGTCTGTGTGTATCTTTAGCCCTAAAGTGAGCCTCTTACAGGCAGCATATTGAAGGGTCTTGTTTTTGTATCCAATAAGCCACTTAATTAGAGCATTAGTCCATTGACATTTAAAGTAATTATTAATAGGTATGTACATATTGCCATTTTATTACTTGTTTTCTGGCTGCTTTTGTAGCTTTTTCTGTTCACATCTTTGTTTCTTCTCTAGTGGTTTGACAATTTTCTTTAGTACTATGCTTGTGTTCCTTTCTTTTTAATTTTTGTGTATGTATTGTAGGTTTTTGATTTGTGGTTACCCTAGGTTCATGTGTGTTGACCCATAATTATATCTACTTGATTTAAACTGATAAGTCATTTAAGTTCAAACCATTTTAAAAGATATACATTTTTACTACCCTCCCTGACATTTTTGTTTTTTGTGTCATATTTTAAACCTTCATGTTTATCCCTTAGCTGTTTGTTGTAGTTATAGTTGCTTTTACATTTTTTGCCTTTTAATCTATGTACTGACTTATTTAAGTGATCTTCAACATTTACTATATATTTATCTTTCCTACTGGGATTTTCCATTTCCTATAGATTCTTACTTATTTTCCACTTAGAGATCCTTCAACAGTTCTTTTAGGGTAGGTTTAGTATTGATGAATTCTTTTAGTTTTTGCTTGTCTGAGAAATTCTTTATCTCTCTTTTTCTATTCTAGATGATAATTTTATTGGGTAGAGTATCCTAGCTTGCAGGTGTTTCCTTTTCAGGATTTTAAATATATCCTTTCTGGCCTGCAATGTTTCTGCAGAGAAATCAGTTGATAGCCTTATGGGGATTCCCTTGTGTATGATTATTTTTCTCTTTCTGCCTTTAGAATTCTCTAAAAATTTTTCCATTTTAATTATGATATATATTGGTGTGGGTCTGTTTGGGTCCATCTTGTTTGAGACCCTCTGTACTTCCTGTACCTAGATATCTATTTCCTTCTTCAGGTTTCTGAAGTTTTCAGACACAATTTCCTCAAATACATTTTCACTCTCCTTCTCTCTCTCTTCTCTTTCTGGAACCACTAAAATGCAAAAGTTGGGACACTTAATGTTATCAGACATGTTTCTTAGATTGCTTTTAAATTTTTTTTTTTTTTTACCCTGGTGCTCTGATTGGATGATTTCCATTATTCTGTCTTCCAGATCACTTATGCATTCTTCTATATCACTTAGTCTGCTATTCATTCCTTCTAATGTGTTATTTCAGCTATTAAATTATTTATTTTTGACTGGATCTTTATATTTTCTAGTTCCTTGAGAACATGTTCATTTTTTAGATCAATTCTTTTTTCTAATTCAGTTAACATTTTCACTACAAATGTGTCTAACTCTTTATCTGGTAAATTGTTTATTTCTCTTTCATCATTTATTTTTTCTCTTGATCTTTCAATTGAGAGTAGTTCCTCTGCCTTTTCATTTTTTTTAGACTTAACTTTCTCTGCCTCTATGAATTTAGGTGAAACAGTTACCTATTGCATCTTAAAGGGGTGTTCTTATGTTTGAGTGTCTCTATGCTGACTACATATGTTCAATGCCTTTGGTGGGAGAGCTGGATTTGATGTGGATGCCAGTCATGTCTTTCCTCAGAGTGTGCTGGCAGCTATCACCTTGGTAAGTGGTGGGGCTGGAGATAGAGCTGGCCTGGGGTGTGAGGCAAGGCTTCTTCTCTGGTCAGTAACCATCACTGCCCTCCCAGGGTCAGGGTCTGATCCCATGTTGCTGCAGAAGACCTGTGTGTCAGGCTCAAACTGGCTCCATTCCCTTTAAGTGTGTGTTTTCCCCACTCCCCACACCAGGAATTTTGTCCCAGGAGGGGAGTGCTGAATCAAGTGAGGTTCATGTGCATACAGCAGTCCAACGTGCTGTCTGTGCAGGCATCTGTGGTTCTGCTCAGCCACAGACCATGGTTGAGTCTTTTCCCTGGTCGCAGCTGCCCCAGATCAAGGGCTGTGCTGTGGCATGGACTAAGTGGGGCCCAACCATTTGCTTAGCTTGGGCTGAGGCACATGATGAGGTGCTTGGAGGAAAACAGGCAGCCACTAGAGCAAACCTCTCTTCCCTGCCGTGGGGGCAAGACCTCTTTGTCTCTCACAACTGATCACTATCTCCAACCTCCTCTGTGCCCCAAAGGGGAGACAGGGCCTCTGTGGTTTCTCTGTGTATACTGGGGCAAGGTGGTGGGTTGAGCTGTGGTGTACAGCGGCTGCCCTCTGGGCTGCTTCTAGGGTACCACTTGAGTAAGTGCCAACAATGGCCACCACAGCCCACCCAGGGTCCACCCTGGGACTAAGTCACCTCTGCATCCCAAAGTCAAGTCTTTTCCCTGGTCCTGGCCACCCCAGATCCAGTGCCATACTGTGGCATGGACTAAGAGGGGCCAGAGCTTTTGCTTAGCTCAGTCTGGGGTGTATGATGAGGCAGTCACGGGAAACTCAGCAGCCACTAGAGCAGACCTCTCTCCACCCTGCCCCTGAGGCTAGCCTGTGCACACACACTCCCCTTGAATGGAGCCCAGGATACTCCCAGCCCTTCTATTTGTCACAGTGTTCCTCCAACCAGTGAGGGGGCTTATCTCCTCCATGTAGGATCCCAGGACTGGGATGCCTAGTCTGTGGCTTGACCCACTCACTCCCCAGGGCTAGGGTCTGCCCGTATAATCACCCTTTTCCTCTGAGTCCCCTCTCTGGGCACAGGTCCTGATTTGATTGCTTTTCTTCCCTTCCTACCTGATTACATGTGTATTTTTCTTACAGCCTCGGTTTTAAAGGAGTCCTTCTACCAGTTCCAGTTAGTTTTCAGTGAGAAATGCTCCTCCTGTAGATGTATTTCAGGTGTGTTCAGGGGAGAAGATGAGGGTCACATCCTCTTACGCAACCATCTAGTCTCCTTAATCCATTTTAACTTTAAATCATTTAATTTTTTTTTACATCTTCAATGGAGTACAATTGCACTACAATGTTGTGTTAGTTGCTGCTGTATAACAAAGTGAATCAGCTATATGTATACATATATCCCCATATCCCCTACCTCTTGCATCTCCCTCCCACCCCTCTAGGTGGTCACAAAGCATGGAGCTGATCTCCCTGTGCTATGTGGCTGCTTCCCACTAGCTATTTTAAATTTGGTAGTGTATATATGTCCATGCCACTCTTTCACTTCATCCCAGCTTACCCTTCCCCATCCCTGTGTCCTCAAGTCCATTCTCTATGTCTGTGACTTTATTTTAGTCCTGCCCCTAGGTTCTTCAGAACTATTTTTTTTTTAGATTCCATATATATGCGTTAGTTTTGATTTGCATTTCCCTAATGATTAGTGATGTTGAGCATGCTTACATGTGTCTGTTGGCAATCTGTATATCTTCTCTGGAGAAATGTCATTTAGGTCTTCTGCCCATTTTTGGATTGGGTTTTTTTTTGATATTGAGCTGCATGAGTTGTATATTTGGAGATTAATCCTTTGTTAGTTGCTATGTTTGCAAATAGTTTCTCTCATTTTGAGGGTTGGCTTTTTGTCTTGTTTATGGTTTCCTTTACTGTGCAAAAGCTTTGAAGTTTCATTAGGTCCCATTTTTTTATTTTTGGTTTTATTTCCACTTCTCTAGGAGGTGGGTCAAACAGGATCTTGCTGTGATTTATGTCATAGAGTGTTCTGCCTATGTTTTCCTCTAAGAGTTTTATCGTGTCTGGCCTTACATTTAGGTCTTTAATCCATCTGAGTTTATTTTTGTGTATGGTGTTAGGGAGTGTTCTAATTTCATTTTTCACATGTGGCTGTCCAGTTTTCCCAGCACCATTTATTGAAGAGGATGTCATTTCTCCATTGTATATTCTGACCTCCTTTATCAAAAATAAGGTGACCATATGCACATGGGTTTATCTCTGGGCTTTCTATCCTATTCCATTGATCTACATGTCTGTTTTTGTGCCAGTACCATACTGTCTTGATTACTGTAGCTTTTGTAGTATAGTATGAGGTCAGGGAGCCTGATTCCTTCAGCTCTGTTTTTCTTCTCTTTTTTTTGTTTAACATCTCTATTGGGGTATAATTGCTTTTGGTGTGTTATTCTGCTTTATAACAGAGTGAGTCAGTTATACATATATATATGTTCCCATATCTCTTCCCTCTTTGTCTCCCTCCCTCCCACCCTCCCTATCCCACCCCTCCAGACAGCCACAAAGAACCGAGCCGGTTTCCCTGTGCCATGCGGCTGCTTCCCACTGGCTATCTACCTTACGTTTGTTAGTATATATATGTCCATGTCTCTCTCTCGCCCTAACACACCTCACCCTTCCCCCTCCCCATATCCTCAAGTCTGTTCTCCAGTAGGTCTCTGTCTTTATTCCTGTTTTACCCCTAGGTTCTTCATAACATTTTTTTTTTCTTAAATTCCATATATATGTGTTAGCATACGGTATTTGTCCTTCTCTTTCTGACTTACTTCACTCTGTATGACAGACTCTAGATCTATCCACCTCATTACAAATAGCTCAATTTCGTTTCTTTTTATGGCTGAGTAATATTCCATTGTATATATGTGCCACATCTTCTTTATCCATTCATCCGACGACGGGCACTTAGGTTGTTTCCATCTCCGGGCTATTGTAAATAGAGCTGCAATGAACATTTTGGTACATGACTCTTTCTGAATTCTGGTTTCCTCAGGGTATATACCTAGTAGTGGGATTGCTGGGTCATATGGTAGTTCTATTTGTAGTTTTTTAAGGAACCTCCATACTGTTCTCCATAGTGGCTGAACCAATTCACATTCCCACCAGCAGTGCAAGAGTGTTCCCTTTTCTCCACACCCTCTCCAGCATTTATTGTTTCTAGATTTTTTGATGATGGCCATTCTGACTGGTGTGAGATGATATCTCATTGTAGTTTTGATTTGCATTTCTCTAATGATTAATGATGTTGAGCATTCTTTCATGTGTTTGTTGGCAGTCTGTATATCTTCTTTGGAGAAATGTCTATTTAGGTCTTCTGCCCATTTTTGGATTGGGTTGTTTCTTTTTTTGTTATTGAGCTGCATGAGCTGCTTGTAAATTTTGGAGATTAATCCTTTGTCAGTTGCTTCATTTGCAAATATTTTCTCCCATTCTGAGGGTTGTCTTTTGGTCTTGTTTATGGTTTCCTTTGCTGTGCAAAAGCTTTGAAGTTTCATTAGGTCCCATTGGTTTCTTTTTGTTTTTCTTTCCATTTCTCTAGGAGGTGGGTCAGGAAGGATCTTGCTGTGATTTATGTCATAGAGTGTTCTGCCTATGTTTTCCTCTAAGAGTTTGATAGTTTCTGGCCTTACATTTAGGTCTTTAATCCACTTTGAGCTTATTTTTGTGTATGGTGTTAGGGAGTGATCTAATCTCATACTTTTACATGTCCAGTTTTCCCAGCACCACTTATTGAAGAGGCTGTCCTTTCTCCACTACATTCCTGCCACCTTTATCAAAGATAAGGTGTCCATATGTGCGTGGGTTTATCTCTGGGCTTTCTATCCTGCTCAATTGATCTGTTTTTGTGCCAGTACCATACTGTCTTCATTACTGTAGCTTTGTAGTATAGTCTGAAGTCAGGGAGTCTGATTCCTCCAGCTCCGTTTTTCGTTCTCAAGATTGATTTGGCTATTTGGGGTCTTTTGTGTTTCCATATAAATTGTGAAATTTTTTTGTTCTAGTTCTGTGAAAAATGCCAGTGGTAGTTTGACAGGGATTGCATTGAATCTGTAGATCCCTTTGGGTAGTAGAGTCATTTTCACAATGTTGATTCTTGCAATCCAAGTATATGGTATAGCTCTCCATCTGTTTGTATCATCTTTAATTTCTTTCATCAGTGTCTTATAGTTTTCTGCATACAGGTCTTTTGTCTCCTTAGGTAGGTTTATTCCTAGGTATTTTATTCTTTTTATTGCAGTGGTAAATGGGAGTGTTTCCTTAATTTCTCTTTCAGATTTTTCATCATTAGTGTATAGGAATGCAACAGATTCCTGTGCATTAATTTTGTATCCTGCTACTTTACCAAATTCATTGATTAGCTGTAGTAGTTTTCTGGTAGCATCTTTAGGATTCTCTATGTATAGTATCACGTCATCTGTAAACAGTGAATGAAACAATAGCAAAGATCAATAAAACTAAAAGCTGGTTCTTTGAGAAGGTAAATAAAATTGTTAAACCATTAGCCAGACTCTTCAAGAAAAAAGAGAGAAGACTCAAATCAGTAGAATTAGAAATGAAAAAGAAGTAACAACTGACACTGCAGAAATACAAAGGATCATGAGAGATTATTACAAGCAATTACATACTAGTAAAATGGACAATTGGAAGAAATGAACAAATTCTTCGAAAAGCACAACCTTCTGAGACTGAACCAGGAAGAAATAGAAAATATAAACGGACCAATCAAAAGCACTGAAATTGAAACTGTGTTAAAAATCTTCCAACAAACTGTGATTAATCTTCCAACAAAGAAAAGACCAGGACCAGATGGCTTTACAGGTGAATACTATCCTTCTCAAACTCTTCCAAAATATAGCAAAGAGAGCAACATTACTAATCTCATTCTATGAGGCCCTGTTACCAAAACCAGACAAAGATGTCACAAAAAAAGAAAACTACAGGCCAATAACACTGGTAAACATAGATGCAAAAATATCCACCAAAATACTAGCAAACAGAATCCAGCAGCACATTAAAAGGATCATACACCATGATCAAGTGGGGTTTATCCCAGGAATGCAAGGATTATTCAATATATGCAAATCAATCAATGTGATATACCATATTAACAAATTGAAGGAGAAAAACCATACGCAGAAAAAGCTTTTGACAAAATTCAACACCCACCTCAACATAATACAGGCCATATATTACAAACCCTCAGCCACCATCATTCTGAATGGTGAAAAACTGAAACCATATCCACTAATATCAGGAATAAATCATTTAAATTTAAATAGCATCATTTGACTTCTGCCTACCATATTGGACACAATAGGTGTAGATAAATAAATGGCTAAAATTTTAAAAATTATATTTTGCCTTTTTCAATTCTAATATAAAACACGTCATAATTGAAAGCAGTGTTCTCTAAACTAGAAGTTTACTGTTATTAAACGTCAAGTATTAAGAAATAACACAACTATCTGGATTCAACAATAAATTTATTTGTTGACAATCAAGGGAATGTGATCAGAAGTGAACAAATCAAAGTATAATTACCCTCTCAGAGAAATAAGTATTTCATTCTATTTACCTTGCAGTTTCCTGGCGAAGCGCATTGAGAAATGTGTCTGGGTGGAAGAGTTCTGATAGGTCAAGTGTATCAGAGAGAAGAGTCTGTTTTTCAGCTCTCTCTACCCAGTTCTAGGAGGAGGGAGATACAAAAACACATATTTAAAAACTCTGCAAACTTGAAAGATAAAGATTGGATACAGATATGGTGAAATAGTTCCCACTAAAAACCAAACCAAACCAAAAAATACCCTCTCTTGGTCCTTCTTCTCACCAGCTATTATCCTATTGATATTTATCTGTGCCACTTCGTAACAAAAAAACATTGTCTAATTTCATCTATAGTATTTGACCTTTTTAAAACACTTTGACCTTCTTAAAACACTTTCTTCTCTTGGCTTCTTAATCACTACAGTCTCCCAGTCTTTCTTCTGTCTTCCTGACTATAACTTCTTGGCATCCATCATTGACTCCTCCTCCTTTCCTGGAATTCCCAATATTGGGGTGTACTCAGGACCATTACTTGGTCAATCCTATAGTTTTAAAGACCAGTATGCTTATGATTCCCAATATTGTATCTCCTACTTCTTCCTACCTGTTTCCTGTCACTTATTTTTCTGACATTTCCACCATGATGTTTAACAGTTATCTAAACACGTTCAAATCAGAATTCTAAATTTGCAAGACCACCTTCCTCTTCCCTAGGAAATCTTCTTTATCACCAGAATCCTTCAGCTCAGTGAGAAATTCAATTGATTGCTCAGACCAAAACCTTGAAATTATTTTTTACATCTCTCCCATGTCCCACAGCCAAATTCACAGGTCTGACATAAAAATCTTAGCACTTCTTCATTTCCACATCCACCACCCTAATCCATAACACCACCATATTATCACTTGGATTACTGCAGTAACCTCTTAACTAGTTAGCCTGTTCCCTGCCTACATCTGTTTTTCCCTCAGATATGTTCATGATTTGCTTTCTTACTTCATTCAAGTCTCTGTTTAAATATCACCTCCTAAGTGGCCTTACCTGACCACTCATGCTGAAGTGTCACCCTTTTCAACCCATTAACTTTCTAATTCCTTTAATCTACATCAATTTTCTCTACAGAATCCTGATATTTATTAGATATAAAGTTCTGTTCAGCTTCAATATTTCATCAAGATCTACTATTTGCCTTCACCTTCTGGTAGGCCCAATAAATAGATGCTTACTTTAAAAATGTCCTGACATTCCCAGAAAAGAATAATATAAATATGTGTATAAGCACAGATGTTACTACACTATCTAATAAGTGTAACAATGTTACAAATGTCAACACGGTATGACATTTAGATTTATTTAAAATATTAGATTATTTACTATCACATATAAATGGGCATTTTACATGCCACTTGGAGTGAAAATAACTCCTTATGTGTTCTATAGGTTGAAATTCTCTTGCTCTAAACTATAAATGAGAGTTTATTATTGCAAGAGTAAAGTTTTAAAAATAATCGTGAAAACTGTTAATTTTATGTAAGAAAATTAAGAACTCTAGAGTTCAATAAATAGAGAAATTTATAATTATTACAAATATTGAGAGACTACAATAGCTAGACAAGTGTAAGGAAAAATGTTGGAAGCATTTTAGTCAAGAAATATTAATAAAAATTTAACTAATATGAAGAATAATATACATATTTGGTTATCTTGAAATTCAGACCTTTGTAAAATTGTTTGACATACTTGCATTTGCAACACTAAATAAAATTATTATTAAGAACAAAATTTAATTGTAGGTTACTTAGTTTTATTTAACATGAGTCCTTCAAGTTCTAGTTGGGAATACTTTCTATCTTGTGAGAATGAAGTAACAATGAAATATTAGCTTTGCCATCTTGAATTTTCTCAAGGAGAAACAAGGCCCTAATATCATTTACAAAAAAATCCAATATAAATCATCTTCAATCTAGGCATAAACAATTTTTAAAAATACAGAAAAGAAAAAAATAAAGAAAAATTAGATACATCAAATATTTATTTTCTCACTTTTACAATGTCAAAACAATAGACATTAAAAGGAATATTTATTTAGGAACAATTTTTCATTGAGGTTTTGAATTTATGGAGGTTAAAAAAAAGCCTGACAAAATCATTAATATAGATTAACAATCGTTTTCAGGACATGAAGTATGAGGAGTTTTGAGATTTCTTTAAGCTATAGACCTTATGTTCAAGGTTCTTCCTAGAAAACATGTGACTGAAATATATTTTCCTAAACTATTTTTACTATTCACAAACAATTTAATATTATTGGTAGTAATATTAAATATTCTACTTTAATATTATGTGCAATAGACAATTAGATAAGCGTATATATCTTAAAGTCCTTTTAAAGTGTGACAATGTGTAAATTAACAATGAAACCAATCGCTGCTTTTCTTGCTTGTGAAGAGTTTTCCAGCTGCAAATAGCTAACAACAAAGTGAACCTGATAGAAGATACATTATAGAATGGAAAATCAGCATGCACTTATCATTGACAATGGAATAGTGGTGAGGACTATGACTGATTTAGGAATCAAAGGTACGCAATGTTTTGTTCACAACTTTCCATTGGGTTTTCAGAAATAATAACAGTATTTGATAGGACAGACTTATTGACTATAGCAGAAAAATTGTCAACTACTTTCATTCTTCTTCTTTAACCAAAGATAAAACTATATGACATAAAAGACATTTTTCAATTGTCTTGTTTTATACTAATAAACTATGTTCATACCAGATGTAATAGAAGACTTTAAGTGGTAAAAATGGCTGTATAAAGCAAGGAAAGCCTTGAAACAGTGTTTTGAAAATAAGGGTACTAACATAGCAGATGTTACTAACAATCACCAGTTACTTTCAGGGAAAGTAATTTGTTTGCTAGAACCTGCCAATTCTTCAAAAAACCAAACTTGTCTTAAGAGTTTAAATTCTATGCATGTTTTCTGCTGTAAAGATCCTCTTACTGTGATACTCCAGGAAGCTGCTGAAATTGGCATGTGTGTGATAAAAGCTGAGATGCAGATAAAAATTCAGAGAAGATTTTGTTATCTTGAAAGCCAATTATGTTGCTATATTGTCACATTTCTAGACCCAAGATTTATCTTCTGCAAGCAGTACAAATAGCATGATTTATAGGACTGCTTCTATAAAACTGCCAATCATCATAGACTACTGTTTAGTATTCCAAATGTGCAAGAGAGTTGACTATAGGCAGAAGTAATCAGCTGACAGTATTGAGAAATTATTGTCCCTGTACAAAATTTGACTCCTAAAATTCTGTAATTCTACTGCTATAGTAATAGTTATATTTTATTGGATAAAATTTCAGATATACTATACCCTAAGTTTATTCTATAATGGCGATAATCCAATTTGAAGTTTGACTGTATGTTAATCTTAAATCTCAGGATTTTGGCAAAGATGTATTTTTCTATGCAATTCTAATTTAATGTATTTATTTATTATATATCTCCACTAAATGTAGAGATTCTTATTGGCAGAGCAATGAATGGCACATAATAAAAATTCAATAAACATTCACCAAATGATGAATAAATTAAAGAATATGAATAAAAAACACCCATAAGGTAGCTCTTCTAGCTGAGTATAGTACATGAAAATAGGGATGCTGGAGGTTTTTGACCACATACAGACCATTTTTTCAATTTTGTTTGTGTAAGTTTTCCTATGAATATTTTTACGGAGTACCCAGTATGTGTAAAACATTGCATTAATGACTGTGAAAGTTACTGAGTTAGGGGAAAAAAAGAGATTCCCTTCTCAGGAAGGCAAAGTACTAAAGAACCTTGAAAAATCAATTAAGACACCTCAGAAAATGAAAGAAAAGTAAACAATGTAATTTTAATAAAATTACTTTTAAAGTTCAAGATCTTAAGAGAAAATGAAACAAGCCTTCAAATGTTAGATGGTGGAACAGAGTATAAAGTTAAACAATAGTGTTCATTGGGTAGATTTAAATAGAAGCTAAAATCTCAGAAATATGTCATGGGTACTACAAAAATACATCTCAGGAGGTATATGAATCATGATGATTGGGAAGCATGAAAGAGATTTATGTCAGTTTGCTTGAGAATAACCCTAAGATTGACTGAATCATTCATTTATTCAACAGATATTTATTGAAAAACCTACTTGTGTAAGCCACTGTTCTACATGCTTGGAGACAAAAATCTCTGCCCTTGGGCTTCCCTGGTGGCGCAGTGGTTGAGAGTCCGCCTGCCGATGAAGGGGACACGGGTTCGTGCCCCGGTCCGGGAAGATTCCACATGCCGCGGGGCGGCTGGGCCCGTGAGCCATGGCTCCAAAAAAAAAAAAAAAAAAAAAAAATCTCTGCCCTTATCAAGCTTCCATTTTAGTGGAGGAATACAGAGAAAACAAACAAACAAACAAGTAAAATATATAGACTATTAGGTGGAGATATAGGCTACGGAAAAAAATTTAAAAGGGAAACAGGATGTAAAGTATCAAGGAAGAGGAGGGTTACAATCTGAAATAGGATGGTCCTGAAGGGATAAAGAAACTTCTTACCTTGCAAGAAAAAAAAAAAAAACAAGAAAAAAAAGAAACAAGGATATCCTTGCAGATATCTGAGGGAGAGCATTCCAGGTAGAGGAAACAGTTAGAATAAAGTCCCTTTGAAGGAGTGTGCCAGGCTGTTCATTGAAAAGCAAGGAGACCAGTATGGCTGGAACAGAATAAATCAGGAAGCAAAAAGTAGGAGAGGAAATCAGAGAGGTAAACGGGCCAGATCTTGCAGGTTGCTGTAAGGATTTTGTTACTCTGGATGAGATGAGAGACCATGGGGAAATTTCCAAGAGAGGAGTGATATAATCTGATGCTTTAACCAGAATATTTAGACTGCTGGGCTGAGAACTGACCAGAAAGGAGACCAGGGTGGAAGCAGGACTAGTCAGGTGGCAGCTGCACCAATAATGACTTCAATCAAGGTAGTAGCAGTGAAAGTGGTGAGAGGTGTCTCGGAATATATTTTGAATGTACAGCCAAGGTAATTTTTCTGATTGAATGGATGCAGTGTATGAGAGAAGAATTAACAATGATTCCAAGACCTTGTGCCTATGCCTCAAGAAAGGTGGAGATGTCATTTACTTTTATGGGAAAGACTGCAGGTAGCACAAGTTTTTCAGTAAAGGGCAGGAGTTCAGTTTTGAATATGTTAAGTTTGAGATGTTTATTAAACATCCAAGTGAAAATACTGAGTATACACCAGAGTTAGGGGAGAATACTGGGCTGGAGCTATAAATCTGAGAGTAATAAAAGTTTAGATGGGATTCATAGGCATGAGATCACTATGGGTGGAGTACAGACAGAAAAGGACAGAGGACTGTGCTCTAGGGAATCCAATTAGAGATGAGGGAATAGAAAAGCCAGAGAAATAGATAAAAAAACAGAAGTGTGTGGTGACCTTGAGGCCAACTTATAAAAAGGTTTCAAGGGGTAGAAACATCTTTTAAAAATGTTGCTGATAGGTATCAAAAACTCTGAGATATTATAGAAAGGGAACTTGAGTGTGAGTTCTATCATTTGTCATATACATTTTGTAAACTATTCTTGAATATCGGGTTTTACTTTTCACATCTTTAAAAATGGAAATAAAAATATGTACCTCATATATTATAAATATTACTAGATTGTGTCTAAAGCACATGTATGCCTGAGATCCAAAATATGCTCAGTTCTTATAAATATTCAATTTTCTTTCTATCCTTCATTTGATCATTTAAAAAGTTTGAGTATATGTTTGAAGTGGTGCACTGAAAGAAAAGAAAGTGATCTGAAGCTCAAGTATAGGTCACTAGTACATTTTACTGCTAGGGAAGTGAGAAGAGCTATTTAGATGAACCCAAAAAGGGTGTAAAAAGCCACATTTCTAGATCTAGAAATGCCAGTCTGATGTATTAGTGATAATTAGGGTTAAAGGGGAAGAAATAAGAGCTAGAGGCTCACAGATATTTTTTTTTTCAGTGAAGAATTAGTTTTCTTGAAGTGGGCCATAGAAGTAAAATGCAAAGTGAAAAAGTTAAAGCAATCTACGTGGCTAACAACAATCATCTTTGCAGACGAGAAACTGTGTGCCTGAATATTTGAACAAAAAATAGGAAGCAGCACCTAAAAAGAATCTCAGAAAAACATGAGTGAAGGGGCTGATGCCCATACTAGGGAAAAATATGCTTCCCAGCATTCCACAGTGGGAGGGGATGGAAGGAAGCAACATAACATTAGTGTCTGCTGATAGAAAAGGTACTTTGGTATAGTCTACCACACAGTGCCCAACTGAGGCCTAATTCAGACTTAATTCAGGCCATTACAGGAATGGAGATAGCATTAAGTGCTTCTAGGTTGCAGTACTTCTGCTATTTATTCCTAGAGTACTACACTTCCTTTATCATTTTGATTGTTGTGGCTTATGTGTTGTCTTTCCTGATAAACTCTAAGGATAGTTTATATGTCATGCTGAATGGCATTTATTAATAATAATAACAACAATAATAACATTCTTTTTATTGCTTAAATCTCCCCAGATTTCAAGGACCTTAACATTTGATATAAACAAGATTCCATCATAAGAATGAAGGGTGGCAGGATTTGGTAGTATATGAGTGTACCAGCCACTGGCTCAAGTTAGGCCAAAAAAACTGTGTAGAGTTCAAGAAGTCACTGTAAATTTTAAAACGAAAGAAAGAACCTAAGGAGAAGCTCAGTCCTAAAAAATGAGCATTAAAGCTTGCCAATGACACATGGCACCCCAAGTTTGGTTAGCAGTAGAAGTAAAATGAGACATTCAGGAGCCCATTAAACATGTGCAGAATACTGGGTCTGTTTAGCACACCCAAGCCTAACTGGGTACTCGATATGAAGGTCTTATATCCTTAAATAGAATCAACTCATGAGCTAGGTTGGAACAGAAATTGCAGGCATAGAGTCAAGGGATCCAACTGTGAGAAGTTGAAAATACGAAGACAGAGGGAAAAAGGCAAATGCTGACCCCACAGATTTATGAACTGGGTAGACAGAAAAATCAGACTATACTAGGGAGAACTTCTGCAGAGGCTATTCTGCAGGCCAAAGGGGAAACAAACAGTGGAAATCAGGAACCAAAGAAACTCTCAGAAGATGTTATTTCTGAAGAAAGAGCAGAAAAACTCGAAGTCAGGAAAATAATTCTAGGGTCTCAGGAAATCATATTTTATATATATTATATTATATTTATATATCTAGTCCATTCAATTGTTCATTCATTTATTCAGAAGGCAGTATGCTACATATTAGAAATACAGTGGAATTATTATTATTTTTTAAAGTCCTTGCCCTAAAGGATCTTAGAGACCATAGGATAAATGACTGTAAGGCTCTCTTTGGCTGAGACTGCTTGGGTACCTAAGGGTTCTCTGGCTCTCTCTAAATCACCAGCATTGAGAGAACAGTCTTAAACCCATGTCACCCAGTAGAGTAAGACTCTCTCCATACTGAAAAATGATCCTCTAAAACATAATCTGATTTCTCTCCTTAATATCCCACAGTGTTCCCTTTTGCCCTTATGATCAAATATAATCCCTTAATACAGTATCATAACATGGCCTTTCCTGCTCCACCAGCCTAATCTCTGAACACCCCTCCTTGCGCTCTATGCTCTGCTTTTAGTTATTAAAAGCGCATGGCTTACTCTTGATTCTGACCTTCCTCTTGTCTGGCACAGTCTTTCCTGTTGTCTGGCACAGTCATTCCTCTTGTCCTTGCTTGGTCTATTCCTACTAAGCTTTCAGCTTAAGCATCACTTCCCTGTTCCCATGTAGGTTAGGTACTCTTGCTATTTGCTCCCACAGTACTAGAATTCCTTTGTCACTCTTACTGTTGCT
Source organism: Lipotes vexillifer (assembly GCF_000442215.2). Taxonomy (NCBI): domain Eukaryota; kingdom Metazoa; phylum Chordata; class Mammalia; order Artiodactyla; family Lipotidae; genus Lipotes; species Lipotes vexillifer. The sequence continues at coordinate 322,630 of NW_006789336.1, read as the reverse complement.
GTTTATTCGGTTGTCTATTTTTTCTGATAAATTGTAAGGATAGCTACTTGGCACACAATGTATATCTATTTTGCTTACCATTCTATATTCAGCAACCTCAGCACAGTGCATGGCACCAAGATAGAATTTTTAATTGCTAAATGAATGAATCTAAGAAATTTAAATTCTGTGAGGCAGAAACTGTATCAATTTATTAATCATTTCATCTCCAGTACTTCACTCAGAGCTTAGCATAAAGTTGTTGCTTATAATATGTTTGACTGAATAAATAAATGAATGCCATCTTGACCCAGACACTGTCACCTTATTTGCACAAAACCCCTGTAATGATCGGGCACTATGTGTAATACTCTCAGTAGCTTGTTCTGTTTCCTATATGTTATGCCCTAAAATGAAAGGCTCTGGGATTTTAAACCATGGCTGGAACTGGGCTCAACCTGCTGTGTACCTGTTTGGAATCAGTCTGATCATTACACTTTTATAAATAACCAAAAGCTGCCATTTTCTCAGATCTCTGAAAATAGTACTTCTAATTCTCCCTGCCCTCCCAATATTCTCAGCCCTTTCTTCCCCACCTAAGTAGCCACGCTGTTCCTCTAAACTTTGTAAATTGCTCTGGTTACTTATCTGTGAAACATAAAAGGCACGTATGAAATCAAAGGACCTGGCAGACCCTTGACTAGATGGAAAGTGAATGCCAAACACTAAAGGTTATCTTAGGGAAGCAGATATCTGTACATTCATAAATGAAAAAGAAAAAATTAAGGCAGGAAAACAATAAAAATATATCTTTAAGTGGTGACATAAATGATGAATTATTGCATATTCCCTAGGTAGAAAGATAAGATAAACCATGGTCAAGCCTGAAAATTATCCTGAAGGTTAAAAGGATATTTTATCATTATAATTAAGGCTAAATGCCTATAAAGCTTTTTAGAAAATCACACAGTGAAAAAGTTTTCAGTTTTGATGATCAATATACAATATACTCAGTATGAATAATCATGCCAGAAAATTGTAATAATTTATGTAAAACTGCTTTAAATGATATTAATTTCAGTATCAATAATATATTTATTGGGCTTCCCTGGTGGCGCAGTGGTTGAGAGTCCGCCTGCCGATGCAGGGGACACGGGTTCGTGCCCCGGTCCGGGAAGATCCCACATGCCACGGAGCGGCTGGGCCCATGAGCCATGGCCACTGAGCCTGCGCGTCTGGAGCCTGTACCCCGCAACGGGAGAGGCCACAACAGTGAGAGGCCCACGTACCACACACACACACACACACACACACACAAACACACACACACACACACACACAAAATATATATATATATATTTATTATATGCACATAGCATAATTATTAAGCATACTTACACATATAGTGTAATAAAAGCTACCCATTGGCAGCAAATAAAGTTTCTGCCCTTTATAAAAATAATCTAATGCAAATAATACTGATACATATAGTAAGTGATAAATTATCACAGCCATGCAATTATAACATACCAAGGACTTCAGAGCATTTCTGTATTTTTCTAAGAGCACCGATGGACTATTTATTTGTCCTTCCTCTTCTGACTTCTCTATCCTTCCTTCCCTCCATTTTTCTGGCATTTATTGGTAGATTATATCTGGACATATACACAGTAGATAGGAAGATGGGTAAACCCAAGTCCCTGCCTTGTTCTTCTCTACCTGCTAATTTTAAACTCATTTTCAGATCCAGTAGTTTCTTCTTCAATAATTCTACAACTGAGAGGTTGATTATACTGGAAGCCAAATAAACATTCAGATGAGTTCTGGCCCCTTCAAAGGAGTACCATTTGAAGACTGGCAGCATAGAGTAAGAAGAGAGGAAAAGATGAAATTACAGAACAAGGCAAGGACCCCCTAGAGGAAGTGTCTAAAGAGATGAGAGCAGATGAAATCAAGTATACAGCTCTAGGGATGAGGCTTCAACAGCAGAAGGTCAACTACTTTTGTATTAGAACAAAGATGATGAGGGTGGGTTTAGACAAATTTGTAGGTGGGAGGGAAAGGTAGGCATTTTCAAGTGGTCATATTTCATAGCTTGAATTTTCTCTGTAAGGTAAAAAGCAGGGTGTTCTGCTAAGGGAAAAGTTAAAGATGTGGTCAGGTATGTGCACTACTAAAAAAAAAAAAAAAATGAATGAGGATTGCTGTATCTAGAAGGACACTGATCAAGTTACTCCTAATAAGCTGATATGATAAAGAATGTTATTTGTGAAAACAGTGTAACAAGCAGAGGAGGAAGGCAGTAAGACAGTGTAAAACCACACAGGAAAAGTGGTACATTGCGTGCACCAACTGACCTATAACATTTGCTATTCCTTAAAAAAAATAATCACCTTGTCTTTCTCCATCTATATCATTCCTTATTCTGTTCAATTTTCCTTCATTTACCTGACTGGGCCACTCTGAAAAAACTCGATCAATTTGGAAAAAAACAAAACAGAAAAAAGCAGCTCCCTGTAGGGGGGACACACCCTAAAGCAAATTAGTCACAGTTATGAATAAGTTTCAGTTACAATCTATATGATCCATCTATATTAAAATTGTAGATTTTTCTCTAAATTCTTAAAAATTATGAAAAGCCACACTACACAGAGAGAACACAGTCTTTTTGTTTTGTCTTTTTTTAAAGAGTGCTAGGTAAAATCACAGATGACAGAATAAGAAAGGAATATACGGTGCTCTATGAACAAAATCATAATATTTTCACTAGTTGCTAGCAGAATGGTTAACAATATGAGAGTTTATACTACAATCGTCATACAGTCATACAATTACTAAATAATTTCATCTTACCTGTATTGCAAGGGCACGAGCTACAAGACTTCTAAGGTATTGTAAAGGGTCTTCTGGACCTTCCCACTTGCTTTGCCATGTGAGAGGACACTGCAATTTTAAAAGGATCAAAATTAAGTTTACATATACAATATTACATATAAAAGATCTTTTAACAGTAGTGTGATGGGGAAAATATTTTGGCATAATTCACATTATGTGTATCATGAATTCATTTCATTAAGATATGTCTTTTTCTATTTTATATATAATATCAATAATGTATATGTGTCAATCCCAGTGTATGTATAAAATAGACAACTGATGGGAGCATACTGTATAGCACAGGGAACTCTACCTAATGCACTGTGGTAAACTAAATGGGAGGGAAATCCAAAAGGGAGGGGATATCTGTATGTGTGTATGTCTGATTCATTTTGTTGTGCAGTGGAGGCGAACACAACATTGTAAAGCAACCATACTCCATAAAAAAATTAATAAAAATTTTTTTTAAAAAGATATGTCTTTTTCTTTGATCTTATTAAAATTGAATGACAAATAGAGTCAGAATGAATTGACCTGTTTCTCTAAAAGGAAATATTTTTAAGTAAAAATTCTTGAAAGAATAAACAAATGAACATACACCAGTATATAGAAAGTAGCAAACAATGTTTTCTTGAAATGATATGTAATGAAATCAAATTAAATTTCACAAATTCATTTTATAAGTAGTAAAGACAAAAAACAACTAGTCTTGTGTCCCTACAGAATTACAGAAATTTTATCTCCCAAACCACACCAGATATATAACAAAAAGAGAATAAAACAGAAAATACTTTAAATTAAAGAAAGAAATACAACCTTTCTAAAAAAGTTACCTTTTTAATATCTGACCTTCTTTTAACTGACATTCTCCATTAATACATTCATTATAATATTCCTTTTCTGTGAGAGTTTTCTGGATTTTTCAAATATTATGTAACTATCATTCAAACTTAATACTTATTTTTCTCCAGTGGAATAATGAGAGAGCATCAATTTCTTAACCCAAGACACTGTCTGATTACATAGCTGAGAAACTACTCCAGGCTAGAGTATATCAACAATGTATGGAAAATGGAAATTGTAAGATAACAAACCTTACAGTGAATAAAAGACCTTAGACAACATCTAGTTCAATTACTCTAGATGAATGAAGTAAGCCTTCTTAGGAATATGGTAGCTAAGTGCTGGAGCTATGCTGTGAACTGAAACAGGTGTGATGACTTTAAAACATGACCCCTAAATCCTTTGACAATTCTGTGGAGACTTGAAGTCTGCTCTTCTTCCTAAATAAATGTCCTGTGAATATAGCAGAAGTGATGTGGTGCCAGTTTCCAGGTCCAGGTCTTAAGAAATTGGTTGCTTGTATTTCCTGTCTTTTGTGACTCTTGATCTTGGAACCCATCCAGCATATTGTGAAGTCCAATTTTTGGAGAGGCCCACGTGGAGATGAACTGAGGCTCCCAGCTCTCAGGCAGCACTGACTTGCCAGCCACATGAGTGAGCGGAGTGGAAGAGATAAGCTTTCTCTACCAAGTCTACCCAAATTTCAGATCTGTAAGCTTAAAATAAAATGATTTTTTAAAAATTATTATGTTTTAACCTGGTAAGTTTTGGTGGGATTTGTTATACAGCAAGACTTAACTGATACAGTTCTTTGGTATCCAGAAGCAGGGTTCTACCTTAACAAAAACCTAAAACATATGGCACTAGATTTGAGACTGGGTGGTGGGCTGAAGCTGCAAGAACCTTCAAAAGAATGTAAGTGAAAACATAAAGGGCTTCTAAGAGAACAGTGGAGGTCTAAGGAACTTTGAAGACTTAAAGGAAAGGGAGGAAACAATCTCAGACAGACAAAAGTACTCTTGGGACCTTAAGGGCATGCTTTGCAGATCCTTTCTGTTAAACAATAAGCCTTCAATGAATCTTAAGGGTGTTGTCCCACAGCCAACACACAAGAAGCCTAAGGTAGAGAAAAAGGCTTATCACAAGATTTATAGCCATAGTTTTTGTCTAATGTTGTGAATCTCAATGAGATTCAAAGCAAACTCACAATCTTAGTATATTGTTCTGGTGTAAGCTTCATCTGTTTGGGATTAATGGGGAAAAGAGGGCACAATTAAAAGAGAACTTTGGACCCCAGAATCCCTATGGGTGGGAAGCAGGTTGAGAAAACCACTCAGCTTCAAACATGGCTAAATCTTATTGAAATGTATGGATAATTAAGAGACGAGAATCAACGACTCAGAGGGCAAAACCAAGAGCCATGGATAATTATTCCCCAGGGAACAATATGGAATCCTAATAAAGGAACTGAAAACATAAGCTTGCTTAGATTTCAGAATTGCTAAGGACACGTGAGCCTCCCATTTCCTCATTTTTTGAGTGGGAATGTCTATTGCAGTTACCTGTCCTACCATTTTATATTGGGTTTGTAGGGGACAATAACTTATCTCTACACATCATACGTCTTTAGTTGAAAACCATGCTTGAGAAACTGTTTTTGAAGAACCAAACCCAAGAAGCCTCACCCATACTTCCACCTGATTTTGATGACAACATCCAGCCTGAGGCTGTAAAGAATGAGACATCTGGGGAAACTTGGAAGGAGATGACTGAATTTTACATGTGGGAGAAATGCAAATAATTTGTGCCCAAAGGGCAGACTGCAGCAGCTTCAAAACATGGTCCCAAAATTACTTGATACTCTTCCCATTGAGAGTTGAGGTCTATGTCCACCCTACCCCTTCACAACCCAACCAACAGAATAAGGGAGAAGTGACGCTTTATCAGTTTTCAGATCTAGGTCTTAACAAATTCACAGCTTTAATTTCCTCTTTCTTGGGATATACACTTTTAGAACCAAGATACCATGTTGTGAAGAAGCCAAGTAGTCCATATAGAGAGGCCCATGTGGAGACATCTAGAGAGCAACCAAGGCCTCTAGCCATCAGTCCCAATAAACTACCAGCCAATAATCAGCACCACCTAGCCAGCCCCGTGACTGAGCGTCCATTAAGTAGACCCTCCTGTTCTAAGCTGAACTGACTTAGCTGGTGTCACACGAAGCAAAGACAAGCCTTCCCCACCAGACCCTGCCCAAACCACATACTCATGAGCTAAATAAATGACTGTTCTTGTTTTCAGCCATTAAGTTTCAGGGTAGTTTATTATGTAGCAATAGATAGCTGATAGGTCAGGTTTTCACATTCTAAGTTTTATGCTTTTCCTGTTGTAGAAAGATAGGTCCTTTATATAGTGTTTCATTACATAAAGTAAGTTACTGTGGTAGGCAACCTTTAAGGTGCTCCCAGTGACCCCTGCCACTTGGCATTCATATTCATCCTTGTGAAATTCCCTCACCTTGAGCATGAACTGGTTTTAGGGACTTGCTTCTAAGGAAAGAATATGGCAAAAGTGATGAGAAGCCACTTCTGAGAGTAGGGTACAAATATTGTGACTTCTGTCTAGCTCACTTTCTCTTCATCTCTTCCTTGTTCACTCTGTGTGAAAAAGTTGCATACTGTGGGTTGCTTTATGGAGATGCCCATGTAGCAAGGAATTGATATGTCCAGTCAACAATAAGTGAGGACCTGAGGGCTGCCAAGAGCCATCCGATAAGTGCTCTGAGAGGCTGCAGTAATTGCAGCCCTGGTGACACCTGACCGCAGACTTGTGGGAGACCCTAAGACAGAACACCCAGCTAAGCTACCCCCAGATCCCGACTCACAGAAACTAATGTGATAACTTTTCATTGTTTTGTGTCACTAAATTCTAGGGCAATTTATTACACAGCAATAGATTAACTAAGAGAGCTATCAATATTAGTGTCAGATGTAATACTTTCATTCAATACATATTCAAGTCCTTATTGTCCATCCATTCAGCAATTACTGACAGACTATAATGTGAAGGCATTATAAGGTCCTGGCTATCATGGAGCTTACATTTTACTGGGGGATAAAGGCAATATACTTATTTCTAAATATATTATAAGAAAAAGACTACACAGTGCTAAATCCTATGTAGAGAATTACAACATGATATGTGATATGACCGAAGTAATATGAAATGATAGTGATATGATAGAAGGTTATGAGGAATAACATCTTCACCCTAAAGAGCATTAGAAACCAGTAAAGGAGATACAGAGCTAATGTCCCTGATGGTGTTTTAAGAATGACTTATATAGCATGTTTCTGGAGCTAAGAGGAAAACAATGATTTAATCAAAGAAGTCTTAGTAAAGGAAGTATCTGTGAAGCTTTGAAAGTTGTGTTGAATTTTGACAAAGGTAGACATAACTGGAGGGGACTTTTTAAGCTAACATTTATGTGTTAGTAACTGTGCTGAGTGCTGGATATGTACCGGAAGCAGGTACTACTGTAATTTCCATTTCACAGAGGAGAAAATGGAGACACAAAGAGAACAGCATATCCAAAATCACAGAGCTGGAAAATGGCAAGTCCAAGATGTGAACCCAGGTAACCTAACTCTAGAGTCTGTCAGCATTAATTCTGCTTCCAACGTATTTTACATTTCTATAATGTAATTTCTATATTACACCATTTGAGATTTGTCAACTGAAAAAAAATACACAATGTGAGAGTTGTGCATTAAGTTTTACTTGGGGCAAAGTGAGGACTATAGCCCGGGAGACAGCATTTCAGATAGTTCTGAGAAACTACTCCAAAGAGGTAGGAGGGAAGGTCAGTATATGTGTGATTTTGATGAAGGGGGAGTACATGTAATCAAGCACATATTTTTTGCAGAAGGTTGCTGCTAGTTTCGTGAAGATTCAACATGACAATTACGTATTGGGAATTAAAGTTATAATTATGGGGAAACTAAGGCTTAGAGTAGGTTTATTTAACTAAACTTTTTTTTTAATCTAAATGGTAGAGAACTTGAACCCAGGTCTAACTCTAAATGTAAACTTTTTGTTATCCCATGCTTTTCATGAAAGATGTCATAAAAGCAAAACAGGATACAAGCAGATTTCCTAATTCACTCTTTTTCAAGCATCAATTAATTAACTGACAACTCAGCAATAACCTGTTAAATAGCTGCTATTTGTCAGTCATTTGTTAGGTCCTGTGGATACAAAGTTATAACACAATCCCTGTTCACAGAAGTTTGCACTAGAGGGGGAAATAAATAATAAAAGAAGACAGCTACAGACAATAGAGTAAGTTCCCTGATAATGACAAGCACTGTGCTCGTGAAACACAGATGTAAGGTACACCAAATTCAAACTGTGCCTAAGGACAAGAGTCAGAAAAGGCTTTCTGGTGGAGATAATGCTTGAGGTGAGTCTCAAAAGATAAACAGCTTACAGTAAAGTAAAGAAGGACAGTAAGAAAAGGAAGGGGCATTAAAAAAAAAGACATGAGAAAACTGGGCTGATGGTCAGACCATGAAGCTTTTGAATGTTTATACTGAGGAGCTTAATCTGGAAAGCAATGATAAAACTAAATTACACTTTAACTAGGGAAGTGACACAATCATATTTGGATTTTAGAAACATTATCTTAGTAGAAATAGGGAGAACAAGCACTGGGGTGATGAAACTGCAGTCAGAGAGGTGAATTAGGAAGGTACTGTAGAAACACTTGTGCAGCACTTACATGTGCAGGCACTGTTCTCAGCATTTCACCTATGTTAACCCTTTAGACTTCACATCAACCCTCTGAGATGGATAGTTAATACTCCCATTACGAACATTTAGAAACTAAGGTAGAGAAAGGTTAAGTGACTTGCACAAGTAAACATTCTAGTACATAATCTTGGATGTTTTAAGTTCCACTCCACAACCTTAATATATTTACTATATGAACTTCAAAAAAAAGGACCACAGTTAGTAACTCTTTTCCCTTTTCATTTAATAACGTAATTATCTATACTACTGACAAACACCACTATCCTACTAATAAAAATGATGTGCTGATCCTCACACATGAGTGAGACACTGGTAATCCAGTATCTGCAAACTGCTAAAGTTAAGCCAACACTGGATTCTAGTTTTTGGAAATGAATCGACTTTCATCTGACTCAAGCTTATTGCAGTGTCTGACACAGGGAGACAGCATGGAAATTTCTATTTATTTCAAGCACTAGAAGTTGCACTGGGATTTCACTGTAGGTGGGAAAACAGAATTCAGTTTACATTTTTTTTTAAAGAAAAGGAGAAAGGAAAAAGGAAAAAAATATATAGTTCATTGTAATTTCAATTTCACATGAAGTGATTAACCCATATGGGCAGTTTACAAATTATCACTAACTCCTATACTAGCCATAACTTACAAATTTGTACAATTAATTAAATTAGCTAAAATCCATTTTACACACATATACATGATAAGCGAGTTATATTTCAGAAGGATAAAGATAGCTGCAGAATAAAACACTCTAATAATAGAGCCCTTACTATATAGAGAGAGTCTAATAGAATAGCCTCTCTTCTATTTGGAAGACAAAGTACAACTCAGAAGATAATTTGTGATAAAAGTTAGAATGCATTAGTGATTTAATCTTACTAAGACCTTTACTTAGAGCCAAAGATTTCAATTTTCTTAATAGTACAGAGAAACAATCTATAAAACAGCACCAGAACAAACTAAGGACTTTCAGATACAAGAGATTTATTTAACTGAATTATTTTTTTTTAAAATATGAATCCTATTTTAAAAATCTTTTTATTTTGTGTCTTCTCTTTAAAGAGACTCATATTATTTGCTTTCTCAGGACATGTAACTTCTGTTTTCCATTAAAAAATTATAAAATACTTATGAAGAGATTATACTAAGGTATAAAAGGTCTGGAAAGGTAGAAGCAATCCATTGATGGATGAATGGATAAACAAAATCTGATACAGACCTTCCTCAACTTACAGTGGGGCCACGTGCAGATAAACCCATTGCAAGTTGAAAATATTGCAAGTTGAAAATGCATTTAACACACCTAAACCACCAAACATCATAGCATAGGGTAGCCTATTTTAAACGTGCCCAGAACACTTACATTAGCCTATGGTTGGGCAAAATCATCTGACACAAAGACTATTTTATAATAAAGTGTAGGATATCTCAAGTAATTTATGGAATACTGTGTTAAAAGTGAAAAACAGAATGGCTGTATAGATACAGAATGGTTGCAGTGTATCAGTTGTTCACCCTGATGATTGAGTGGCTGACTGAGAGCTGCAGCTCTCTGTGCTGCCCAGCATTTTGAGCATAAGGTACCACATATCGCTAGCCAGGGAAAAGATCAAACTTCAAAATTCAAAGTATGGTTTCTACTGAATACATATCACTTTTGCCTCATCATAGAGTAGAAACCACCTTAAGTCGGGGACCATTTGCATATACATACAATGGAAAATTATTCAGCACTGAAAAAAAAGGGAAATACTGCCACATGCTACAATATGGATGAACTTTGAGGATATTATCCTTAGTGATACAAACCAGTCACCAAAAGACAAATGCTGCTTGATTCCACTTATATGAGGTACCTAGAGTAGTCAAATTTATAGAGATAGAAAGTAGAATGGTGGTTGCTGGGGGCCAGGTGGTGGGGGAATGGGAAGTTGTTTAAATGGGTAGCGTTTCAGTTTTGTAAAATGGAAAGAGTTCTGGAGATTGGTTGCACATTAGTGTAACTGTACTTAACATTACTGAACTGTACACTTAAAATGGTTAAAATGATAAATTTTATGATATATGTATATTGCCACAATTACAAAACTTCATTGGAAAAATGTGAGAAAGGAAAAGAAGAAACCAGTTTCCTTCCTGAGTCTATGCCAGCATTGTGTGCTTGATAATATTTTTGTTACCCACTTTGAGCTCATTGAATACAGAGACCATGTACTATGTATTATTCCTATCTCTAGGGCCTGGCATGGTATAGAGAGTCCATGGTAGATGGTCAATAAATGTTTGCTGAATATTATTTATTATATCATCCAATTACTAATTAAAAAAAAAAATTCCAGCTCTTCCTCCATCCTTGCACATTTTGAAAAAATAGAGTTATAAATAAGATGTCCATACATCCAATTTGCCTAATGATCCCTATTTTCCCAGAGTTCCATCCAGGTAGGAGTCCCTTTCACTCTTAAAACTATAGTTTGGGTGATAAATTTGAAGGTCACTATAGTTATTAAAAAAATTCAAATTTACATAACAATTTGAAGCCAAGAGGTCAATTTAGGGATTGAATCATGACCTCATTAGCACAAAAATTTAACTAAATTAACCCAGAATTACCAAAAAAATTAAAGAGTCAAGCAAGGAAATAAACAAACCGGATAACTGGTAAAACACATTGCTGTTGTGATGAGTAGTACAGCATACCAAAATAATTTTAAAGGCACCTTGAGAAAGGATCTGATGATTGAAAATGGCTATTGGTGGAGAATGATAAATTCTATTAAAAATGTATGTACATTTTAAAACAAGTATTATTTAATATCTGTCTTTCCAATACATAACAGATTCATAGCATCCTCAGCATAGCATACACATACAACTGGAAGTATTAAAAATACTTATAATGAAGCTTTGGGAAAGATGATAAGTTAATCATCAAATATGTTCAGCATGTAAAATGATAATCTATAAAATTTTCCATCTAATAAAATCTAATAAAAACAGATTAAATGTATATTTACTTCTGTGAAATTTATTTCAAAATAATGTTCAACATGTTGAACATATGTCGAATATATGTTTTTACACTCTCTGAGATTTTAAGAATTTATGGATTCTTTCTGCATTGTTTTCTGTGATAAACTATTTAGGCCAATGTCATGTTGGTATAATTAAATATATGTATATTTTCTTGATAAAGTGTCTATTCAAATCTTTTTTCTCATTTTAAAAATTGGGATGTTTGTCTTTGCATTTTTGAATTGATTTCTTTTTAATATTTCTGGATATATATTCCTTGGTTAGAGGTATGTCTTGCAAATCTTTTCCCCTAGTCTGTGGCTTACTTTGAATTTTCATAACAGTGTGATCAATTTGGGGATAATTTTTGTATATGTTTGGAGGTACAGGTGTATGTATTACTATTATTATTATTAGGCTTTTGGCTATTTGATTGTTCTACTACCATTTGTTAAAGAAATTTCCCTGTCTCCATTTAATTGTCCCAGTATATTTGGTGAAAATGAATTGATCATATATCTGTGGGTCTATTTCTGAACTCTTTATTCTGTTCTATTGAGCTATATATCTATCTTTCTACCATTACCACACTGCTTTGATTATAATATCTTAATAAGTCTTGAAATCATGAAGAGTAAGATCTTCCATTTTAGTCTTCTTTTTCAAAACTGTTTAGGCTACACTAGGTCTTTTGCATTTTATTCAAATCAAATTCTCAATCACTATAAAAAAAATTCTACAGAGGATTTTTATCGGGACTGTGTTGAATCTCAGGATCAATCTGGAAAAGACTAACATCTTAACAGTAATAATGGGTCTCCTGATGTGTGAGCACAGTACAGCTTTCACTGCACCTTTCCATTTATTTAGGTCTTTTTAAATTTCACTCATCAATGTTTTGTAGTTTTCAGTATGTACAAAAGTTTTACACATCTTTTGTCAATTTTATCCCGATATATCATCTTTCTGTTATTATTACAAATGGTACTTTTATATTTCAATACTCAATAGTTTGTTTCCAGGATATACATCATTTTTAATGTGTTTACCAAAAGCTTGCTAAACTTAAACTCTCTTACTAGCCTTAGAGCTTTTATATTTCTTAAGATCTTGTGAATAGTTCATCATATCCTCTACAAAAAAAAGATAGGTTTCCTTCCTTTCCAGTTTGTATGGCTTTTATTTCTTTTTCTTAACTTGCTGCGCTAGCTAGGACCTTCAGTATAATGCTGAAAAGAACTGGTGAGACCTCAATGTTTTATTACCAATCTTAGGGGGAAAACATTGTCTTCTACTCTTATGTTAGCTATAGGTTTTTCATAGGTGACCTTTATCTGGTTAAGAAGGTTCACCTCAAATTCCAATTTAGTGAAAGGTTTTGTCATGACTGGATGCTGAATTTTGTCAAATGCTTTTTCTCTCTCTATAAAGATAATCACGATTTTTAAAATTAGTTATTAAAGTGGTAAATAACATCAATTTTTTTATTAACTCAAACTTGTGTTCTTAAGATAAACCACACTTGGCTATCCATTTTTATACTTTTTTTTGATTCAATTTGTTAAAATATTGGTAAGAAATTTAGTGTCTATATTCATGAAGGAAATTAGTCTGTAGATTTCTTTTATTATGATGCATTTGTTAGGTTTTATTACCAGGCAATGCTGGTCTCACAGAAAAAGCAGGGAAGTATTCCTGCCTCTTCTATTTTCTGAAGTAGTTTACAGATTTGGTATTATTTCTTCCTTAAATATTTGTTAGATTTCACCAGTGGATTCTAGGAGCTCTCTTTGTGGGAAGGTTTTTAATAACAAATTCAACTTCTTTAATAGATATAGGCTATGGGTTACCTATTTCTTCTTGAATGAGCTTTGGTAGTTTCTATCTTTCAAGGAATTTGTACATTGCATTTAAGTTCATCTAAATATATTCTCTTATCATGGCAAATGATGGTTATAAGTGAGGGATACTGAAGCAGAATTCCAAGATACTAGAGACTCTGGGTTTTTGCAGGCCCCTTTGTTCTTACATAGATCAATAGAAACTGATTTCCATTTATAAGTATACATAATCAAATTTTGATTGTAAGTAAAGCTAGAGATGAGGGGGTGGGGCAATTCCATCCTAGTATTTAGTAGGCCTGTGGAGATGAGTATGTGGAGTTCAGTATTCATAAAGCTGATATCTGCCTCTTGTTACAAAGACTACCATCTAGCTTCATGATCAAATTAACAAAATATGCAATGAGAGATGAAGTGCAAAGAATACCAATCTAGGAAACACAACATCAGGACTGCAGTATGGGCTTTGACACTTTACCAGAATACCAACTCCTTTCAGCTTCAGTTTTCTAATCTAAGTAAAAGGAAGGTGATGAGAGTAGAAAATTAGATGAGGGCTACACAAGTGCACCATAAATGTTACATAAAATGTTATATAAAACATAAGTTTCTACTTTATTCTAATAGAAAAATGCTAATTATTCAACATTAATAATTATCATTTGGTAAAATAGTTTGGGTATGACTTTTCTAAGAACTTATTTGTATGAAGGTAGGTAAATTTTAAAAGGGGGGCCTTTAAGAAAACATGGGGTCTCCAACCATTTTTCCCAAAGACTGGGAAATCAATGACGGAGGTGGCACAGGTAGTTACGAAGTGGAGTGGGGATGGCACAAGATGAGGAAGCAGGTTTTTTTATGAGACTTCTGACTACAGAACAGCATTTCTAAAACCTTAGCATGCATCAGACCCACCTCAAGGGATGGATAAAAAACATTGCAGGGCAACACACTTAGAGTTTATGATCCAACAGTCTGAGGCGGGGCCTGAGAATTCATAATTTTACCAAGTTCTCAGGTGATACTGATGCTTTTGGTCTTGAAACCATGCTTTGAGAGACACTGCTGTAAAGAAGACCATGGCAGAGAAAGGAGTGAAAGGAAAAACCTGTCTAGCAGAGGAGATCTTAACTCTTAGATATCCTGAAGTTATATAATAAAGCTTTATGTGTGTGTATATATATATTTTAAGACAGTGCATCTTTTTCCTTCAATTTAAAAAACTGTCAGTGATCTGAAAAAGGTTAAACACCAGTTGTTTGGAAACTTATTTTAAAGAGTCAGGATCCATTAGCAATTGTGCTGTATTGTTGAGTGACTCCCTGATTTAAAAAATTAAAAAGCCATTTAGTGTTACTACCCAGTACATTAGGATAAACTGAAATATATAGGAAATACTTACATTGGCTTTAAAGCGGTACTATTAAAATATTTTTTTTAAAAAGCAACACAATCTATTAATTTCTACAAAGTGGTAATACCCTTAGTGATTATTCAGCAAGAAAGATGAGGTAATTTAGTGTTCTATCTTTTCAATTTTTGCATATCTTTTAAATCATGATTTAAAGCCTTTGTTCTAATATGTAAAGGAAAAATAACAATATTCTACAATATCATTGTCCTTAACAAACAAATTATAAGTATTGTAACTTTTTACAAAAAATGTTTCAGTAGATCACCAGAAAAGTGTCAAGGAAATAAAAGTCATAATTCTCTTTTGGAAAATTCTTAGTCCAATCATTTCAGATACAGTAAAGAAAATGTCAAGTACTGAACTATTTCCTAAATTACATTAAATCATATCACATAATTCAAAATTTGTCACATTCAAATGTAATAAAACATTAAACTTTTATCGTGAAATAAATGCAATAGTACTAGATTCAAATTTCTGGTAAAGCTAATTAGAAAGTAAATGTCAAAATTATTTTACTGATCTTATCCTAGTGAAAGTCAGCTGAGTCTCATTTGAGTTTCACCAAACACCCTGAAATATTTCCAAAGCCACTATCTGTGATAGAATTTAAATATGCTTTGTAAAACACATTTTTTTATCCTTTGAAAGAATTTTAACATTCACTTTCATGCAAATTATACAAATATTTCAAAAACAGTGATATTTCAGAGGCTATATTTCTTAAATCAAAGTGTAATGTAGAATACTTAATTTAATAAATTAACAATGAGATTGCATACATCTTACATAAACATATTTTTAAGAAATAAGTCATCAGGTCCTGTTGCTATACCAAATAGGAAATACTTAGCAAATCTTAATGGGCCAAGGGAAAAGGAAGAAATGTTATAAAGAATTAAAAATCTATGACCCTTTTCTAAAATACCATTCTTTGGTCTTATTCAAGGAAAATGTTTCATATAATAAAACCCATTTAGTTCTTTGTTATCTGTTAATAAGATCTATTGTAAACCACATTATATTACAATCATAAAAAATAATTTAAGTTATTCATTTTTTTCAAGTGTTTATGCCAAAGATTACCCAGATGGTTAACAGTAGAAGCAAAACAAGAAACCATGTTTTTCATTAATATTACATAGAACCCTCTTGAACTACCCTATTCTATGCCTTAATGACCTCTAACTGAGATGAATAAATAGTAATGTACATGGTATCCCTACTTCTATAAACTCATTTTGCACAATTTTATCAGATGAATGCTCCAAAAGCTGTTTTTCACACAATGAAATTCTCTTAAAGTAACAGTGACAAAAACAACTAACATTTAGAGGGTACTACCTATGTGTCAAGCACTTTAACTCATGATATAATTTAACTTTCATAACAATCCCATGATGTAGGTCCCTTTATTACTTTCATTTGACAAATGGGAAAGGTAATGTATTGAGAGGTTTAAGTGACCTACCCAAGGTCACACAGCTACTAAGTGGTAGAATAGAATGAAAGAGGCAGACCTATTCTGGAAGCCACATTCCTAGCTATTTTATTACATTATATCTACATGAAAATATTCTTATTGCCTATAGCATTTAATCCAAGCTCTTCTCTTTGGCTTTAAAGACTTCAAAATCTGATGTAACCTTAATCTTACTACAGTTCTTTGTATACCAGTCCCACTGGACTTACTGTTCTCTTCTATACAAGTCATGTTCTTACATCATCGTTATTCTCCTCTTACACTGAATGCAACTATAATTGGTCTATACTATACATTTTGACCTTATACAGCATGTAGTTGGATTTTAAAGAAATACACTCTCATGAGTATTTATCTTTTCATAAATAAATTTAAAACATTTACATTTATAATGACAATCAGACCTGCTTAGATTCAAATCCTGACTTTGTAAACTATTCATTGTGTGACTCTGGTTAAGTTATATAATGTCCCTCTGCCTTACGTTCCTCACAGTAAAATGCGATAAAACAGCACCCTCTTGTAGTGTTAATGTGGTGATTAAATGAGTTAATTAATGTAATTTTAAACTTCTTAGAACCCTTTCCCACTGGTTCCTTCACTGTGTCATGAAGCTTTCATGACTGATAATATATCTACTTCAAATTATAAACAAATTAGTTATAGTTTATAGTACAATACAATACTACAGTATTCTGATAATCACAGTTGATAAATAGAGATAAAAATCTATATACAAAGAAACAATTCAAAGCTGAGATTCTTTTCCAGGGTAAAGGAAAAAGGAATATAAGCTTGCTGGAATAGGTCTTTTTGTATATGTGAAAAAGAATATTATAACAGACTGAAAGTTTCTGTCCCCCCAAAATTCATATGTTGAAACCCTAAACCCTGATGTGATGATATTTGGAGATGAGGCTTTGGGGAATTAATTAGGTCATAAGGGTGGAGGCTTCATGATGGAATTAGTACCCTTATAAGAAGAGACAGGGGAGAGTTTGTTTTTTCTCTCATTCCTCTCTACTATGTGAGGACACAGCAAGAAGACGGCCATCAGCAAAACAGGAAGCAGGTCTCACCATACACCAGATCTAATAGCAACTTGATTTTAGACTTCCTAGACTCCAGAAATATGAGAAATAAATACTTGTTGTTGAAGCCATCCATTCTATGTTAATTTGTTATAGTAGCCTGAATTAAAAGAGAAATCTTTTTTATGTTAGGGAGTAAGATGTAGGAAGTTCTAGGAAGCCTACCTTTTATCTTCAAACAGAGAATACTTTTAGGTTGACTACCAGAGATTTCTCTATATTGAGGGTTAACAGCAGGGAGAAACAAAAACAAAAACAAAAACACTTTTCTTTCTAAATTCCTATAGAGCTCTAGTGAAATCTTTTCCGATGCCAAGTTCTACACAGATTTTTTTTCCAAAAAGCTAAAGTGAATCTATATAAGATGCTCCATATTTTTTGTTTCTATCCAATGGATCTGAAATGACATGGATTTTAATGTTATTTACAATGGTCCAATTACTCAGCAAGAGATGTGTTGATTTCCTTTTCCTCTGCTTATGATTTTTCTACTCGGTAACCATCCTTCCCTTACTTGTAGTAAATGTGTTACAGATGGAGCTGAATCTATCCCCAGCTCCGGGTTAGGCATTTGGCTAAAGCCCTAGCCAATGACAGCTTTGCATACCCTGCCCACAGAACTAGTATGGGACTAGGCATAAAACACAAGCCATTCTGTATGAATCAAAGCTAATCTCAAGATTTTTTGCTTGAGTTGCCAGGAAACAGGTGTTCTTTCTGTTGGACTTAGAACTCAGAGGATATAAGACTTGGACTGCTGGGGTACCACCACGTGTAGAGGACCCACCCAAAAGTGAAATTAATATGGAGGATGTACACATACACACACAGACACACACACACACAATATGACTAGAGAGGTCGATAAATAACACAAGCTGAGATCCTAATGACAATTTTAAGCTCCTGCTAAGCTGACTTAATGCTAGCTACCCTTGGATCCTTCAGTTACAACAGCCAATTAATTCCTATATGGCTTAAGCTACTTTAACTTGGGTTTTCTGTTATAGTTATGGTTTACAGTAAACTGTAAGACTCCTGACAAATGTATACCTGATGGAAGACCCACTCACATTAATTAAAAAAAACCCACATATATATATATATATAGTATTGGCTCACCTTTTGGTTTAATAAAGCACTTGCCAATTTCTGTACTTCTGAACTCAATAAGGTGGCTCCTCTGATGACTTTGCTGAGAGCAGCAAGAGACTGATGAACACTTTGTACTAAGCGAATGGCATTAAATTGTTCAAGAACAATGAATGATAATATTGGAGATCCTTGTCGATCATTAGGAGGCAACACTTTCTGATGAATCAGGTTTGAATTCTAAAAAGATAATACATCATGTCATATTTACTGAAAAGTAACACAAATCACTGATACATTAAAACACTCAAAAGTTATTAAAACCTTTTGCTGGTATATCTTGTTTTGAAATACTCTCTTTTATGACTGGCCAAATTTATTAAATCTGTAAATACAAAGGAAGGGAATTCTGCAGTTCACCAACACTGAAGTGGTGTGGGGGTGGGAACTGAGAAAAGGGAACCATGCTGAGAAGGAGCAGTCAATATAGGTGGAAAATGGTAAGAACGGCACATTGTAAGCCAATGCAAAGAGAGCAGCACAGCTAAATTACCACTCTACCGCTGGAGAGTGGTAAGGAGAGCAGAAGGAATCATGGCTATGAAAAATATGTGAATGGACATTTAATTCAATTTGAAAATTACCTGTATATATATTTGAAAAATCACACCAAAGATCTTGTACCAGTGAATATTATATCTTAGTATTTATTTCTACGTCTATACTTTAACAGAGGCTCTGATACATGGAAATTCTAGGGCTTCTCAAATTGTTAAGATAAACTCAAGGAATCCCAGATGTTTCTCAACAACTTATGTGGTTAGGAGGGAAAAAAATCACCTTCAATAGTATTCTAAAAGTGTCAAAGAACTGTCAAGAGATAAATCTGGGAAGACCTGTACTCTGACCTGCTCTACATTATCTTAATTTTCTCTATATATTCTGCTTACAATCCTAGTTAAGGATCCCCTCTCTTTGTTCTAATGGTTGTCACATTCATATCTTCCATGAGAGCACTGTCTCTTTTTCATGTATCTGGCATGATAATTTAATATCATAAAATGGTGATCTAGCATGGCTATTGCCATTAAATAAATAATCATGAAATAAATTTTATTGGTATGAGATAATTCCTGAGGATAGATTTAGGCTATGAGTTCAAATTTAGGCATTTTATTTCTATTACTGCTATATTTAAAATATTAAAGCTGCTGAAATCATTTTTGATAGACATAAAAATGTACATAAATATACCCACTTAAATAAATAAATGGCGGTGAACTCAAAACTAAATCTAGAAGAGAAAAAGAGTATAATATTATGAAAATTAATTAGAATTATTACCCCCTAGATTGAAATTAACTATCTGAACCAGAGCATGCAATAAATAACACTTAACACATCTCCAACCTCAATCAATTAAATAATAAAACTGACATAAAATTTAGGTTATAGACTTTCCATAACTCCTTATATTAAAAACCATTCCTGGAAGTGAATGATATGTGGTACTTAAATCATTATCAATCTTATACTAAGACTGGCAAAGATTAGCAAATAATAATTTAGTTTATGGATTTTTTTCCATCCTATTAAACTGATGAGACAAATTTGCACTGTTTGCACTATTTATAGAAGAAGAACACCCAAACTTAGGTCATTCAAGCAAGATTCCACTTCTCTATAATGTAAGAAAACAACAAACTTACCGAACTGTTAAAAAGGCTGATTTAGAAGAGTAACTATCAAAAATACTTAAAATTCAAATAGAGTTCAAGTAAGAACTATGGTCTAGAGATGTGCAGTTAGTGTAAACTACCAGATGAATTTCAAAGACTTAATATGAAAAAAGAATGCAAAATACCACATTAATAATTTTTTATATTGATTACATGTTGAAATGCTAATATTTTAAATGTATCAGGTTAAATAAAATGTATTATTAAAATTAATTTCACTTGTTTCTTCATATTTATTTAAATGTGGCCGCTAGAAAATTTTAAATTACAAATATGGCTCCCATTTGTGTTTCACATTATATTTCTATTGCATAGTGCTCGTCTAGAAAATATCAAGTAAAATTATGTAAGTTCAGCAATAAGAACAGAAGGACAGAGGAGAAAACAGCATATAGTAGGGTCTCAAAAAGTGTTTGATTAATGAAAGATGAAAAAAATTGTGAAAAAAATGAATAGTAAGACACACTGTGATATAAGCTTTGATAAATTAATGACAGAAAAATATAGCAGAAGACATCAAAGTATATTGTAATATATATTATAATGTAATCCATTTCCTATAGGCCTTCACAAAATTTTGATAAAAAATTAATGTAAAATAACTTTAACTCAAAAATAAATGTAGGGCTTCCCTGGTGGCGCAGTGGTTGAGAAGTCCGCCTGCCGATGCAGGGGACACGGGTTCGTGCCCCGGTCCGGGAAGATCCCACATGCCGCGGAGCGGCTGGGCCCGTGAGCCATGAGCCTGCGCGTCCGGAGCCTGTGCTCCGCAACGGGAGAGGCCACAGCAGTGGGAGGCCCGCGTACTGCAAAAAATAAAAATTAAAAAAAAAAAAAAAATGTAGATACCTTATACATTCTAAAAGGATGAATTATAGAGATTTATAGCAGTAGTAACATGTTAGAGTATTACATAACCTTAAAACAAAAAAACTTAAGTATTATTTACAATTCAAATAGCTAAAATCACCATGAGTAAATTATAACTCATCATTATAGTATGCTTTTTAGTGAAACTATCAAGGGATGACAGTCATATCTTTAGTCAGTTGGTTATAAGAAAATCTTTTTCTTTTTTCACAAATACAATTGATTGAATCGTGTACTTTTTTTTTTTAACATCTTTATTGGAGTATAATTGCTTTATAATGGTATGTTAGTTTCTGCTTTATAACAAAGTGAATCAGTTATACATATACATATGTTCCCATATCTCTTCCCTCTTGCGTCTCCCTCCCTCCCACCCTCCCTATCCCACCCCTCTAGGTAATCACAAACCACCTAGCTGATCTCCCTGTGCTATGTGGCTGCTTCCCACTAGCTATCTATCTTACATTTGGTGGTGTATATATGTCCATGCCACTCTCTCACTTTGTCACAGCTTACCCTTCCCCCTCTCCATATCCTCAAGTCCATTCTCTAGTAGGTCTGTGTCTTTATTCCTGTCAACCCTGAAAAAACCATAATTCAAGAAGAGTCATGTACCAAAATGTTCATTGCAGCTCTATTTACAATAGTCAGGAGTTGGAAACAACCTAAGTGTCCATCATCGGATGAATGGATAAAGAAGATGTGGCACATATATACAATGGAATATTACTCAGCCATAAAAAGAAACGAAATTGAGTTATTTGTAGTGAGGTGGATGGACCTAGAGTCTGTCATACAGAGTGAAGTACGTCAGAAAGAGAAAAACAAATACCGTATGCTAACACATATATATGGAATCATGCACTTTTGAAGGGTATCTTTGACATTTTAAAGTTCATTTTGTCATTAAAAGCTAAGTGTATTCACAGAAAATCATTATATAATTATGGAGCTGCTGGGGAATAAAAGATTGTGGATATTTTAAAACTTAACTGTTAAGCAAGAAATATCTTTGGGGCAAGAAAAAAGCTAGTCTAATTTTGGTGCAATTTAGGTATTAATCCAGAATTTTGTGTTTTAACTAGAATAGTTTCCTAAGTGAGATAATGACTTTAGACATAAGTAAAATGGATGACACATGGAAGTACTACTCTTTCTGTTCTTTGGGCTTTTTAAAATAATAATTATTATTTTGAGCTTTTTGAAAATAGTTCTCTCTCAGAAAGAATTTTTTGTCACTAAAGGAAATTAAGCAATGACTAGGCTAGAGATTAGCAAGTTTTTCTGTAAAGGTTCAGATAGTAAATATGTCAGACTTTGTGGGTCATAAGGTCTTTGTCATAACAACTCAACTCTGGCTGTTGTAGTGTAAAATAGCCACAGAAAATATATAAACAAACAGGCATGGCTGGTTTTCAATAAAACTGTATTTATAGAAATTGGTGGCAGGTCAGCTTTGGCCCATGAGCTGTAGTTTGCAAACCTCTCAAGTACACTACCACTTATTCAAAACATTGTGAAGATTCATGTATTGGTCTAGATAACATCAAAGTCCTTTTCAGATCTGCAATTCAATGAAATTAGTAAGATGTGAGTTATAGTTTCTATGTGTATATTTACCCATGACTTATAAAACAGTAATCAACAATTGGACAGACATATTTCTTTTTCCACGTCATACGATCATGTCTTTGTCCAAGATACGTTTTCTATGGTAAGAAAACTATTAAAAGACTCAATAGTCATTTTAAAAAGCAAAAAAGGAAATCAGAAATATTAGAAACAAAGGTGTGGTGGCTCTATGAGTTATAGAAAAGGGGGTAATATCTTCACTTCCATATGGTAGAAATTTTACTTTTGCCCTCCAGTAACCCTTCAATTCCTCTTTAGCTAATAATTTTCTAATATCTCTCTGGGAAGAAACAAACTTTCCGAAGTCTAAGTCCATATGGTTCTGGTGAAGTTGATTCAATTCAATTCCAGAAGCTATCAATAGTATGTGACTTAGAGCTTAACTAATCAAAGTATTCCACTGTCCTAACCGTAGTCAGGACATTCCATGTCCTGTCCATAGATGGGCAGATTACCAAACAGAGATAACAAAATGCAATAAGAATCTTGTCTGGGTCTTCTGATAAAGAGATACCTGTTTCTTTCCACTAGACCTGACCTTAAGAGATCATAAGGTAGAGAACAGGTGTAGTCATTTTGTGACAATAAAGAGAGAGGCTGCATGAAAAATGGAGCATACACACATACACCCACATATATCATTATCATATCAGTTTCAGTGCATCAGATCTTTCAGGATATATGTACCATATATATTACAATAAGTATACACACACACACACACACACATATATATATATATATATATATATATATATATATATTACTGGGTCCTGATGACATCCTTTCAAGTTCCTTGTAACAAGCTGTGACTGAAACCAATTTAACATTTTTTTCAGTTATAGGCACCATAAATTCCCCTTTTTTGGCCTTAGCCAGTTTGAACTGGGTTTTCCATCAGTTGCAATCCAAAGATTGTTAACTGATTAATTCAAGTTCAACAGACTCCTGTCTTAAGCATTCATAATCAGAGAAGTCAAAAGTTTGACATATCTGCATTAAATTATATCTGTTCAGAAGTGGATTTCTGATAAGCTTGTGGAAAAGAGATAGAAGAGAAAGGAAGAAAAAAGGTAAGAAAATAGAAGTATGAGTGTGGTGACTTCAAAGAGTTGAAAGAACTATAGAATTTCTCTGGCAGCCCATTTCCTAGGAGAGCTGGTTGCTTTATCAATTCTAGTTATTAGTGGACAGAGCTTAGATTTCTAAACCAGGTAACAACTATTTCTTTTCATACCAAGTTATTTGGAAGATCAAAGGAAACCAAAGCAGTCATGTTTTAATGTTCATTTCATTTAGTTCAGTTACGGTGAAAGGAATATTACTTAACTGAGCAAGCAGAGCTCAACCAGGAAAGTGTGTGCTAATTATCCAATACATTGTTCAAATCAAAAGTGTTGAAAGGGGCTTTCCTGGTTGTGCAGTGGTTGAGGGTCCGTCTGCCGACGCAGGGGACACGGGTTCGTGCCCCGTTCCGGGAAGATCCCACATGCAGCAGGGTAGCTAGGCCCGTGAGCCATGGCCACTGAGCCTGCGCATCCAGAGCCTGTGCTCCGCAACGGGAGAGGCCACAACAGTGAGAGGCCTGTGTACCGCAAAAAAAAAAAAAAAAAAGTGTTGAATGAATGTTCGTTGCAGCTCTATTTACAATAGCCAGGACATGGAAGCAACCTAAGTGTCCATCGACAGATGGATAAACAAGATGTGGCACATATATACAATGGAATATTACTCAGCCATAAAAAGAAATGGAGTTATTTGTAGTGAGGTAGATGGACTAGAGACTGTCATACAGCGTGAAGTAAGTCAAAAAGGGAAAAACAAATACCGTATGCTAACACATATATATGGAATCTAAAAGAGAAACCAACAAAACATGGTTCTGAAGAATCTAGGGGCAGGACAGGAATAAAGATGTAGACATAGAGAATGGACTTGAGGACATGGGGAGGGGGAAGGGTAAGCTGGGACGAAATGAGAGAGTGGCATGGACTTATATATACTACCAAATGTAAAATAGCTAGTGGGAAGCAGCCTTATAGCACAGGGAGATCAGCTCAGTGCTTTGTGACCACCTAGAGGGGTGGGATAGGGTGGGAGGGAGGGAGACGCAAGAGGGAGGAGATGTGGGGATGTATGTGTATGTATAGCTGATTCACTTTGTTGTAGGGCAGCGGTTGACATGCCATTGTAGAGCAATTGTGCTCCAATGGAGATGTTAAAAATAAATAAATAAATATAATACTAAATTCTAAAAAAAAAAAAAAGTGCTGAAGGGACTTCCCCCATGGCTTAGTGGATAAGAATCCACCTGCCAGTGCGGGGGACACAGGTTCACTCCCCGGTTGGGGAAGATCCCACATGTTGCGGAGAAACTAAGCCCATGTGCCACAACTACTGAGCCCACATGCCACAACTACTGAAGCCCATGCACCTAGAGCCCGCGCTCTGCAACAAGAGAAGCCACCACAAGGAGAAGCCCGCTCACTGCAACGAAGAGTAGCCCCCGCTTGCCACAACTAGAGAAAGCCCGCACGCAGAAACGAAGACCCAACACAGCCAAAAATAAATAAAATTAAATCTTTAAAAAAAAAACGTGTTGAAGAACTGAAATAAAAGGCAAAATTGCTGGTGACTAGTATAGCAAGTAAAATCAAGGCTGAAAGAGAGAAGAGGGGGTGGTTATTTTGAGTTGATGCACTGAAGCTGATATTGTAAGCTACTACATCGTTCTAAAAGAAAAATCGAGAGGAAGTTAGTGAGTGCTAATAGAATGGAGCTTTTGTTTTAAACAGAAATTATTAATTTTACATGCCTTGAGAATTTCATAGCTTTTATTTATAATACTGTGATATTAATAAACACCAAACCCAGTAGTTATCCCTAGGGAGAGAGGTACAGCATTGGCAGTCATCACTGTTAAGAGGACCTTTAGATCTGTCTGTATCTTTTGGGTCTCTGATAGAAAGCCATTATTTATATACTTCTTGGATATGTAAAACAAAATGGCATTTGTTTTTTAAAGAAAACTATGGATTAATATAAAAATGGGATATTAACAAAACCATATTTATTTCTAGGAAACAACTTTAATAGGCTATCTGCTCCATAACTTGGCTAGAGGAATGATTCTGCTGCTCTGTGAAGCTATCAAGAAAAGAGGTAACTTAGTAGAATAATAGAGTAAAAACACAATCTCAATTTAAAAGACCTAACACAGATGATGATATTTAAGTGGAAAATGAATAACATTTTAGAGTATTACTGACTATGTGCCAGGCACACCACAAATTTCCATATGAAGTTATTTTGTTATATTTTAATGGTTTCAGCAATATAAAGAAAGGGAGAGAGAAGAGTGGATTACGTAGAATGATAAGAAATGTCATAGAATTTGAAAATTTATACCTGTTTAGAGGAAACAATAGGAAGACATTTTGTTCAAAATGGACCCACATTGAATAGTTTATCTTTTCTTTCATGCCATCCTAACAAATGATGTACATTTTTTCATGACAATGGAATGCTTTTTTGGCATTCTTGTGTGTTCAGCTAACTCTTAGAAAGACAATAAGAAAGCACAAAATGCTTTTGTGTGTGTGTGTGCACATGTGTTGTTCTAAAGTTCGAGAAGTACTCAACTGTTCTAGTACAGTGAGCAAATTGGTTCATAACTTTAAGACTAAAAGGAACAGTCAGCATTTCAACAGTCAATACACATATTCACTGAGAATTTTTTTTTTAATTCCAAAACTGCATAATATTACTTAACAGAATAAGAAAGTCTACAAACAAAGCATAATCACTTAAGAGAGATGTGTAACTTAAAATTTTTCAAAATAAGAAACAGAGAATTTCAGCTTCTGTTTTTTAGCAGAGCTAGATACTGCTGAAAACAACTGAATATGTTGAATAAAATATTAAAGCAACTTCTTAAATATACCCAAATACCTATGATCTGAGAAGAAAGTAAGAAATAATTATTGAAACAACTGAGTGTTGGATTTTCAGTCTGCATCTTTATTAATTTCATCCTGAATGTTAACATGAAGTATTCTGGATTAGAGACAGATTATTTATTACCTCACAGTAAATAATGTATTGCTCCTACTCCTTTGCTCCAGGTCTTACCTTTGAGATGACCAGATGACAGCCAGATCAATTATCCTATGCAAGTAGCCAGATACTCCCTGGGCAAGGTATGCAAGGGATGGGAGAAGTGGTTAGGGTGGGGGGAAGGGTAAGCTGGGACAAAGTGAGAGAGTGGCATGGACATATATACACTACCAAACGTAAAATAGATAGCTAGTGGGAAGCAGCCAAATAGCACAGGGAGATCAGTTTGGTGTTTTGTGACCAGCAAGAGGGGTGGGATAGGGAGGTGGGGAGGAAGACGCAAGAGGTAGGGGATATGTGGATATAAGTATATGTATAGCTGATTCTCTTTGTTATAAAACAGAAACTAACACCACTGTGAAGCAATTATACTCCAATAAAGATGTTAAAATAAAAAAAATAAAAAAAAAGAGGAAGAAGGCAGCTGTTGTCTTCCCCTCCAAAAAGGATGCTCTAGGAAATGTAATGGGCTTGAATTCTAACCAACCCTGTAGTATGTAAATAAAATCTCTCCAGGAGCCCATGATCTAGAGATGTTTCCAAGTTTGGGCTTTATTCTTCTGTCATGGAAATACCTAGGAAGACAATGTTCTAGTCTCTCCAGTGCCCTGGGGCTTAAAAGGAACTTCGGGCTATAACCTATGGTCCTCTCAGGGAGATAATAGAAGTTTTATTATCCTTTTTGATCAGAGCAATTAACTAGACAAGCGGTTACAAAGCTAATTCTCATATTGTGTTAAGAGTCACACAGGCTGGGGCTTTTTATGACAATACTGAGATATCCAGAAAGATTTTTATTTCTCCACACTAGGGGTGAGAGAGTGGCAAACAAGCCACACAAACAAGTTCATTTGTGCTGGTGAACCTGAGCTTTTGTATTCATATACATGAGCTTGGGAAACCAGGGATAATGTCTAATATCTGCTCAAGGTGAAGAGGTAAAAAGGATATCTCCAAAAAACCTGAAACCCCAAATGACTACACCTTCAGTAGAAGGGTGAAATAGAAATAAACTACCTTCCACCAATCACCTGTGCCCCAAGGAATACAGGAAAATGGCCTATATTAAAATTTGGTAATAACTGGAATGGGGAGTTTATGTGTAGGAATCTCTTGTCAAAAAATAATTGTCACAGGGCTTCCCTGGTGGCGCAGTGGTTGAGAGTCCGCCTGCTGATGCAGGGGACGTGGGTTCATGCCCCAGTCTGGGAAGATCCCACATGCCGCGGAGCGGCTGGGCCCGTGAGCCATGGCCGCTGAGCCTGCACGTCGGGAGCCTGTGCTCCACAGCAGGAGAGGCCACAGCAGTGAGAGGCCCACGTACCGCAAAAATATAAAAATAATAATTGTCACAATTAGAACTTTAATGTTAGTTTGTATGTACTACCTTGAAATTCTAATAAATTTCAAGAATACTAGTGGTATCTCAAAGTATTTGAAAGGAGCATAATCCTTACCTTGACCTAAACCAAACCCTAATCCTACAATCTAAATTGGATGGTAGAATCCATTTTCATTCTTGGACACAAAAAATTCCTATAAGAAAAATTACCAGAATAATTAGCAGCTCATGGTTTTTGAAAAATCAAAATACTATAAAAGTTAAGAAGATAACTATCAAGTTATCATATACAATGTGATGAAAGAAATTTTTACATATTAAGATATGAGGGAAGTTATTCTGGCTTACACATGTTTTGACTTGAATTTTACAATTTTACACTAGCTAAAACAGCCTGCTTGTGGCTTATTAAACATACACTGTACATCTTCTGTAATTATTAAAGAAAAGGGTACAATGACCAAAAATAATGTCCATATTAAAAATAAACATTAAATGTCTCCCTTCCTGGGATGCCAATGTTAGTACTCCTTCGATGGTAAGACTCCCTTCCCAGGTGCCAGGGCCATAGACTCACTGTGTATGTACTGATCTGCTTCTTTTGAAACTTTGAAGGAATGTATTCCTGACTTGTTTGATGTTCTTTGTTCTGACAAGATATAAAACTGTGCTGAAAACCATGCTTCTCTGGAGCAGTTGATCAGTTATCTGAGAGACTGCCCTCTAGGTTATAGTCCTCAGTCTGGCGCAAATAAAACTCTTTTCTATTCTTATTACAGATTGTTTATTGATTATTTCCATGGACAAATGGAAAGAAGAATCAAATCCACAAAGGTCTCAGATAACTAAATAATCATACACAGAACATAAAACAATTATGTTAAATGTTTCTAGAGATAATAGAAAACCTTAAACCTTTATTTTAAGCAGATTTGGAAAATAATTTAAGAAAAGTTTTAAAAATGAAAAAAATATAAAACTTTAAAACTAGAAAAAATTTAACTGAAAAAATGAACTGGAAGACGGATCTGTAGAATTTATTCAGGATGCATCACACAGAAAAAAAGAAATGGGAAGTATTAGAAATAACTTAAAACAAATGATGAATAGAGAAAAACGGTCTAATATAATATCTAATCAGAGTTCTAGAAGAATAGTAAAGCAGAGTTAATACTTAAATAACTGAGACCTTGCCTGTACTGATGTACAACAGCAATCAAAATTCAAAAAGCCCATTAATTCTTAAGCAAGATTTAAAAACTGAATGAATTAAAGACAGAAAGAAAACAAATCCACACTGAATCCCATTAGAGTAAAACTGCAGCAAACCAAGGCAAAATAATTTTAAAAGCAGTAGAAAAGGAGGAATAAAAATTAACTCCTTAACTGGTAACAATAGAAACCAGAAAAGAGTGGAATTATATCTCACTATACATACTAATAACTATTAGTATAAAAAAAGTATACATTTTAAAACAGATAAATTAAAGCCATATTCAGATAAATAAAAACTCAAAGAGTTTACCACTAAAGGAATATGTTTGGACTCCAGGCAGAAGGGATGTGAAACCAAATGAAAATGCCTGATATGCAGGAAGGAATAAAAGACAATGAAAGTGATAAATGTGGGGCAAATCCAAACAAACAATGATTGTAAACAATGTTGACAAAGAAGACTGAAATATACAACAATAACTGAATATAAAGTTAAAGTTGGGGGACCTTCAAGATGGCAGAGGAGTAAGACATGGAGATCACCTTCCTCCCCACAAATACATCAAAAGTATACCTACATGTGGAACAACTGCAGAACACCTACTGAACAAGGGCAGAGACCTCAGACTTCGAAAAGGCAAGAAAATCCCCAAATACCTGGGTAGGGCAAAAGAAAAAAGAAAAAAACAGAGACAAAAGAATAAGGGCGGCATCTGCACCTCTGGGAGGGAGCTGTGAAGGAGGAAAAGTTTCCACAAACTAGGAAGCCCCTTCGTGGGCAGAGACTGCGGGTGGCAGAGGGGGGAAGCTTTGGAGGCATGGAGGAGAGCGCAGCAACAGGGGTGTGGAGGGTAAAGCAGACTAATTTTCACACTGAGAATTGGTGCTGACCAGCACTCACCAGCCCGAGAGGCTTGTCTGCTCACCTGCCAGGGTGGATGGGGGCTTCGAGCTGAGGCTCGGGCTTCCGAAGTCAGATCCCAGGGAGAGGACTGGGGTTGGCTGTGTGAACACAGCCTGAAGAGGGCTAGTGTGGCACAGCTAGCCAGGAGTCATTCCAGGAAAAAGCCTGGAACTGCCTAAGAGGCAAGAGAGCATTGCTTCGGGGTGTGCGAGGAGAGGGGATTCAGAGCAACACCTAAATGAGCTCCAGAGGTGGGCACCAGTCAGCACGGGCACCAGAGATGGGCATGAAATGTTAAGGCTGCTGCTGCAGCCACCAAGAAGCCTGTGTGCAAGCACAGGTTACTATCCACACCTCCCCTCGTGGGAGTCTGTGCAGCCCACCACTGCCAGGGTCCTGTGATCCACAGACAACTTCCACAGGAGAACGCATGGCACGCCTCAGGCTGGTGCAATGTCATGTCAGCCTCTGCTGCCACAGGCTCGCCCCACATCCGCACCCCTCCCTCCCCCTGGCCTGAGTGAGCCAGAGCCCCCTAGTCAGCTGCTCCTTATCCTGTCTGGGAGGGGAAAAGACACCCTCAGGCAACCTACACGCAGAGGCAGGGCCAAATCCAAAGCTGAACCCCAGGAGCTGTGCAAACAAAGAAAAGGAAGGGAAATTTCTCCCAGCAGCCCCAGAAGCAATGGATTAAATCTCCACAATCAACTTAATGTACCCTGCATCTGTGGAATACTTGAATAAACAAATCACCCCAAAATTGAGGCAGTGGACTTTGGGAGCAACTGTAGATTTAGGATTTTCTTTCTGCATCTAATTTGTTTCTGGTTTTATGTTTATCTTAGTTTAGTATCTAGAGCTTAATATCATTGGTAGATTTGTTTATTGATTTGGTTACTCTCTTCCTTTTTTTTTATACACATATATATTTTTTTCCTTTTTCTCTTACTGTGAGGGTATATGTGTATGCTCCCTTCTGTGATTTTGTCTGTATTGCTTTGCTTTTACCAATTGTCCTACAGTTCTTTCTGTCATTTATTTATTTTCTTAGTATAGACTTTAGTGCTTGTTATCATTGGTGGATTTCTTTTTTTGTTTGGTTGCTCTCTCTTCTTTCTTTCTTTTTTAAATTACTTCTTTATTTTTAATAATACATTTTTTATTTTAATAACTTTATTTATTTTATTTTATATTTTCCTTCTTTCTTTTATTTTTCCCCCTTTTCTTCTGAGCCGTGTGGCTGAGAGGGTCTTGGTGCTCCGGCTGGGTGTCAGGCCTGAGCATCTGAGTTGGGAGACCCAAGTGAAGGACACTGGTCCACAAGAGACCTCCCAGCTCAACATGATATCAAATGGAGAAAGCTGTCCCAGAGATCTCCATCTCAACGCTAAGACCCAGCTCCACTCAATGACCAGCAGCTACAGTGCTGGACGCCGTATGCCAAACAACTACCAAGACAGGAACACAACCCCACCCATTAGCAGAGAGGCTGGCTAAAATCATAATAAGTTCACAGATACCCCAAAACACACGAACAGATGCGGCACTGCCCACCAGAAACACAAGATCCAGGCCCAACCACCAGAACATAGGCACCAGTCCCCTCCACCAAGAAGCCTACACAACACACTGAACCAACCTTACCCACTGGGGGCAGACACCAAAAACAACAGGAACTACGAACCTGCAGCCTGCGAAAAAGAGATGCCAAACACAGTAAGTTAAGCAAAATGAGAAGACAGAGAAACACACAGCAGATGAAGGAGCAAGGCAAGAACCCACCAGACCAAACAAATGAAGAGGAAATAGGCAGTCTACCTGAAAAAGAAATCAGAGTGATAACAGTAAAGATATCCAAAATCATGGAAATAGAATGGAGAATATACAAGAAACGTTTCACAAGGACCTAGAAGAAATAAAGAGCAAACAAACAATGATGAACAACACAATAAATGAAATTAAAAATTCCCTAGAAGGACTCAATAGAGGAATAAATGAGGCAAAAGAACAGACAAGTGACCTGGATGATAAAATAGTGGAAATAACTACCACAGAGCAGAATAAAGAGAAAAGAATGAAAACAATGGACAACAGTCACAGAGACCTCTGAGACAACATTAAATGCACCAACATTCCAAATACAGGGGTCCCAGAAGAAGTAGAGAAAAAGAAAGGGACTGAGAAAATATTTGAAGAGAATATAGTTGAAAACTACCCTAATATGGAAAGGACA
The DNA here is from genome assembly GCF_000442215.2 of Lipotes vexillifer. NCBI lineage: Eukaryota > Metazoa > Chordata > Mammalia > Artiodactyla > Lipotidae > Lipotes > Lipotes vexillifer. The sequence continues at coordinate 290,134 of NW_006789336.1, read as the reverse complement.
GAATCAAGTTCAGGAAGCACAGAGAGTCCCATACAGGATAAATCCAAGGAGACACATGCTAATCAAACTATCAAAAATTAAACACAAAGAAAAAATATTAAAAGCAGCAAGGGAAAAGCAACAAATAACATACAAGGGAATCCCCATAAGGTTAACAGCTGATCTTTCAGCAGAAACTCTGCAAGCCAGAATGGAGTGGCAGGACATATTTAAAATGATGAAAGGGAAAAACCTACAACCAAGATTGCTCTACCCAGAAAGGATCTCATTCAGATCCGATGGAGAAATGAAAACCTTTACAGACAAGTGAAAGCCAAGAGAATTTAGCACCACCAAACCAGCTTTACAACAAATGATAAAGGAACTTCTCTAGGCAGGAAACACAAGACAAGGAAAAGACCTACAATAACAAACCCAAAACAATTAGGAACATGGTAATAGGAACATACATATCAATAACTACCTTAAATGTGAATGGATTAAATGCTGCAACCAAAAGATAGACTGGTTGAATCGATACATAAACACCTATATATATGCTGTCTACAAGAAACTCACTTCAGACCTAGGGACATATACAGACTGAAAGTGCAGGGATGGAAAAAGATATTCCATGCAAATGGAAATCAAAAGAAAGCTGGAGTAGCAGTTCTCACATCAGACAAAACAGACTTTAAAACAAAGACTATTGCAAGATACAAAGGACATTACATAATAATCAAGGGATCAATCAAAGAAGAAGAAATAAAAACTGTAACTATTTATGCACCCAATAGAGGAGCACCTCAATACATAAGGCAAATGCTAACAGCCATAAAAGGGGAAACGGACAGTAACACACCAGAGTAGGGGACTTTAACTCCCCACCTTCCCCAATGGACAGATCATCCAAAATGAAAATAAATAAGGAAACACAAGCTTTAAGTGACACATTAAACAAGATGGCCTTAATTGATATTTACAGGACATTTTAACCAAAAACAACTGAGTACCCTTTCTTCTCAAGTGCTCATGGAACATTCTCCAGGACAGATCATATCATGGGTCACAAATCAAGGCTTGGTAAATTTAAGAAAACTGAAATGGTACCAAGTATAATTTCTGACCGGAATGCTGTGAGATTAGATATCAAATACAGGAAAAATGTGTAAAAAATACAAACACATGGAGGCTAAACAATGCACTACTTAATAACCAAGAGATCACTGAAGAACTCAAAGAGGAAATCAAAAAATACCTAGAAACAAATGACAATGAAAACACAATGACCTGAAACCTATGGGAATGATTAAAAGCAGTTCTAAGAGGGAAGTTTATAGCAATACAATCCTACCTCAAGAAACAAGAGACACCTCAAATAAACAACCTAACCTCACACCTAAAGTAACTAGAGAAAGAAAAACAAAAAAACCCCAAAGTTAGCAGAAGGAAAGAAATCATAAAGATCAGGTCAGAAATAAATGAAAAAGAAGTGAAGGAAACATACCAAAGATCAATAAAACTAAAACCTGGTTCTTTGGGAGTATAAACAAAATTGAAAAACTATTAGCCAGACTCATCAAGAAAAAAAGGGAGAAGACTCAAATCAATAGAATTAGAAATGAAAAAGGAGAAGTAACAACTGACACTGCAGAAATACAAGGGATCATGAGAGATTACTACAAGCAACTCTAAGCCAGTAAACTGGACAACCTGGAAGAAATGGACAAATTCTTAGAAAAGCACACATTTCTGAGACTGAACCAGGAAGAAACAGAAAATGAACAGACCAATCACAAGCACTGAAATTGAAACTGTGATTAAAAATCTTCCAACAAACAAAAGCCCAGGACCAGATGGCTTCACAGGCAAATTCTATCAAACATTTAGAGAACAGCTAACACCTAAACTTCTCAAACTCTTCCAAGATACAGCAGATGGAGGAACACTCCCAAACTCATTCTATGAGGTCACCATTACGCTGATACCAAACCCAGACAAAGATGTCACAAAAAAAGAAAACTACAGGCCAATATCACTGGTGAATGTAGATGCAAAAATCCTCAACAAAATACGAGTAAACAGAATCCAGCAGCACCTTAAAAGGATCGTACACCATGATCAAGTGGGGTTTATCCCAGGAATGCAATGATTCTTTAGTATACACAAATCAATCAATGTAATACACCATATTAACAAACTGAAGAATAAAAACCATATAATCATCTCAATAGAAGCAGAAAAAGCTTTTGACAAAATTCAACACCCATGTATGATAAAAACCATCCAGATATACACATAGAGGGAACTTACCTCAACATAATAAAGGCCATATATGACAAACCCACAGCACACATCGTTCTCAATGGTAAAAAACTGAAACCACTTCCACTAAGATCAGGAAAAGATAAAGTTACCCACTCTCACCATTATTATTCAACATAGTTTTGGAAGTTTTAGCCACAGCAAACAGAGAAGAAAAAGAAGTAAAAGGAATCCAAATCAGAAAAGAAGAAGTAAAACTCTCACTGTTTGCAGATGACATGATACTATATATAGAGAATCCTAAAGATGCTACTGGAAAACTAGTAAAGCTAATCAATGAATTTGGTTAAGTAGCAGGATACAAAATTAATGCACAGAAATCTCTGGCATTCCTATACACTAATGCTGAAAAATCTGAAAGTGAAATCAAGAAAACACTCCCATTTACCACTGCAACAAAAAGAATGAAATACCTAGGAATAAACATACCTAAGGAGACATGAGACCAGTACACAGAAAGTGTAAGACACTGATGAAAGAAATTAAAGATGATACAAACAGATGGAGAGAAATACCATGTTCTTGGATTGGAAGAATCAACATTGTGAAAATGATTAGACTCCCCAAAGCAATCTACAGATTCACTGCAATCCCTATCAAACTACCAATGGCATTTTTCACAAAACTAGAACAAAAGTTTTCACAATTTGTATGGAAACACAAGAGACCCTGAAGAGCCAAAGCAATCTTGAGAAAGAAAAACGGAGCTGGAGGAATCAGACTCCCTGACTTCAGACTATACTACAAAGCTATAGTAATCAAGACAGTAAGGTACTGGCACAAAAACAGAAATATAGATAAATGGAAGAGGAGAGAAAGTTCAGAGATAAACCCACACACATATGGTCACCTTATTTTTGTTAAGGGAGGCAAGAATATACAATGGAGAAAAGACAGCCTCTTCAATAAGTGCTGCTGGGAAAACTGGACAGCTACACGTAAAAGAATGAAATTAGAACACTCCCTAACACCATAGACAAAAATAAATTCAAAGTGGATTAAAGACCCACATGTAAAGCCAGACATTATAAAACTCTTAGAGCAAAAGATAAGCAGAACACTCTAGGACATAAATCACAAGATCCTTTTTGACCCATCTCCTAGTGAAATGGAAATAAAAACAAAAATAAATATATGGGACCAAATGAAACTTAAAAACATTTGCACAGCAAAGGAAAACATAAACAAGATGAAAAGACAACCATTAGAATGGGAGAAAACATATGCAAATGACACAACTGACAAGATTAACCTCCAAAATATACAAGCGGCTCATGCAGCTCAGTATGAAAAAAACAAACAACCCAATCCAAAAATGGGCAGGATACATAATAGACATTTCTCCAAAGAAGATATACAGATTGCCAACAAACACATGAAAGGATGCTCAACATCATTCATCATTAGAGAAATGCAAATCAAAACTACAAGAGGTATCACTTCATACCAGTCAGAATGGCCATCAACAAAAAATCTAGAAACAACAAATGCTGGATAGGGTGTGTAGAAAATGAAACCCTCTTGCACTGTTGGTGGGAATGTAAATTGATAAAGCCACTATGGAGAACAGTATGGAGGTTCCTTAAAAAACTAAAAAGAGAACTACTATATGACCCAGCAATAGCACTACTGGACATATACCCTGAGAAAACCATAATTCAAAAACAGTCATGTACCACAATGTTCATTGCAGCTTTATTTACAATAGCCAGGACATGGAAGCAACCTAAGTTGTCCATCGACAGATGAATGGATAAAGAACGTGTGGCACATATATACAATGGAATATTACTCAGCCATAAAAAGAAATGAAATTGAGTTATTTGTAGTGAGGTGGATGGACAGATTGAAGTAAGTCAGAAAGAGAAAAACAAATCCTGTATTCTAACACATATATATGGAATCCAAAAAAAAAAGGTTCTGAAGAACCCTGGGGCAAGACAGGAATAAAGATACATGTAGAGAATGGACTTGTGGACATGGGGAGGGGGAAGGGTAAGCAGGGACAAAGTGAGAGAGTGCCATGGACATATATACACTACCAAATGTAAAACAGATAGCTTGTGGGAAGCAGCCACATAGCACAGGGAGGTCAGCTCAGTGTTTTGTATCCACCTAGATGGGTGGGATAAGGCAGGTGGGAGGGAGATGCAAGAGGGAGGAGATATGGGGATATCTGTATATGTATAGCTGATTCACTTTGTTATACAGCAGAAACTAACATACCATTTTAAAGCAATTATACTCCAATAAAGATGTTGAAAAATTAAAAAAATAAATTAAAATATCATTAAAAACATGTTGAAGTTGGGTATAACGTCTTAAGCTTCTTGAATTATCTGCCAGGTAGGCAAATATATTGTTTAACTTGGGTTATCTATGTATGTACAATAAAATATCTAGGATACCACTAAAAAGTAGAAAAGATATATAATCTGTAAACTAAGAGAGCAATATATTAGAGAAAATAGTCCAAAAGAAGACAAGAAAGAAGTAAAAAAAAGTAGAAAAAATACAAAACATAACATATAATAATATAGTAAACCAGATTAATGTAAATAGACTTAATGTTCCAGCTAAAGATCAAACAAAATCCAGCTATAGGCTCTTTATAAGATACACCCATAAAAATTGATTTAAATGTTGAAAGTATGAAATAGGATATATCTAACAAATAGTAACTAAAAAAAAGCTGATACAGATTTATTAATACCAGAAAAATAGGAGCAACATTATAAGAGTTAAAGAGAACTACTATGATAGTGGTTCAATATATCAAGAAGAGGTAGCATTCTGAACCTTTATAATTCAAAAATTGATAGAAAAAAACTATTATATATTATGATTTGTGAACAAAACATTTAAAAAACTTGATCTAAAGAATATAATTTGAGAATAGCAGTCAACAGAGTAGAATACACATTCTTTTCAAACATAATATGAAACTAATCAATTTTAAAGATATTAAAATTTTTAGTTCAAAAACATAAGAAAGTATTAGTCCTATTAATTGTTTATCCTGGCACTCTAGATTTAAATTTCATTTAATTTTATTTCAATGCATTCTTTTGAAATTAAGGTATTCTGAGTTTAGAAGTGTAATTTAACAGATATACAAATCTACTTATGAACCTGAAGAAAGAAATACTAAAAATAGTTACTGGGTCAACCAGTTCAATTGCTGCTCAGAAAAAAATCTGTCACCTATCTTTTGCTCAACAAATTCTATCAACCTAAAAGAGACAGTTTTACATGTACCTTTTATCATATGAGAATTAATGGAAGTTCTCAAGCTATATAAAGGAGATGTAAATTGGTTAGAATGCCAGTAATTCTCATCAGTTATCACCATCAACCAGATATTAAAAACTGCTTGGTGAGCTGGTATATAATAAAAATTTTAAAGCATGAACTGACCTTTTGAATGTATACGTGCAGAATATTAAATGACATTAGGTTTTTCATGTGTTATACTTTTCAGCATTTTGCTTTTTAAATTATTGTTTTCCAAAGTACTAAGTTTTCCAGTGGAAATCCCAAGAAAAATGTCACAAAATATGAGATGTTACTAAATTATGCATCTAAACTATTTAAAAGATGATATAATAACATACGAATTAACAGTTAATACAAAATAATGTTAAAAGTTATAATTACACATTTGTATATATATTTCCCTGAAAAAGATATAATCACTAATACAGTCACTAAAAATTTTGACAATTTAACCTTCAAGCATGAAAGGTTAAATTAATAAAATATCTTGAATGTGGCAACGTCATCAATACTACTAGGGCTTGTTATACTAAACTTTAAAAATCTACAAATCTTTAAAGAAATAAGAAAGATACAAAAGACTTAATCCATAAAGAGTTTATGTTTGACAAATAGTGTTCCATCTATTTTTTTATTAGATCCATACAATCATCCTTTGAAGACTGGTTTTACTTTTGAAATATCTTTGACTCTTCTCTTACTTTATATTCACATTGTCACCATATTCAATAAGGTTCCCACGATTTTGCTCTTAGAACATTGTAACTTCCTCTAAATTGGTTTTCAGGCCTCTAGTATCCACTGCTTACACCATCATCAGTTTTGCCTTTATAAAACACAGATCTTTACATATCACCTTCCCACCTTCTTATTAGCATTACATCCTCACTGCCTACAGGATAAATTATAATCACTCCTCGTGACATTAAACCCTTTCCAACCTGGTCCTACTAAATTTTTTTGCTCTTATGTCTAGCCATTCCATTCAAAGCATTCTTTACTCCAGTCAGGTTAGAATAACAAACATGGCAGACTTTTCTCTCTCTCTGAAATACCATATACTCTTTTTTAACTAGAGAATTTCTTGCTCATCATGTAACCTCTTTTTTTAATCTAAAGCATTTTTTAAAATATTTTATTTATTTATTTATTTATTTATTTATTTATTTATTTATATTTTTGGCTGAGTTGGGTCTCCGTTGTGGCATGCGGGATCTTCATCACAGCATGTGGCATCTTTTTGTTGTGGCGCACAAGCTCTTCGTGGTGGCATGTGGGCTTCTCTCTAGTTGTGGCATGCAGGTTTTCTCTCTAGTTGTGGCATGCAAGCTCCAGAGTATGTGGGCTCTGTAGTGTGTGGCATGCGAGCTCTCTAGTTGAAGTGCATGGATTTAGCTTCCCTGCCGCATGTGGGATCTTAGTTCCCCGACCAGGGATCGAGCCTGCATCCGCTGCATTGGAAGGCGGAGTTTTTACCACCAGCCCACCAGGGAAGTCCCTCTAAAGAATTTCTTACTCATAATGTAACCTCCTCTGACTTCCTCTTAGCAGAATTTAACACTCCCTCATTTTGGTTCCCAAAGACCATTGTAATACCTATATTTTTGTGTATTGTTATCATCTCTTAATAAATCACAGCATCTAGCACAGTGCCAAGCATATAGCAGACACATCAATAGATATTTGATGAATGAAATAAATGAACAAATGAATGCAGAGAAAAGATTATTACTCCTTTTTTACAAAAGAAAAACTTTTTAAAAAGTTCAGAAGTGATAAAAATAATTATGGAAAAATTCTATAACAGAAATGTGGCATTAGTTTGTTTTATTTGAAATATTTATATGCATAAAATTTAAAGCTACCCCAAAATAAGAGAATTCTTATTCCTAAGCACCATATCTTAACTTGCTTAGTTTAAAATATAACTTTTATGGTTATGTGATTTATAAGTTTGTTCTATAGAAACATGAAGAGGGAAATGAGTAATAGCTGAGAGGCTTCTGAAAGATGCTGGCACTTTGCCCATTACTGGTTTAGCATAGCTAGGAGATTCCGGAAGAAAGAAATTGCATTTGGAAAGTCCTCACAGACAGAATCACTGAAAGCTACCTTACTATGGAAGAGGCTTACAAGTCAGGGTGGATATCGAGCCATGTTGTGAAAAATGATTTTCTTTAGGAAAATTAATGTGATGATGATCTGAAATATGACTTGGAGGAAGTATATATTATAAGGAGAGTCAAATTTGGTGTTTTCTGCAATAATCCATATGAGAAAGAAGTCTACATTATGGCAATAGCTTCAGGAAGGAAATGGGAGAGATAAAGAACAAAACATTATAACAGAATGAAGTGCAAGATATTTGATAGATTAATTTGACTACTATGAATATAATATAATGATAACCTTTTAATGAATCTATATCTATCTTACAAATAAAAGTTAAAATGAAGTTTAAAAAGTTGTTTGTTTCTGGTCAAAATGGCAAACTACCTCCCACTTCTGAATCCTGTCTTTGACAAAACAAGAGGATACTGAACCCAGAAGATGGCACAAAAAGAATGGGAAACATCTGGGTTTGGGTACTTGTAAGTGGAGAATATGGTAACCTACAGCTGAGGGCTGGATGCCATGGCTGGAGCCAGGCTAGGAGAGTTCCTGGTTGCAAACTTATCTTTTCATATTGCCCTGGATGGAACATTGCCCACTATGTCAACATTTTAGGACTGAAAAATAGCAGTATCAAGCACCTGCCATAGACAGCAGAGTACTTGATATTTCACAGCATGCAGCCCAGCTAATGTGGGGATCAAACTGAAACAGGTATAGCTGGGAAGGCTGACTTTTGGAATTGCAAGGTCTCAGAGTAGCAAATGAATAGATGCAAAACAAAACATAACAAAATCCACACCTGTATTTATTATGGTGAAATTTAGGGAGATCAGAGACAAAATATTCTACAGGAAAAAACCAAATGAGTTACAGAGAAATAAGAATCAGATTAACAGCAACTTTCCTCAATAAATTTGTGTAAACTGGGTTATTAATTTAAAGATATGCAAAGGTTAGTTTAAGAAAAAAGAAGGTAAAGAATAACAACTTCAATATGAATTGACATGAAGGATGGAAATCAGGCCATGATTTCATAGTCAGGAATCTGTACAATTTGATTACTTATATGACCAGGCATAAGGGGAGACCACGGGATTGGGATGCTAAGGGATGTAGTATTTCTTTTCATTCTCTAATTTTTCCTCAAGCTACCTATATAAAGCTTTATCAATCTGATGGTCTAAATAAAGTGGCAATTCCAGTTACTTGAGATCATTGTTTATTCAGACTCCTGACAATCACCAATTGTTGACACTAAGTCAGAATAACTCGAAATTACAATACTATAAGGTTTGAGGATTTTGAATTTTTAGAGAGTTTTAACCTTTTTCACAGGTTCTTAAATAAGCCTAATTTGACTTCCCTTACTGAAGAAGGCTATGTGATATATAAGCATTTTTATAGCATTACTAAACATATGAATTGTAAAATTATATTTTTTTAATTCCAGAAAGTAAGTCCTTATTCAATTAGAATAGTAATAATAATACTGTAATGGTTTTGCCTAGTGAGCAAGCAACCATCTATAATCTATAACTACTTTATAATATAGAAACAAGTCAACTCCAGTTGATGAATTGCTTTTCCTTAGCACTTGGATTCCTTTGAAAAATTTCACCTTTAACAGCAGTCACTGACTTTACAGAAAGAGGTGAGAGAAGACAAGCAGTGAGCAAAATATGTATCAGACATAGAGGACGTCATAGTACATTACCAGGATAAGACAAATTACACGGTAACACTGCTTCTTGGGCTGATCTTCTATTGCTTTTATTTCCTCCATCTTTTTCCAGGATATTGTATACATTAAGGGCAGATCCATGCAAAAATTTACCAATATTTACCAACATGGACAATTTGGGGATAAAACTGGAAAAAAAGGGAGAAAAAAGGGAAAACAAAGGAAGAATATTCCACTACTAACCTGGTTTAATTTCTTCCAGAGATTGAGGACAGGAGAAAGTTCATTAGACCAGATTTCTCTATCAAATTTGCTACCAGCTGTTACTGATCTGCCCAAGATCCTCAACTGTGAAATAACCTAAATGAAAAAAATAATAAGTAGCAATAAATGAACATAACTTCATTCAGAGGGAAAGCATAGATACAAAAATAGCCATATTTACTTATAAAGACCGAATATATATATTATAAACAAGTTTTAATCCCATTTTCCCTGTTCAACTGGATTAATATTTTATTGATTTATTTCAGCAGTTAAAAGGCAAAAGAACTTAAATGGTGAGAGAAACCACTATAAACGTTACATATTGTAATGGCTCTTCATTTGAAAAGCTACTCCTTTAGCCAGAAAGCTCTAATTATCCATTATTAATAACCTCTCTATTTGCTCATTTCTGAAATCAAAAATATTTTTCAGTTTGAATAATTTAAATTGCATAATTTCAAAATGCTGATAAATTAAAGATAGGTTTTTTGAAAAGATGAAATGAGTGGAAAGATAGTAAATAGCATAGCAAACTATAAAATAGTAAAACAATTTAAAGTAATTATTGGCTGGTAAAAATTACAATAAATCTAAGTTTTAAGGTTCTATATCAATTTTAAGTTATTTCAATGTTTTTTCTAGACATGAGACTCAAATGAAGGAGGTATAGATCAATTAATTAAAATCAGGCAAAGTAAATTCTTCTTTCCTATTTAGGGCTTTCATTTTTGTAACATTTTTATCAGCTTGTCTATCATCATTCTCATCAAAATTAATTCATTCACATTTTCTTTTCTAAAATAGTGTTTAAAGGCTTCAATTTCAATAATACCAATCAGTCTTCTTAATCATTTTCTAAGAATGATCCAGAATATTACTGAGTATTCTATATATGGTATTATAGATATTGGGGGAGATGTATAAAAATCAGTGAGGTATGTACTGATGGTTCTTCATAAATATTTCAACTAAATATTAAAATTGTGCTATATCATTGCTTATCTGACATAAACAAAATAAATCCCCAAATCAAGACAATATGTTTTCCTAAGCTAGTATTTTAAACATCAACATTTGCAGTGTGTCAACTACTTTTTTTGTTTTACTTTTTGGGAGATGTAAATTGTTTTTTCTTTTTAAGAGAAGGGCTGTATTTAATATTCTGGGGTTTTTTACATTACTAAAGTTCAAATAAAATAAGGGCCATAAATATTTCAAAATAAATGCACTACATAATTGTTAAACATACAGAATCCTGCTGTTAAACTCAAGTCACTTCTAGAGCTTTTGATTGATTCTCTAATCTAGAAAAAATTGTGGTGATTCAGTGTTTCATTTTCTTTGTTTTTCTGATAAATTATTTTCATCTGCTCTAGCTGAACCCTACAACAGCACCTAATTTATCAGCTGTGCTAGACCACAAAACATCACTAGTTGGTAGTCAGGAGAAGTGCTATTTTGCTCTGGTAACATTGGCTATCTCTTATTTGTGTATTAAATTTGTCAAAAATGACAGAGAACAAAGAAGAATGCAAAGAGATACCTAAAGGAAAAAAGGTTCAAATATTTTTTTACACATGATGCTAAAAACTATTTTAAAAATAAAATGTTTAACAATCCCCCAAATTTTTTGTTTTCTTCCCAGAAAAATAACATGCGAGGCTTGCTTTTCAAAATAACACTATAATAATATATTATAAACTTTAATGAACAGAGAGTAATGAAAAGGGAGTTCAAATGCATAATAAAAATATTTTATAATGAGGATAGGGCTATAACTTGTAACAGTGGACCATCTTTTCTTTTTACAAAATCTGACATACTCATCTTTTTACAAAGCACAGATGATAAAATGTCTGTCCATTATACATGTTTTAAACCAATTAAAAATACTTTTTTTAATGACATTCCTTTAAAATGGTGTCAAAGGGGATGAAATTTCCCAACAAAAACATACATCACTTCTTCCATGTTCTAAGCATACTGAACAGCTTGCATTATGCCACTGGCATGCTTTGCGGCATCTCTGAGGTTGGAGGGGAGCTACAGAATATGCTGTCACCCCTATCCCAACCATTCACATTCCAAAGAACAATGAGAGACATTTCAGGAATACCTATGATTCTCCTGAACAATTGGTGTGATTTTATTGTAGCATACTACATCTTATACACAACTGTATTTTCCTTTTCTTTTGGAAGTTATAAAGCACACAGAAGAATTTCTGATCTAACAATAACAACTTTATAGAACCTTAGAGCATGAGCTTTGTTGTTTGTTTTGTCTTCTTTTAGCATAAATTGTTTCCCTAGTTTTATTTTCTTTTCATTTCCTAATTTTCTCTTTGATTTCCTAAACTATTGATTTTACACTAATAAATCATCTGTATTTTTGTAAGTCACATCCAGTGTAATCCTTCTAGGAATGAGAAAGAATATAGATTTTAAAAATGAATGCTCATTCTCAACTTACAGATGAGAAATTGGATTGTCCAGGAAGTAAATTACATGTTTGAGAGGAGACCTATAAGATGGAGGGGGAGTAAGATGCGGAGATCACCTTCCTCTCCACAAATACATCAAAAATACATCTACATGTGAAACAACTCCTACAGAACACCTACTGAATGCTGGCAGAAGACCTCAGACTTAAATCATGAGGGATTACTACAAGCAACTCTATGCCAATAAAATGGACAATCTGGAAGAAATGGACAAATTCTTAGAAATGCACAAACTACCAAGACTGAATCAGGAAGAAATAGAAAATATGAACAGACCAATCACAAACACTGAAATTGAAACTGTGATTAAAAATCTTCCAACAAACAAAAGCCCAGGACCAGATGGCTTCACAGGCGAATTCTATCAAACATTTAGAGAAGAGCTAACACCTATCCTTCTCAAACTCTTCCAAAATATAGCAGAGGGAGGAACACTCCCAAACTCATTCTACGAGGCCACCATCACCTTGATACCAAAACCAGACAAGGATGTCACAAAGAAAGAAAACTACAGGCCAATATCACTGATGAACATAGATGCAAAAATCCTCAACAAAATACTAGCAAACAGAATCCAACAGCACATTAAAAGGATCATACACCATGATCAAGTGGGGTTTATTCCAGGAATGCAAGGATTCTTCAATATACGCAAATCTATCAATGTGATTAACCATATTAACAAATTGAAGGAGAAAAACCATATGATCATCTCAATAGATGCAGAGAAAGCTTTTGACAAAATTCAACACCCATTTATGATAAAAACCCTGCAGAAAGTAGGTGTAGAGGGAACTTTCCTCAATATAATAAAGGCCGTATATGACAAGCCCACAGCCAACATCATCCTCAATGGCGAAAAACTGAAAGCATTTCCACTAAGGTCAGGAACAAGACAAGGTTGCCCACTCTCACCACTCTTATTCAACATAGTTTTGGAAGTTTTAGCCACAGCAATCAGAGAAGAAAAGGAAATAAAAGGAATCCAAATCGGAAAAGAAGAAGTAAAGCTGTCACTGTTTGCAGATGACATGATACTATACATAGAGAATCCTAAAGATGCTACCAGAAAACTACTAGAGCTAATCAATGAATTTGGTAAAGTAGCAGGATACAAAATTAATGCACAGAAATCTCTGGCATTCCTATATACTAATGATGAAAAATCTGAAAGTGAAATCAAGAAAACACTCCCATTTACCATTGCAACAAAAAGAATAAAATATCTAGGAATAAACCTACCTAAGGAGACAAAAGACCTGTATGCAGAAAATTATAAGACACTGATGAAAGAAATTAAAGATGATACAAACAGATGGAGAGATATACCATGTTCTTGGATTGGAAGAATCAACATTGTGAAAATGACTCTACTTCCCAAAGCAATCTATAGATTCAATGCAATCCCTATCAAACTACCACTGGCATTTTTCACAGAACTAGAACAAAAAATTTCACAATTTGTATGGAAACACAAAAGACCCCGAATAGCCAAAGCAATCTTGAGAACAAAAAATGGAGCTGGAGGAATCAGGCTGCCTGACTTCAGACTATACTACAAAGCTACAGTAATCAAGACAGTATGGTACTGGCACAAAAACAGAAAGATAGATCAATGGAATAGGATAGAAAGCCCAGAGATAAACCCATGCACATATGGTCACCTTATCTTTGATAAAGGTGGCAGGAATATACAGTGGAGAAAGGACAGCCTCTTCAATAAGTGGTGCTGGGAAAATTGGATAGGTACATGTAAAAGTATGAGATTAGATCACTCCCTAACACCATACACAAAAATAAGCTCAAAATGGATTAAAGACCTAAATGTAAGGCCAGAAACTATCAAACTCTTAGAGGAAAACATAGGCAGAACACTCTATGACATAAATCACAGCAAGATCCTTCTTGACCCATCTCCTAGAGTAATGGAGATAAAAACAAAAATAAACAAATGGGACCTAATGAAACTTCAAAGCTTTTGCACAGCAAAGGAAACCATAAACAAGACCAAAAGACAGCCCTCAGAATGGGAGAAAATATTTGCAAATGAATCAACTGACAAAGGATTAATCTCTAAAATTTACAGGCAGCTCATGCAGCTCAATAACAAAAAAATAAACAACCCAATCCAAAAATGGGCAGAAGACCTAAATAGACATTTCTCCAAAGAAGATATACAGACTGCCAACAAACACATGAAAGAATGCTCAACATCATTAATCATTAGAGAAATGCAAATCAAAACTACAATGAGATATCATCTCACACCAGTCAGAATGGCCATCATCAAAAAATCTAGAAACAATAAATGCTGGAGAGGGTGTGGAGAAAAGGGAACACTCTTGCACTGCTGGTGGGAATGTGAATTGGTTCAGCCACTATGGAGAACAGTATGGAGGTTCCTTAAAAAACTACAAATAGAACTACCATATGACCCAGCAATCCCACTACTAGGTATATACCCTGAGGAAACCAGAATTCAGAAAGAGTCATGTACCAAAATGTTCATTGCAGCTCTATTTACAATAGCCCGGAGATGGAAACAACCTAAGTGCCCATCGTCGGATGAATGGATAAAGAAGATGTGGCACATATATACAATGGAATATTACTCAGCCATAAAAAGAAACGAAATTGAGCTATTTGTAATGAGGTGGATAGATCTAGAGTCTGTCATACAGAGTGAAGTAAGTCAGAAAGAGAAGGACAAATACCGTATGCTAACACATATATATGGAATTAAGGAAAAAAAAATGTTATGAAGAACCTAGGGGTAAAACAGGAATAAAGACACAGACCTACTGGAGAACAGACTTGAGGATATGGGGAGGGGGAAGGGTGAGGTGTGATAGGGCGAGAGAGAGACATGGACATATATATACTAACAAACGTAAGGTAGATAGCCAGTGGGAAGCAGCCGCATGGCACAGGGAAACCGGCTTGGTTCTTTGTGGCTGTCTGGAGGGGGGGGATAGGGCAGGTGGGAGGGAGGGAGACAAAGAGGGAAGAGATATGGGAACATATGTATATGTATAACTGATTCACTATGTTATAAAGCAGAAACTAACACACCATTGTAAAGCAATTATACCCCAATAAAGATGTTAAAAAAAAAAAAAAAAAAGACCTCAGACTTCCCAGAAGGCAAGAAACTCCCCACGTACCTGGGTAGGGCAAGAGAAAAAAGAATAAACGGAGACAAAAGAATAGGGACGGAACGTGCACCAGTGGGAGGGAGCTGTGGAGGAAAGGTTTCCACACACTAGGAAGCCCCTTCACGGGCGGAGACAGCGGGTGGCTAGGGGGGATGCTTTGGAGCCACGGAGGAGAGCACAGCAACAGGGGTGCGGAGGGCAAAGCGGAGAGATTCCTGCATAGAGGATCGGTGCTGACCAGCATTCACCAGCCTGAGAGGCTGGTCTGCTCACCTGTCAGGGCGGGTAGGGGCTGGGAGCTGAGGCTCGGGCTTTGGAGGTCAGATCCCAGAGAGAGGACTGGGGTTGGCTGCATGAACACAGCCTGAAGGGGGCTAATGCACCACAGAAAGCCGGAAGGGAGTCCAGGGAAAAGTCTGGACCTGCCTAGGAGGCAAGAGACCACTATTTCAGGGTGCGCAAGGAGAGGGGATTCAGAGCACCACCTAAATGAGCTACAGAGACGGGCGTGAACCATGGCTGTCAGTGCAGACACCAGAGACGGCATGAAACGCTAAGGCTGCTGCTGCAGCTGCCAAAAAGCCTGTGTGCAATCACAGGTCACTATCCACACCTCCCCTCCAGGGAGCCTTTGCAGCCTGCCACTGCCAGGGTCCCCTGATCCAGGGACAACTTCCCCGGGAGAACACATGGCGTGCCTCAGGCTGTTGCAAGGTTATGCCAGCCTCTGCCACTGCAGGCTCACCCCGCATTCCATACCCCTCCCTCCCCACAGCGTGAATGAGCCAAAGCCCCCTAATCGGCTGTTCCTTTAACCCCGTCCTGTCTGTGCTGAGATACCCTCAGGTGACTTACATGCAGAGGCGGGGCCACATCCAAAGCTGAACCCCAGGAGCTGTATGAACAAAGAAGACAAAGGGAAATTTCTCCCAGCAGCCTCAGGAGCAGTGGATTAAATCTCCACAATCAACGTGATGTACCCTGCATCTGTGTAATACCTGAATAGGAAAGGAACCATCCCAAAACTGAGGCACTGGACTTTGGGAACAACTGTAGACTTGGGGTTTCCTTTCTGCATCTAATTTGTTTCTGGTTTTATGATTATCTTACTTTAGTATTCAGAGCTTATTATCACTGGTAGATTTGTTTATTGATTTGGTTGATCTCTTACTTTATTTATATATATATATACTTTTGTATCCTTTTTCTCTTTTGGTGAGTGTATATGTGTATGCTCCTTTGTGTGATTTTGTCTGTATAGCTTTGCTTTTACCATTTGTCCTAGGGTTCTGTCTGTCCGCTTTTTGGGTTTTTTGTTTTGTGTTTTTCTTAGTATAGTTTTTAGCACTTGTTACCATTGGTCGATTTGTTTTTTGGTTTGCTTGCTCTCTTCTTTCTTTTATTTTATTTTTTTTATTTTTAAAATTTTAATAATAATTATTTTTTATTTTCTATTTAAATACCTTTATATTATTTCACTTTTTTCTTTCTTTCTTTATTTTATAATTTTCTCCCTTTTCTTCTGAGCAGTGTGGCAGACAGGGTCTTGGTGCTCTGGCCGGGTGTCAGGCCTGAGCCTCTGAGGTGGGAGAGCTGAGTGAAGGACATTGGTCCACCATAGACCTCCCAGCCCCATGTAATATCAAACAGCGAAAGCTCTACCAGAAATCTCATCTCAATGCTAAGACCCAGCTCCACTCAACAACCAGCAAGCTACAGTGATGGACACACTATGCCAAGCAACCAGCAAGACAGGAACACAACCGCACCCATTAGCAGAGAGGCTGCCTAAAATAATAAGGTCACAGACATCCCAAAACACACCACTGGACGTGGTACTGCTTGCCAGAAAGACAAAATCCAGCCTCATCCACCAGAACACAGGCACCACCTCCCTCCACCAGGAGGCCTACATAACTCACTGAACCAAACTTACCCACAGGGGGCAGACACCAAAAACAATGGGAACTAGGAACCTGCAGCCTGTGAAACAGAGACCTCAAACACAGTAAGTTAAGCAAAATGAGAAGACAGAAAAAAACACAGCAGATGAAGAAGCAAGGTAAAAACCCACCAGAACAAACAAATGATGAGGAAATAGGCAGTCTACCTGAAAAAGAATTCAGAGGAATGATAGTAAAGATGACCCCAAATCTTAGAAATAAAATGTACAAAATACAAGAAACATTTAACAAGGACCTAGAAGAACTAAAGAGCAAACAAACAATGATGAACAACACAATAAATGAATACAAATTCCCTAGAAGGAATCAATAGCAGAATAATAGAGGCAGAAGAATGGATAAGTGGCCTGGAAGATAAAATAATAGAAATGACTACTGCAGAGCAGATTGAAGAAAAAAGAATGAAAAGAACTGAGCACAGTCTCTGAGACCTCTGGGACAACACTGAATGCAACAACATTCCAATTATAGGGGACCCAGAAGAAGAAGAGAAAAAGAAAGGGACGGAGAAAATATTTGAAGAGATTATAGTTGAACACTTCCCGAATATGGAAAAGGAAGTAGTCAAGTCCAGGAGGGCAGACAGTCCCCTACAGGATAAACCCAAGGAGGAAAATGCCAAGACACATGTTAATCAAACAATCAAAAATTAAACACAAAGAAAAAATATTAAAAGCAGCAAGGGAAAAGCAACAAATAACATACAAGGGAATCCCCATAAGGTTAACAGCTGATCTTTCAGCAGAAACTCTGCAAGCCAGAAGGGAGTGACAGGACACATTTCAAATGATGAAAGGGAAAAACCTACAACAAAGATTATTCTACCCACCACTGATCTCGTTCAGATTCGACAAAGAAATGAAAAACTTTACAGACAAGCAAAGGCTAAGAGAATTCAGCCCCACCAAACCAGCTTTACAATAAATGCTAAAGGAACTTCTCTAGGCAGGAAACACAAGACCAGGAAAAGACCTACAATAATAAAGCTAAAGCAATTAAGAAAATGGTAATAGGAACATATATATCAATAACTACCTTAAATGTGAATGGATTAAGTGCTGCAACCAAAGACTGGGGTTTGCTGAATGGCTACAAAAACAAGACCCATATGCAGGTTGTCTACAAGGCATCCATTTCAGACACAGGGACACATACAGACTGAAAGTGAGGGAATGGAAAAAGATGTTCCATGCAAATGGAAATCAAAAGAAAGCTGGAGTACTAATTCTCATAAGAGACAAAATAGACCTTAAAATGAAGACTATTAAAAGAGACAAAGAAGGACACTACATAATATCAAGGGATCAATCCAAGAAGAAGATATAACAATTGTAAATATTTATGCACCCAACATAGGAGCACCTCAATACATAAGACAAATGCTAACAGCCATAAAAGGTGAAATTCCAAGAGTAGGGGACTTTAACACCCACTCTCACGAATGGACAGATCATCCAAAATGAAAATAAATAAGGAAACATAAACTTAAAATGATACATTAAGCAAGATGGACTTAATTGATATTTATAGGAGATTCCATCCAAAAACAGAATACACTTTCTTCTCAAGTCCTCATGGAACATTCTCCAGGAGAGATCATATCTTGGGTCACAAATCAAGCCTTCGTAACTTTAAGAATATTGAAATCATATCAAGTATCTTTTCCAACCACAATGCTATGAGACTAGATGTCAATTACAGGAAAACGTGTAAAAAATACAAACAAATGGAGACTAAGCAATACAATACTAAAAAACCAAGAGATCACTGAAGAAATCAAAAAGGAAATAAAAAATTACCAAAAACAAATGACAACGAAAGCACGATGACCCAAAACCTATGGGATGCATTAAAAGCAGTTCTAAGAGGTTTATAGCAATACAATCCTACCTCAAGAAAAAATAAATATCTTAAGTAAAAAATTTAACCTTACACGTAAAGCAATTAGAGAAAGGAGAAGGAAAAAACCCCAAAGTTAGCAGAAGGAAAGAAATCATAAAGATCAGATCAGAAATAAATGAAAAAGAAATGAGGAAACAGTAACAAAGATCAATAAAACTAAAAGCTGTTTTTTGAAAAGATAAACAAAATTGAAAATCCATTAGCCAGACTCATCAAGAAAAAAAGGTAGAAGACTCGTATCAATAGAATTAGAAATGAAAAAGGTGAAGTAACAACAGATATTGCAGAAATACAAAAGATCATGAGAGATTACTACAAGCAACTATAAGCCAATAAATTGGACAACCTGGAGGAAATGGACAAATCTTTCGAAAAGCACAACCTCCTGAGACTGAACCAGGAAGAAACAGAAAATATAAAAAGACCAATCAAAGCCCTGAAATTAAAACTGTGATTAATAATATTCCACAAAACCCCAGGACCAGATGGCTTCTTACATGAATTCTATCGAACATGTAGAGAAGAGCAAACACCTATCCTTCTCAAACTCTGTCAACATATACTAGAGGGAGGAACACTCACAAACTCATTCTACGAGGCCACCATCACCCTGATACCAAACCCAGAAAAAGACGTCACAAAGAAAGAAAACTACAGGCCAATATCACTGATGAGCATAGATGCAAAAATCTGCAACAAAATACAAGCAAACAGAATCCAAAAGCAGATTAAAAGGATCATACACCATGATCAAGTGGGGTTTATCCCAGGAATGCAATGATACTTCAATATACACAAATCAATCTATGTAATACACCATATTAACAAATTGAAGAATAAAAACCATATAATCATCTCAATAGAGGCAGAAAAAGCTTTCAACAAAATTCAACACCCATTTATGGTAAAAACCCTCCAGAATATATGCATAGAGGGAACTTACCTCAACATAATAAAGGTCATATATGAAAAATCCACAGCCAACATCAGCCTCAATAGTGAAAAACTGAAACCATTTTCAGTAAGATCAGGAATACTACAGGGTTCCCCACTGTCACCACTATTATCCAACAGTGTTTTGGAAGTTTTAGCCATAGCAATCAGAGAAGAAAAAGAATCCAAATGGGAAAAGAAGAAGTAAAGCTGTCACGGTTTGCAGATAACATGATACTATACGTAGAGAATCCTAAAGATACTACCAGAAAACTACTAGGGCTAATCAATGAATTTGGTAAAGAAGCAGGATACAAAATTAATACACAGAAATCTCTGGCACTTCTACACACTAATAATGAATTATCTGAACGTGAAATTAAGGAAACACTCCCATTTACCACTGCAACAGAAAGAATAAAATACCTAGGAATAAACCTACCTAAGGAGACAAAAGATCTGTATGCAGAAAACTATAAGACACTGATGAAAGAAATTAAAGATGATACAAATAGGAGAGATATACCATGTTCTTGGATTGGAACAATCAACATTGTGAAAATGACTATACTACCCAAAGCAATCTACAGATTCAATGCAATCCATACCAAACTACCACTGGCATTTTTCACAGAATTAGAAGAAAAAATTTCAAAGTTTGTACGGAAACAAAAAACACCCCGAATAGTCAAAGCAATCTTGAGAAAGAAAAACAGAGGTGGAAGAATCAGTCTCTCTGACTTCAGACTATACTACAAAGCTACAGTAATCAAGACAGTATGGTACTGGCAAAAAATCAGAAATACAGATCAATGGAACAGGATAGAAAGTGCAGAGATAAACCCACGCACATATGGTCACCTTATCTTTGATAAAGGAGGCAAGAATATACAGTGGAGAAAAGACAGCCTTTTCAATAAGTGTTGCTGGTAAAATGGAACAGCTCCATGTAAAAGAATGAAATTAGAACACTCCCTAGCACCATACACAAAAATAAACTCAAAATTAATTAAAGACCTAAATATGAGGCCAGACTTTATCAAACTCTTAGAGGAAAACAGGTAGAACACTCTATGACACAAATCACAGCAAGATCCTTTTTGACCCACCTCCTAGAGAAATGGAAACAAAAACAAAAGTAAACAAATGGGACCTAATGAAAGTTAAAAGCTTTTGAACAGCAAAGTAAACCATAAACAAGATGAAAAGACAACCCTCAGAATGGGAGAAAACATCTGCAAACAACGCAACTGACAAAGGATTAACCTCCAAAATATACAAGCAGCTCATGCAGCTCAGTTTGAAGAAAACAAACAACCCAATCCAAAAATGGGCAGAATATCTAATAGACATTTCTCCAAAGAAGATATACAGATTGCCAACAAACACATGGAAGGATGCTCAGCATCACTAATCGTTAGAGAAATGCAAATAAAAACCCCAATGCAGTATCACCTCACACCAGTCAGAATGGCCATCAACAAAAAATCTAGAAACAATAAATGCTGGAGAGTGTGTGGAGAAAAGGGAACCCCCTTGCACTGTTGGTGGGAATGTAAATTGATACAACCACTATGGAGAACAGTATGGAGGTTCCTCAAAAAACTAAAAATAGAACTACTATATGACCCAGCAATCCCACTACTGGGCATATACCCTGAGAAAACCATAATTCAAAAAGTGTCATGTAGCAAAATGTTCACTGAAGCTCTATTTACAATAGCCAGGACATGGAAGCAACCTAAGTATCCATCAACAGATGAATGGACAAAGAAGATGTGGCACATATATACAATGGGATATTAGCTATAACAGAAAACAAAATTGCATTATTTGTAGTGAGGTGGATTGATCTAGAGACTGTCATACAGAGTGAACTAAGTCAGAAAGAGAAAAACAAATACCGTATGCTAACACGTATATATGGAATCTAAAAAAAGAAAAAAAAAATCCCGAAGAAACTAGGGACAGGATGGGAATAAAGACACAGATGTAGGGAATGGACTTGAGGACACGGGGAGGGGGAAGGGTAAGCTGGGATGAAGTGAGAGAGTGGCATGTATATATACACTACCAAATGTAAAATGGATAGCTAGTGGGAAGCAGCCACATAGCACAGGGAGATCAGCTTGGTGTTTTGTGTCCATCTAAAGGGGTGGGATATGGAGGGTGGGAGGGAGATGTAAGAAGGAGGAGATATGGGGACATATGTATATGTATAGTTGATTCACGTTGCTACACAGCAGAAACTAACACAACTCTGTAAAGCAATTATACTCCATAAAGATGTTAAAAAAAAAACAAAACTGAAGTACAATGAAATATTTAGCACTAAAAAGAAATGAGCTATCAAGCCATGAAATGCACCTTAAATCCATATTGCCAAGTGAAAGAAACCAATCTGACAAGTTTACATACTTATGATTCCAACTCTATGACATTCTGGAAAAGGCAAAACTGAAAATAGTGAAATGATCAGTAGTTTTCAGGTAGGAGGGATGTATAGGGGATTATCAGGGAGGTAAAAATATTCTGCTTGATGCTCTCATGATGGATACAAGTCACATGTTTTCTAAACTAATAGTGTATACAATATCAGAATCCTAATGTAAACTATGGACTTTAGTTAATAATAATGTATCAGTATTAACACTGGCTCATCTGTTGTAACAATGTACCACACTAATGCAAGATGTTAATAAGAGGGGGAACCTGCTGGAGTGCTAGGGGATATATGGGAACTCTATGTATTTTCTGCTTATTTTTCTGTAAATCTAGGACTGCTCTAAAAATAAAGTCTATTAATTAAAAAGAAAAACTTGTATGATGAATGGTCTAGATGGTTGATGCAACAAGAAAATTAATCTTCCCATTGGGGGAAAAAAAACAACAACTAAACCAAAGTTCATCAGCAGTAGAATCAATAAATAAATTATGGTATAATCACCCTATGGAATACTATACACCAATGAAAATTAAAGTTTCATGCAAAATATGTATGAGTCTCAACATACAGCTGAAGGAAAGAAGCAAGATACACAGAAACAGAAACATACTGTATAACTCATTTACTATCATTCAAAAACAAGCAAAAATAACCCATGGTTCTAAGTCAGGAAAGCTATTTCCTTTGGAGAGGAAAAAGTGAGTAGAAATTAAAAATGGGATGTGATGGAAAAGGGTAGAGATGGAGAGATACTGGAAACATTTTGGTTTTAGACTTGTGTGGTGATTACATGTGTGTCACTCTGATAATTCATCCAGCTGTATACTTAAAGTTATATAGTTTTCTCCATGTATTTATTTTGATTAAGATATTTATAGTGAAAAAAAAGTAAATTACATGTTTGTCTCATATGGCAGACTAAATATCTGGAGAAAATTTTATAACACAGTACATTTAAACATTATGCATAAATAACAACATCATCAACAACAAAAAAAAACCTTTTAAAATTTATGACTGAAGCGTCAGGGAAATTAAGAGAAAGCTTTAAACGCTGGAGCCAAAGAGGCAGAGCTGATCTAGAGACCTGAGTGAGTTCTGAAGCCAGTATTTGCCCTGGGGTATCTGCCTATCTCAAGGGGCCTACAGCTTGGTTTGTTTACTTTTTATTTTGAACTATTTTTAGATTTATATAAAACTGGCAAAAATAATACAGAGAATTCCCATTATATACTTTACTCCTAGTTAACATCTTACATAATCACAGCATAATTATCAAAACCAGGAAATTAACGCTAGTACAATACTATTAACTAAACTACCACAGACCTTATTCAAATTTTACCAATTTTTCCACAAATGTCCTCTTCTGTTTCAGGAGAATATCATATTATATTTAGTTGTTATTTATCACAGTCTCATCCAAAACTGTGACAGTCTTTCTTTTTCTTTCATGACCTTGGCACTTTTGAAAAACACTGGTCAGTTACTTTGTAAAATATCCCTCATTGAGTTCATAAGGTTCACATTTCCAAAGACAGAAAAGAGAAGCCCAGAACTCTATAAAAAACACCCAACAGGCTACTTAGAAAACAAACTGCCTAGCAGAGGGAAAGACTAGGGACACTTGCTGCTCGCTGCCTTGGCTTCTGGGTGATAATGTGATCTGTTTGAAATACTGTGGTCATCAAAATTCACCCTACACACTGCAATCCTGAAAATATCGTATATCAAAACTTATGGAACTGCAGTGAATGAGATTCTTAGAGGAAAATTATAGCAGAAAACACTTATGATCAAAGAGAAGCAATGCTAAAAACAGAGCCAAACTTAACAAATGATAAGGTTGAGAATGTAGATGGAAGAAAATAACAAGAGCAAAAAAATTAATAAAATAGAAAACAGATACGAGATCAGATTTTTTAAAGTCAGTTTTTGTTAGTCTTAAAAGACTAATAAAATTATGAGACTTCTGACTAGATTAAATGATTATAGCTAGATGATAGATAAAGTAAGAAAAGGCAAAAATTTATTTAAAATTCTAATATTACAAGGAATATAATTACAGAAAAGACTAAAAGAGAATATGAGATTATTTTGAATAGCTTTATACCATAAAAAGTAAATTTGGCCAATTGAGAAATTTCTAGGAATATATAAATTAATAAAACAGTCTCAAGAAGAAACAGAAAAACTAAACTGGGCTAGAGTTGTTTGAAAAAATTAAGTGAAGGCTTCCCTGGTGGCACAGTGGTTGAGAGTCCACCTGCCGATGCAGGGGACACGGGTTCGTGCCCTGGTCCGGGAAGATCCCACATGCCACAGAGCGGCTGGGCCTGAGAGCCATGGCTGCTGAGCCTGCGCGTCTGGAGCCTGTGCTCCTCAATGGGAGAGGCCACAACAGTGAGAGGCCTGCGTACCGCTAAATAAATAAATAAATAAAAATTAAAAAAAATTAAGTGAGAAGTTAAAAACATTATCTCACAGTAAATCTCAGACACCAGCAGTTAATATAAAAGTTCTCCTCACATTCCTTGAACAGAAATTCAAACCTAGTACTAACCATTTCAGAGACTAGAAAAGGAGGCAAAATTCCTCAAATCAAGCAATAGAAGCTAGTAAAAACATTATATGAAATATAAGGGGACATTCAAAGATCAGACTTACTCCTGAACATAGATGCAAATAAATAAACAAATATCAAACAACCTTTCAAAAAAGACATACATGATGACTCTGAATGTATGGTTCAATCACAGAAAATACAGTTCATCACATAAGCAGATTAGAGAGAAAAATAATATAATTATTCAATACTGGGTGAAAATATGGTCAATGAAGTTCACCAATACATTCTTGACAAACTACCCTTAGGAAATTTAGCAAAGATATGTGAGATTGTTATAACAGCTTTTGATAAATTATGCCTCCCTGTAATCATACCTGTTTGCAAAGTAACATTCCACTCCTCTGATATCAAGAGAAATCTATTTCTCCACCCCCTGGAAGCTGGGCTGATCTTATGACTTGTTTGACTAACAGAATGTGGCAAAACGGATGTGCAATTTTCAAAGCCTAGACTTTAAGCGAACTTGCAGTTTCTGCTCTGGCCTTGGAATCCTGAAACACCATGCTAGTCTCTGGTAGTTGAAAGACCATGTAGTTGAAAACCAAGTCACCCCAGCCAATAGCCAATGCCAACTGCAAACAAGAGTAAGACCATCTTGAATCTGCCAGCCAACTCTCCAAATGAAGGCAGCCTCATATGGGAACCCAGATAAAACCAACCCACAGAATCATAGGAAAATCATCAAACATTATTGTTTCAAGTTACTAAGTTTTGGGATGATTTGCTATGCAACAAAGACTAACTGAAGCACCGGGAATAGTGGAAATCTTTAACCTGTGTTAGGGATTGCATGTTTGTGTACCCCGCACCACCCCCACCCCACAAATCCTATGTTGAAGCTCTAACCTCCCAGCATGGCTGTATTTGGAGATGGGATTTAGAAGGAAGTAATTAAGATTAAATGAGGTAATGAGGGTGGGGCCCTGATCTGATAGGATTTGTGTCCTTATAAGAAGAGACAAGGGAGATTTGTTTTCTTCTCCCCCTCTTTCTGCAAACACTCACAGAGAAAAAGCCATACGAGATCATAGTGAGAAGACAGTCATTTACAAGCCAGAAATATAGCCCTCACCACAACCCGACCATACTGGCACTTTGATCTCAGACTTCCAACCTCCAAGACTGTGAGAAAATGCATTACTGTTATTAAGCCATCCAATCTGTGGTATTTTATTATGGGAAGCCAAGCAGACCAATACAAACTTATAAATGGTATCTACAAAACACAGCAAATATTACAATCAATAATAAAGTGTTAGAAAATATTCCCTTCAAAATCAGAGCAAGATAAGACTATCACCACACTAACTCAACACTGTACACAAAGATCTAATTATCCCAACACACAATAAAAGGCAATTAAATGTATATGGCTTGGAAAGGAAAAAAGCTAAATCACCTTTTTCTCAAATAACAATTTACAGAAAAATAATTTATAATACTTTTCATATAACATATTATATTTATTCACTATACATTTTTCTATTTGTATTTGAAATATACAAATTCATTAAAAATATATATTTTTTTAACTTCAACTCAAGTATTATTTCCTTTTTCAATAGCTATTTGGGAGCTGGTAAAAGTTTACTTAGTCCATATTCTCTCGTCACCCACCCGCTAACATGTGCATGTTCCTTCTGGGTGCTTGGCCAGGTATAATATGTTTTACTGTGTTACCAAACATATCAAGATGTAACAAGCTACATTAAATCTTCCCACATACTGTAAGAACGAAACAGTACACTAACCTGTTGAAGTGAGATACAGGAGAATATCCAGAGGTTTATCTTTCTAATGTTAATATATGCAAGATAAAGGGGGGAAAACCCTTTCTTGATGTCTCCTGTGTCTTCGATAAAAATATTTACGCCAGTCACATGCAAGGCCAAACTGTAATTTATGTTGGTGATTGGAGAGAGAAGATTTCACTCAAGACCAAAAGTGAAAATGTGCAGGCACTGTACCATGTTAAGAATTCACATCATCATTTTTTTCTAGGCAATATGATATTAAAAGCCTGAAAATAAATCTCAGGAAAACTAGTTTGTACAATTTTAACAAGCAAAATAAGAATGAATTTCTCATCAAATGATGTTTAAATTTTACTAAGACCAGTGAATATACCAGTTTTCAAATACTGAGGTATATATTATTTGGAGTCATAGGCTGAACACTTCATTATAAATCATATATATTGATGTTTTATATATAACTCTGGTTAATACTAAATAACTCAAACCTGGAATTAATCATTAAATTATGTGAAATGTTTGGATTCATCTCTGCCTTGAAGAGGTACTATCATGATGTTTTGTTGAATCATAATTCTTTGTATAATCATAAATTTTTGTATAATTAGTGGCTCTAATAATACCACTCCCTGAGAGTAAAATTATACTTTGTTATTTATTAGACACACACAGAATACACATTATATTATATATATATACCCATACATACAGATATATAAGACCTCATGTCTCCTAACACTTTCATATATTTATTTTTAAAAATTTATTAAATAACACATTTAAAAACAGTTTGGCAGTTAATTAAAAATTAAACCTGTACCTGTCATATGATCCAGCCATTCACTCTTAAGTATTTGTCCAAGAAATATAAAAGCATGTGCTCATACAAAAACATAAAATGTTCAAATGTTCATAGCAATTTAATCTTTGTAGCCTCAAATTGGAAACAATATGGATGCCTTTCAATGAGTGAATGAATAAGCACATTGTACTACATCCATACAATGGACTACTAATCAGCAAAAAAACAAAAAAAAACCCAGGTTCCTGATAAGATCACACAGATGAATCTTTATAAAAAAATTTTTTGGAGTATAGTTGCTTTACAATGTTGTGTTAGTTTCTGCTGTATAGCAAAGTGAATCAGCTATACGTATACATATATACCTCTTTTCTGGATTTCCTTCCCATTTAGGTCACCGCAGAGCATTGAGTAGAGTTCCCTGTGCTTTACAGAATGTTCTCATTGGTTATCTATTTTATACATAGTATCAATAGTGTATATATGTCAATCCCCATCTCCAAATTCATCCCACCCCGCTTCCCCCTTGGCTTCCGTACATTTGTTCTCTACTTCTGTGTCTCTATTTCTGCTTTGCAAATAAGACTATCTATACCACTTTTTTAGATTCTACATATATGTGTTAATATACGATATTTTTCTCTTTCTGACTTATAACAATAATGTTGAATGAGAAAGAAACAAGACAGAAAAGATCACTTAATTGTATAACCCTTTTATATAAAACTCTAGAAAATGCAAAATAATGTACACTGACAAAAAAAAAATCAGAGTTGCCTGGGATAGGGGAGGGGAGAGAGGAGGAAGGGACTATGAAGTGCTAGGGAAAACTTTTGGGGGTGATGGAGATGTTTACTATCTTGATGTGGTGATGTTCTCACAGGTGTATCATATGTCAAACCATACACTCTAAATATGTGCAGTTAGGACTTCCCTGGTGGTGCAGTGGTTAAGAATCCGCCTGCCAATTCAGGGGACACAGGTTCGATCCTTGGTCCGGGAAGATCCCACATGCCGTGGAGCAACTAAGCAACTAAGATCCCACTTGCTGCAGAGCAAGTGTGCCACAACTACTGAGCCTGCACTCTAGAACCCGTGAGCCACAACTACTGAGCCTGTGCACCACAACTACTGAATCCCGCACGCCTAGAGCCCATGCTCAACAAGAGAAGTCACTGCAATGAGAAGTCCGCACACTGCAATGAAGAGTAGCCCCCGCTCGCCCCAACTAGAGGAAAGCCCATGTGCAGCAACAAAGACCCAACACAGCCAAAAAAAATAAATAAATTTATAAAAATAAAAATATGTGCAGTTTATTCAATTACCACCATGATAATTATTAAAACAATGCTTTGTAGTTCACAGAAATACCAGGAAAGCGAAAAAGTGGGTGTTAGGGCCAGTAAAAACACTGGTTATTGTGGTCAGAATAAGTAAGGAAAAGCTGATTTTCCTGGTAAACATAGAGGTTATGACTTTTCTCATTCTCATCACTGGCCTTGGCTTTGGATGCTACCCAGGAACTAGAACTTGCCTCGAGTGCCGCTGCCTCCCAAGAGAGGGAAGGAATCCACCTCCTTGATTCACTAGATCTCTGTTCATAGGCTGGTGCTGGTGCCTGTCATGCCTGTGCTCTAACTGTGAAGGGGTTCAGAAAGTAAGTATCTGTTTTTTCCAACATCTACCATGGAGTGGCCTGCTGCTTCCCTCCAGGAATTTTTTGGAGGTAAGTACAAAAGCTGTCTACATTTATTGGGTGACAAGGTCAAGAAGATATATAAATATCCATCACATTTATTTTAATTCTGTAAAATTAATTTTACTGTGAACATTTTCAAAGATATATAAAAGTTGATTTTCTTAAGAACATTTTTAAAGATACACAAAGATACCCATCCAAATTCAACTATGGTCAAGATTTTCCTGAACTTGCTTCCATCATCTCTAATTTATTTTCTTTTATTTTATTATTCCTTAAGTGTTTTAAAACAAATCCCAGATCATGTTATCTAACTCTTATGTACTTAGTATGTATCCCAAAAAGAAATGGACATAACCACAATACTATTATTTCACCTAACAACATTAATAAAAATTCATCGGTGTTATATAATACATAGTCCATATTTAAATTTCCCTGATTGGTCTCAAAATTTGTTTAAACTGGATTGTTTGAATCAGTATCCACAGAAAGGGTATGCAGTTGTTATGTATTTTAAGTCTCTTTAATGTAGAGCAGTTTCTCTGCCCTTCCTCTTTGCATGCCATTAATCTGTTGAAAAAACTGAGTCCATTATCTTGTAGAACGTCCCACATTCTGGATCGAGTGGTGTAGTTTAATTTGTTCCTTTACCCCCTCTGTTTCCTGTTACTGGAAATGATTTCTAAAGGCTTGATTAGGTTCAGGTTCACTTTGCTGAAAGAATACTTTTGGAAAGTGTACTTCATATTGCCTCACATCAGGAGGCACACAGTGTCTGAATACTTTCTCTTTGTGATACAAAGATTGATTACTGGGTACAAGTGGTAACAGCTGATCCCTCTCTTGCAAACTTCCCCATCAATCTTCCATCTAATGGTTTCCACCTTTGATAATAATTTTCTGGATCAATTATCAGGGTTTGTAAAACGGTGATTTTTCAAATTCTTCATTCCTTTTATATTTATTATCTAGAATTATTCAATAAAGAAAAGCTTTCTTTCATCAACTTTTCTTTCATTACCATGAAATGTAATTCACAAAGGAAAGAATGTTTAATTCTTTCCCTTTAATTGCCATTTTTTCAAACTAAGAGATATTTTTGTTTTTTAACTAAATGATCAATTATAGAAGTAAAAAATCAAGTTTATAATATTAGCGAACTTAGTATTCTCTTTCATTCAAAAGTAATAAAAATAAAATCATTTTTGTATATGCTACACAATTAAGCAGACTGATAAAGTCTTCCAGTCCCCTTGCTTTTGTCTTAAATGGTCATACAACTCAAAATGTGACAAGTATTCAAACTCAGATTTGTTTACAGTTAGAAGCCAGAAGGCTATACACGGTGTATAAAAGTACATCTATATTACCTCTTTTTGCAGATGGTGCCATTGGCAAAGTTGTAAATAATAAATGTGCTCCTGAAATGTGACTTAATATATTCAAATAGAAGGATATCTGAGAGAAAAGAGGATATTAAGCTTCCTGATTTCAAAAAATGAATTTACCAGGAACTTGTGACTTCTCTAATAACTGATGCAAAATCATTTGAGTCAGGATAACTGCAGCTGTTGAGTCTGAGTAACCACAGCTGCTGAGTTCATAAAAGCCATTCAATGCAATGTTGCTAAAATTATTACACTAACAATTAATCCTCAAATCTTTGGCAATAAAAAAGCCATCATTACATTTTAAGAATAAATATAACACATTTTAAGAATTTTGCTATGAAATTGCTATTGAGTCTATGAAAAAAATAAAGTTCTGGAACTTCAAAGAATGGTTTTTAGGAAAAAATAGTGAATATGTAGCTTTTATAGAAAAATAAGTGTTATTCTTATACAATTCTTGTTTACAGAAAAATTAAAGCTGATAAGGAATATGATCAATAACAACTGCTCCCACAAACCTGCTACCATTTTTGAGCAATACATTAGCCTACTGCAATTGTTTTCTAACTTGCCTCTCTGCTTAAAGTCTTCATACCATTGTCAATTCTCTATAAGCATATGCCCCCAGACTGATTTAGTAATTACCACAGCTCACTGATGAGGCTCAGCATTATCTAGTGAACCTCTACCCCTCCTACCTCCTGGCCTCATATCCCACCATTCTGCCTCTCCTTCACTGTGTTTCAATCTCATCTCTCATTGTTGTCCCTCCAATTAAAAAAAGAAGGAATGACCCATAAAGATATGAAAGGATGGTCAACCTAGTTAGTAATCAAAAGTACAAATTAATACCACAATGAGATACTATTTTAACCTACTAGGTTGGTAAATATGAAGGCATCCCAAAATACCAAGTACTGGTGAGAATAAAAGAATGTAGATATTACATACTTCTGGTGAGAGAGTAAATTAGTACAGTCACTGAAAACAGTTTGACACAATTCTATTCCTAGGTATATACCCTAGAGAAACTCTTGCACAGGCATTCCAGGAGACAAGCACACAAATGTTTACAGTAACGATATTTGCAATAGCCAAAAAACCCCAAATTGTGTTATATTTACATGATGAAATACTATACAGCAATAAGAATTAGTGAAACTACAGCTAAACCAGCAACACGAATAAATTTTAGAAAAATAATGTGGAATGAAATAAGTCCTAGAACACCACACGCAATACACTGAAGTTCAAAAAATGAAACAATGTATTTTTAGGCATGGCTGTGTATGTGTGTGTAAGTACATGTATGTAACACAACTATTAAAAAAGTATAAAACTATAAAAAAGTTATAAACAAAACAGTCTGCTCCTTTAGCAGAAAGCCAGGGGCATAGGACAGAAGAGAATCATTTAAGTTGATACAAGTTTCTGGTAACATCCTAGTTCTTGGGTTGTTATTGGCTCACAGGTTTCATTACATCATCATGCTCTTAATGTTATATATACATAAATAAGTATATATATATATATATATATATATATATATAATGTTACATATATGGTCTTTTATAGGTATCAAAGATTGTATTTTGAAAAGTAGTAAAAAAATTCAAAATTAGAGAAATGTACAAGTCCTATAGAATCATAAGTCCTATAGTACATTAAGTCTTAAGAAGAAAAGCAGGTTAAGGGGAGTAAGTAATACTAAGTGTTGAGGGAAGTTGCTCTTTTACATAAGTGGTCAAGGAAGGCATGTTTGATAAGTTAATATTTAGAGACCTGAAGGTAGTTAAAAGGTAAGGCATGCAGATATCTAGGGGATGAATACTCCAGGCAAAGTAAACAGAAAATGCGAAGGCTCTTAGGCAGAAGCTCAAGACAAGTGTGGCAAGTATGGCTGCCCCAGAGTAAGCAAGGAACAGAGGACCTGAAGACAAGAGGATTAGAAGACAAAAAGACAAGAAAAGAGGATTAGAAAACAAGGCAAAGAGGGAGTAGAAGGCCTGAGCATGTAGGTGCTGGGAGACCTTTGCAATGAATGTTTTAACTCTGAGTTAGGTGGGAAGTGACTGTAGGAAAATAACATTGCTATTACCATCTATAGAATATGAAAATGTCCATCCTTCTGTTAGAAGATCTTATTTCCTGGATAGAGTTGGGCTGACCTAAAATAAGGAAGTCTTTTTCCAGAAGCCAACCTTTATTTGACCATACCTAAAATCTCCACAGAAATATTTAAGTGTATGTGTAAATGTGGATTCAAATGACTTTTAAGATGTTTTTTTCTGAATCATGCAGGGTATTGACTAGATGCACAAAAGTAGAATTATTTGCATCAAAGTTTCATATAATTATCTCAGATTGCTCTAGAGATTCATTGATTTCTCAGGAAATTGAGGGAGTGGTTTTGCTGAAGACTATTTTAAGAATTGCACTTTACCATTTCCCTGAGTTTATTAATTCCATAAATCACAGGTTGAAATCATTGAAGTGGAAGTCTTAAATATCAGATTCAATAATGTGACTTTTTTCCCCCCATATAGCCATGGAATCAAATCACAAACTCAGAGCAAAGAAAATACTTTTTTTTTTTTTTTCTTGGTTTTAAATGGAGGAACAAAACTGGCAATTAGCAAATGCAGGAGTTCCTAGGTTTAAGATAGTCATTTGAGGGAAAAAAAAAAATTCCTAAAGAACTGAATTCTTGGAAGCAGAACTCTCCCCTATGGGGGGAATTTCATAAATCAAGAAACCTAAATTACAGTTATGGGCATACTGCTTACCAGTGTATGACAGTAGGAACTCAATACCTCCCTAAATAAAGTTGTGAATAGATTATTTCTAAAGTCTTTTCTACTGGGGTAATTCCTTAGCAGCTGTTTTTTTTTTTTTAATTTTTATTTTTAATTCTGAGCTTATAGTCAAGTGAGAAATGTGACATTGTTTTGACCAGTTTATAAAAAAGAATCTGATATGCAGGTTTTATGTCATTTAGAATACCAAAATGATCATAAAATTACTTAACAAGTAAGATCAGAAGGAAACTTTCTCAATCTGATAAAGGATATCTATGAAAAACCTTCAACTAACATCATATCTAATGGTCAGAATGCTTTTCCTCTAAGATATGGACAAGGCAAAGTCTATTCTTCCTATTCAGTATTTACTGAAGAACCTTGTCACACTTAAAAGGCAAGAAAAATAAATTACATACAGATTGGAAAGGAGGAAGTAAAACTGTCCTTATTTGTAGACAAGATAATTGTTTTCATAGAAAACCTCAGGAAGCTACAAAAAAGGTTATTAAAATGAGTAATTTAATTTAGAAAGGTTACAGAATAACAATATCATTTAAAATCACATCAGAAAAGATAAGTAAATTTAAAAATATCACAGAAATATATTCTAAAAGACCTAAACATTGATTCTCTATGTATAGTTCAGTAAACCCAATATTGATAATATTTCAATTCTCCCCCAATTGATCTCTAGTTTCAATGTAATCCCAATCAAAATTCCAGTAAGCTTTTTTCGTGTGTGGAAATTGACAAACTGATTCTAAAATTTATATGGAAGGTCCTAAAATAGCCAAAATATACTGAAAAAAGAAGAAAAATGTAAAGAACTTTAAGTTTATCTGATTTAAAGACTCACTACAAAATCACAATAATCAAGACATGTTGTTTTAACATACCAGTAGACATACAGATCAATTGAACAGACCACAGTATATGTGGCCAACTAATTTTTTACAAAGGAGACAAAGTAATTCAATGGGAGAAACAATAAAGAACACTTACAACTCAATAGTAAGACAACCAATAACTGAATATTTTTAAATGTGCAAAAGATTTGATCAGACACTTCACAAAAAGATATACAAATGACCAATAAGCATATTAAAAGTTGCTCAATATTACCAATCAGAAAAATATAAATTAAAACCATAATGAAATATCATTTTACATTCATTAGAATGGCTAACATTAATAATAAAGATGGGCAATACTAATATTTTGGGGGATGAAATTTTAATAAATCTCAGTAGCAGAATAATTCACATGAGCACTAAAATTGTCTAAATATAAAATTAAAGCTAGTGATCTAAAAAGACAAAAAAAAATCTTTAACATCCATTAAGTACTAGACAAAAACTAGATGTCACCAACAACTAGAAAACAATTAGATACTGAAGAAAGGAAGTAGGGATAAGACATTTTACTACAAATTCATGCCATCCATTCTCATTGAGCATTATCTGATGCTGAGCATTATGGCAGGTCTGATGAAGAGTGGAAAGGTGTGGGAAAATGTGATAGGATAAAGCTTCATCAGACCTGCCATAAAAACACTCAAGATTAACAGCTTCTTTGGGCCTTCATTTCCTTATGAAGGCTCCCATGGCATGTAAAACAAATAAATTTGTATGCTTTTCCCTTGTTAACTGTATTTTCTCATAAAGCCCCAGCTGAGAATCTAGAAGAGAAAAGAAAAGAATTTTTTCCTCCCCTACAGTATGATACATTCAATTGATTCTATATAACATATTACTTGAACTCTAGATAAAAATATTCTTTTCTCAAAGGTCATAAAATATGCTAATACCCAATTTTAATCCTCAATTGAGAATTTTTATTATTTCAATTTATCTCCACACTAACTTATTATTTATAACTTGTTAAAAAAATAGTGGTTGCTCTATGGTTTATACCCTACATCTTTAATTAATCAGTCAGCCTTCAAATATTATTATAATGTGCCACATGTTCTATAAGGACCTTAAACTGTGTACTCCAAATTCCTTCCTCCTAATTTTTGTGCTATTGTTGTTCATTTTATTTTTACATACACTATAAATACACAAGAGATTGCAGCTATTTTTTGCTTTAGTCAGTTATCTTTCAAAGAAATTAAAATAAAAATTTAGTTTAACTCACTTTATTCCATTTCCAGAGCTCTGCATTTGTTTGTGTAGATTCAATATTGTCTGGTAACACAGCTCTTATGCCTAAAAAACTTCTTTTAACAATCTTGTAGAGCAAATCTGCTGGCAATAAATTCTGGTTTTATTTGTCTAAGAAAGACTTTATTTCTTCATTTTTGAAAGATATTTTGCTAGGCACGGAATTCAGGGTTGAAAGTTTTTTCATTCAGCACTTTAAAGTTACCATTCCATTGTCGTCTGAGTTGAATGGCTTCTGAGGAGAAGGCAGCTCTAATCCTTATCTTTTTTCCTTTGTATGTAATATGTCTTTTCTCCCCCTCTGGCTGCCTTCAGTGTTTTAGTCTTTTGTTTTCAACAGTTTAAATATTTTATGCCTAGGTGGGTTTGTTTTCTCTTGGTGTGAGTGGGATGGGAAATTATCCAGCATGTGTTCTTTGAACTTCATGGATTTGTGGATCCCAAGTACATAATTGTTACACTGTTTGATATTGTTCCACAATATTGGATGCTTTGTTCTATTTTTTTTTTTTTTTTTTCACTCTTTTCTTCTCTGTTTCAGTGTGGGGAACTTCTATTGATTTATCTTCAGTTTCAGTGATTCTCTCCTTGGCTGTTTCAAGTCTACTGATTAGCTTGTCAAAGATATTCTTCATCTCTGTTACTATACACTTTATTTCTAGCACTGTTATTCATTTTTATAGTTTCTATATCACAGCTGAAATTAACCATCTAATCTTGCATATTGTTTACCTTTTCCACCAGAATCTTCAACATAAAAATCATAATTATTTTAAATTGCCTGTTAGCTCCAACATCTGTGTCATATCTAAGTCTAGTTCTATTATTTTGTCTCTCAAGAGACAAAATCCTCTTTTAAGAGAGTGTGTTATCTTTTCTTGCCCTTTCATATGCACTATAGTGTTTTGTTAAGAGCTGACTATCTTGTGTGAGTGGTAGAGACTAAGGTAGTGTTAATGCTTGGAAATGGGCATTTCTTTCCTTCTGTTAGGCCTTTAGTGTGGGGTCTGTGTTAATTAAGTCAGAGTTTGGGCTAGATTTGAGGATAGTTGTTGCTAGAGTTACCCTTAGTACATCACAGGTTTCAAATTCTTCTGCAGATACCTTTTATTTAGGTTGGGCCTGGTTTGACAGTGGGTTTTTATCCATGTCTCCTCCACCCTCATGTTTAGGTCTTCTCTTTTTTCTGCACCTCAAAGGGTCTGTCTCTTAGCAGTAAGTAATAGTATAGTAATTACTATAAGTAATAAGTATAAGTAAACATGCTACTTATTTTTTTCCAACATTTTATTTTGAAAATTTTCAAATATACAGAAAACTTGAAAAAATTATACAGTGAAGACCCATATACTCAACACTTAGATTTTACAATGAACATTTTACCGTATTTGCTTGTTACTTATTACTCAGTGTTTGCTAGCCCACTCTGGTGTTCTAAGACTCAGTGTTAGGTAGATGCTGTATCTCTGGGTCTTAGAGAAGTGGGCTTCTCAGGGTCCCTTCCCCTGCCCCAGCTGTAGTTCTGGGCCTGGCAAAGATTCCTGCCCCTTCCCACAGGTACAGTGGATTTCTTCTGTTTGCTAATATGTCTCAGAGATGATCTGTCTGCACTTGATTATAACCCTTCTAGCAGTGTAATCACTGCTACTTATTACTTGATGGTGGAGAATAAGAGATGGCAGCATTCTTGTTCTGATTAGGCTTCAGTCTTAGGTAGATACTGCACCCAAGGGTCTCAAGATTGTGGCCTTCTCATTGCTTCTGCTCCTCCAAACTGTGTAATTCAGGCATAGATTCCTTCCCCTAACAGAGGAGTAGAGAGTTTTTTTTTTCTATTACCTTCTCCTAGCTGTATCAAGTTTTCTTCAGTACCCTAAGGGCAACAGTGGTTTTTACCCTTGTTGTTTTGTTTCTTTGTCTCTCCCCACAGATTAAGGCTTTTGCTCCATAAAGCAGATAGGGACAGAGTTTCATGCCTCTCCTCCTCCCAAACTGACATGATTCCCTTACCTCAGGCCACCACCACAAAGGAAGTTTTCTAAGTACTCTCACCAGTTGGGGGTCCATGGGGAAAAAGGCTTTAAGAGGGTGAGAACTCACCCTATATCTGTAATCTTCATTTTCTAGCAGCCTGAACTTGGCCTTGACCAATTCATTAGGCTTAATTCCTACCAGTGCCTGGCTGCATCTGCTCCAGGTGGACAAACGCTTGGGTCTTGTAACCACCTGCAGGCACCTGTCTCTCCTTAGATTTCAGTTAGTTGTTCCGCTAATTCATCTCTCTGATAGGTTCAAGAAAAGTCATGTACTTGGTTTGGCTTTTTCTGTTGTTGTAAGAGTAGAAACAATGCTCTTTTCATCTCTCTCTATCCCTGAGGTTAACTTATTATTGATCCTTCTTTCACTCCAAGTACGGCCACAATCAAGAATAGATTTTTAATATTCCCATTTATCTAATCCAATGAAAATAGCACCTTTTTGGTCTCAGCATCTGAATATTAATCCAGGGAAGAAATCTGAGTGACTTTGCTGGTGCACCTTCACCAAGGAGATAAGAGTACTGTTTTCTGCTCAGTTTTGGTTCAAGTGGAGAAGGGATGTGAAAGAGATGAAGGAGAATGCCATTGTCATTAACAGTTCCATTAGAACCAAACAGAAAACTGAGACCTACTATTTCTTGAGTGCTATTTTAATTATTTCATATATCTGGGCAGACAAAAATCAATATATGTCCCCGACAGAAGATATTGCCTCATCTTGGTAAACAAGGACACAAACTAATGATAACAGTTTTGGACTTAGTTGATTAAAGAACATGATTTTAAATATTAAACTTAATTATGTTTAGCTTTCATTTTCTCAAACAAAAAACTTTTGTTTAACAAAACAAGCTGTAGGAACTGGAACTTTTTTTTTTACTATAAAAAGTAAAATTTCTAACATTCATAAATCTGAAATTGTAAGAGAGGTATAATTTCTGCTTTAAAGATTTCTTTAGTGGAGCCTCATTTAGCTTAATTTTAAAGTGCTCTCATATACTCAAACTGGCTTAATTGCACAAATTTTGTGCAAACATTTAAAAATATCATCTTTGTTTTTTTAAAAATTTATTTGTTTATTTTTGGCTGCGTTGGGTCTTCATTGCTGTGTGCGGGCTTTCTCTGGTTGCGGTGAGCAGTGGCTACTCTTCGTTGTGGTGTGTGGGCTTCTCACTGCAGTGGCTTCTCTTGTTGTGGAGCACAGGCTTTAGGCACACAGGCTCAGTAGTTGTGGCATGCGGGCTTAGTTGCTCTGCGGCATGTGGGATCTTCCCGGACAGGGGATCGAACCCATGTCCCCTGCACTGGTAGGTGGATTCTTAACCACTGCACCACCAGGAAAGCCCCCTAAAAACATCTTCTAATTCATTTAAAAATTTTCTTCAGCAATTAAAAGTGAAAAGTGCATACATTCATTGAGATACAAATTCTCAGGATACGTACTTAAATAACTAGAATATATGCTTCTATTTTATCCTTTATATTGCAGGGGGACTTTTTCATAATCTTTTTCCCCCCACTAGACTGAATTCCTTCAGAACAGGGACTATTTTTATTCATCTCTACATTTCCAAAACCTATTTTATGACCAAGGTACATTGGAGGCAATTAATGTTGGATAGTTGAGCATATATAAAAGTAAAAAATATCAGAGGATCAATACAAACACTTCATGAAGAGGGTGAACTTTGGACAGGGTATTGAACAAAATATTTAAACAAGCAAAAAGTGGTGGCAAGGGCAGTTCCAACAGAAATGAGGTAAACAAAGGAACTTGGAAATGCATTTACCCAAAAAGCTAATAGAAATATTTTAAAGCATTTTGTTTATAAGTCAACTGAAACAATATTTATGGTTGCTTTAAATGTAAAATACATCTTTAAAATCATAGCAATACTCAGTGGAAAGTACTAGGGTACAATCAGCAAACAGGTATTCTCTACCCTGAAGTAACTCACAATCCTGTAACAGAATACAGGAAAAAAACATACTCCAGTCTCTTCCAACATTAATGTCTCCCTGAATCTTGTATTCACATTAAATTACCACATTTTTGCCTTTTCTTTTTAAGTTTTTTGGCTGA
This sequence comes from Lipotes vexillifer, assembly GCF_000442215.2. Classification (NCBI taxonomy): domain Eukaryota; kingdom Metazoa; phylum Chordata; class Mammalia; order Artiodactyla; family Lipotidae; genus Lipotes; species Lipotes vexillifer. The sequence continues at coordinate 250,222 of NW_006789336.1, read as the reverse complement.
GACATAGGTTTTGGTCAGTGCTGAAGTTCTAAATTAATCACCTCTATTCATTTTCACCACTTTTTCACTCACTGCCCTACCCCCTGCCTCCCCAAACACTGAAATTTTATTTCCACCCTCCAACCTTCTATAGGAAGAGGCTCTAGAAAGTCTTGAAAACCTGGTCAAGGCCCATGACATTCTCAACTCTGATCAACATTTAGCACTTAGAACTCCTTCTCCACTCCACTTAAAACCATTGCCATACACATCACCTTGGAACTCTCCTTTAAAATTCTTCTGATTGTCTTATTTTCTGACTGCAGTTTACTCTTGCTAAAATCTTTCCAGCTCTAAACATATGTTAAATGTAGGTATTTCCCAGAGTTCTACCTTCAGGCACTCTTTCTTCCTGCTCTATCAATGTTCCCTAATAATTTCTCATTCCCATGGCTTCAACTCTAACAGATGTGTTGCTGTTTGTCAACCTCTTTTTAAATTAAAGGTATGCCTGAATTCTCTCCTGTGTTTATTTAGTCAAAATTCCTACTAGACATTTTCAACTAGATGTTACATGGACACCTCAAATAAATATTATTATTATTACAAATAATAAATATTATTCATTTACCCATCGAACTAACACATCAAGTTGATATCTTCCCCTCCCCACCATCAAAAATAAAACCCAAAGCTTCTTCCTTTTGACATTCACATTTTGACTAATGCAACAGCACCCATACAACATTTATGAGATGGTGGAAGAGTTGAAGGAAAAAGGGATAGTGTAATAGCTGATGTGGATGAAACATGTTATTGTGTATATATTGCAACAGATTAAAAAAAAAATTGGGAGGGACTGACAGCATCATGGCAGTGTGAGTCATTCCTTTTTTCTCTCCTTTTTGATTTACAACTAATGGGACACCCCTAACTGAAAAAAGCACCTATATACATCATACCAGGACACCTGAGAGATGTACACATATGTGCACCTGAAAGTGGGTGGACGCAGCAGAATGAGGGTAGTGGCTGTGGAGCTGGAGGTGGCAGAGGCATGTCCAGCAGTGGGACAGTACAACCTTTCTGGCAGAGGAGGTGAAGAGTGAAGTCAGTGAGTGGGGGTGTGCCTAGCCACACATTCTGCAGGAGGGACTCACTGCTCTCTCTGAGGAGGGAGTTCAGTGACTGGGGGCAGAGAAGGAAAAGGGAGGTAGGCAGACAAAGAGATCTGAAGGAAAGCCTTTCCTGCTGTCTGCCCCTGGATTTTGGCCCTAGGACTTCTAAGACCCTCCAACGTGAAGATCCCCCTCCTGGGCCACGGGCACACCCAATGCCCCTAGTGCTAAGTACTCACCACCCCCAACTCTGTTGCCACGCTTTAAAAAATTTTTTGGCTTTTTTACACGTTCCTATTTCCCCACCTTAGCAGCAGTGAGTCATCTCCAATAAGAAAAAAAACAAAAGCTTGTGCTATAGCGCCACCTTCTGGAAAACAAAAAAATTATCAACCTACTGAGCTGTTAGAACCAAAGTAAACAAAGTCTTGCCTAAAATGAGAAAGATGCTCACTACTTCAAATGCGATGGCAGAGGCACTTTTCATCAAACACTTTGAAAAATCACAGTAACACACTATCACAAAAGAAAGTGGCAATTTTCCAGCAACCAAACCCAAAGACACGGAATATTGCAATCTAACTGATAAAGAATTAAAAATAGCTGTTATAAGGTAAAATAGATAGCTAGTGGGAAGCAGCCGCATAGCACAGGGAGATCAGCTCAGTGCTTTGTGACCACCTAGAGGGGTGGGAGGGAGATGCAAGAAGGAGGAGATATGGGGATATATGTATATGTATAGCTGATTCACTTTGTTATAAAGCAGAAACTAACACACCATTGTAAAGCAATTATACTCCAATAAAGATGTTAAAAAAAATAGCTGTTATGAAGAAATTCAGTGAGCTACAGGAAAACCTAAAATGGCAATACAATGACTTTAGGAATAAAATTAATAAACAGAAGGAGTACTTTACCAAAGATACTGAAATTCTAAAAAAGAACCAAACAGTATTATGCCAGCACAAAAACGGACACTTTTTTTGTCTGTTTGTGCCACCAATGGAACAGAATAGAAAGCCCAGAATTAAATTCCACTATATACAGTCAACTAATATTTGAAAAGGGAGCCAAGAATACCCAATGGGCAAAGAATAGCTCTTCAATAAATGGTGCCAGAAAAATTGGAGAAATACATGCAGAACAATGAAATTATGCCCCCATCTCATGTCACTCACAAAAATTAACTCAAAATGGATCAAAGACTTAAACATGAGACCTAATACCATAAAACTCCTAGAAGAAAACACAGGGAAGAAGCAATGCCTTGGCAATGATTTTTTTTGAATATGACACCAAAAGGACAAACAACAAAAGCAAAAATCAACAAATGTGACTATATCAAACTCAAAAGTTTCTGCACAGCAAAACAAACAATTAACAAAATGAAAAGAAAACTTACAGAAGAGGAGAAATGTTTTGCAAATCATATATCAGATAAGGGTTTTTTTTTTAAGTTTTGAATTTTATTTATTTTTTTATACAGCAGGTTCTTATTACTTATCCATTTTAGACATATTAACATGTACATGTCAGTACCAATCTCCCAATTCATCACATCCCCCCACCCACCCCTCTGCCACTTACCCCCCTTGGTGTCCATACGTTTGTTCCCTACATCTCTGTCTCAATTTCTGCTCTGCAAACCAGTTCATCTGTACCATTTTTCTAGGTGCCACATACATGCGTTAATATACAAAATTCATTTTTCTCGTTCTGACTTACTTCACTCTGTATGACAGTCTCTAGATCCATCCACGTCTCTACAAATGACCCAATTTCATTCCTTTTTATGGCTGAATAATATTCTGTTGTATATATGTACCACATCTTCTTAATCCATTCATCTGTCAATGGGCATTTAGGTTGGTTCCATGTCTTACTTATTGTAAATAGTGCTGCAATGAACACTGGGGTGAATGTGTCTTTCTGAATTATGGTTTTGTCTGGGTATATGCCCAGTAGTGGGATTGCTGGGTCATATGGTAATTTTATTTTTAGTTTTATAAGGAACCTCCATACTGTTCTCCAGAGTGGCTCTATCAATTTACATTCCCACCAACAGTGCAAGATGGTTCCCTTTTTTCCACACCCTTTCCAGCATTTGTTGTTTGTAGATTTTCTGATTATGTGCATTCTAACTGGTGTGAGGTGATACCTCATTGTAGTTTTGATTTGCGTTTCTCTAATAATCAGTAATGTTGAGCAGATTTTCAAGTGCTTCTTGGCCATCCATATGTCTTCTTTGGAGAAATGTCTATCTAATTAGATCTTCTGCCCATGTTTGGATTGGGTTGTTTGTTTTTTTAATATTGAGCTGCATGAGCTGTTTATATAGTTTGGAGATTAATCCTCTGTATGTTGATTCGTTTGCAAATATTTTCTCCCTTTCTGAAGACTGTCTTTTCATCTCGTTTGTAGTTTCCTTTACTGTGCAAAAGCTTTTAAGTTTCATTAGGTCCCTTTGTTTATTTTTTTATTTCCATTACCCTAGGAGTTGGATCAAAAAAGATCTTGCTGTGGTTTATGTCAAAGAGTGTTCTTCCTATGTTTTCCTCTAAGAGTTTTATCGTGTCCAGTCTTACATTTAGGTCTTTAAATCATTTTGAGTTTATGTTTGTGTATGGTGTTAGGGAGTGTTCTAATTTCATTCTTTTACATGTAGCTGTCCAGTTTTCCCAGAACCACTTACAGAAGACTCTGTCTTTTCTCCATTGTATATCCTTGCTTCCTTTGTCATAGATTAGTTGACCATAGGTGTGTGGATTTATCTCTGGGCTTTCTATCCTGTTCCACTGATCTATATTTCTGTTGTTATGCCAGTACCATATTTTCTTGATTAATGTAACTTTGTAGTATAGTCTGAAGTCACGAGTCTGATTCCTACAGCTCCATTTTTTTCCCTCAAGACCACTTTGGCTATTTGGGGTCTTTTCTGTCTCCATACAAATTTTAAGATTTTTTGTTCTAGTTCTGTAAAAAATGCCATTGGTAATTTGATAGGGATTGCATTGAATCGGTAGATTGCTTTGGGTAGTATAGTCATTTTCACAATATTGATTATTACAATCCAAGAACATGGTATATCTCTCCATCTGTTTGTATCATCTTTGATTTCTTTCATCAGTGTCTTATAGTTTTCTGCATACAGGTTTTTTGTCTCCCTAGGTAGGTTTATTCCTAGGTATTTTATTCTTTTTGTTGCATCGGTAAATGGGGGTGTTTCCTTAATTTCTCTTTCAGATTTTTCATCATTAGTGTATAGGAATGCAAGAGATTTCTGTGCATTAATTTTGTATCCTGCTACTTTACCAAATTCATTGATTAGCTCTAGTAGTTTCCTGGTAGTATATTTAGGATTCTCTGTGTATAGTATCATGGTATCCTCAAACAGTGACAGGTTTACTTCTTTTCTGATTTGGATTTCTTTTATTTCTTTTTCTTCTCTGATTGCTGTGGCCAAAACTTCCAAAACAGTGTTGAATAATAGTGGTGAGAGTGGGCTACCTTGTCTTGTTCCTGATCTTAGTGGAAATGGTTTGTTTCTCACCATTGAGAACGATGTTGGCTGTGGGTTTGTCGTATATGGCCTTTATAATGTTGAGGTAGGTTCCCTCTATGCCAACTTTCTGTAGAGTTTTTATCACAAATGGGCGAATTTTGTCAAAAGATTTTTCTGCATCTATTGAGATGATCATATGGTTTTTATTCTTCAATTTGTTAATATGGTGTATCACACTGATTGACTTGTGTATTCTGAAGAATCCTTGTATCTCTGGGATAAATCCCACGTGATCATGCTGTATGATCCTTTTAATGTGTTGTTGGATTCTGTTTGCTAGTATTTTGCTGAGGATTTTTGCATCTATATTCATGAGTGATATTGGTCTGTAATTGTCTTTTTTTGTAGTATCTTTGTTTGGTTTTGGTATCAGGGTGATGGTCACCTCATAGAATGAGTTTAGGAATGTTCCTTCCTCTGCAGTATTTTGGAAGAGTTTGAGAAGGATGGTGTTAGCTCTTCTCTAAATGTTTGATAGAATTCACCTGTGAAGCCAACTGGTCCTGGACTTTTGTTTGTTGTAAGATTTTCAATCACAGTTTCAATTTCATTACTTGTGATTGGTCCGTTCATATTTTCTATTTTTTCCTGGTTCAGTCTTGGAATGTTATACCTTTCTAAGAATTTGTCCATTTCCTCCATGTTGTCCATTTTTGGCACATAGAGTTGCTTGTAGTAGTCTCTTAGGATTCTTTTTATTTCTTCAGTGTCTCTTGTAACGTCTCCTTTTTCATTTCTAATTTTATTGATTTGGGTCTTCTCCCTCTTTTTCTTGACGAGTCTGGCTAATGGTATATCAATTTTATTTATCTTCTCAAAGAACCAGTTTTTAGTTTTATTGATCTTTTTGCTATTGTTTTGTTTGTTTCCATTTCATTTATTTCTGCTGTGATCTCTATGACTTCCTTCCTTCTACTAACTTTGGGTTTTGTTTGTCCTTCTTTCTCTAGTTCCTTTAGGTGTAACATTAGATTGTTTATTTGAGATGCTTCTTGTTTCTTGAGGTAGGATTGTATTGCTATAATCTTCCCTCTTAGAACTACTTTTGCTGCATCCCATAGGTTTTGGATCATTGTGTTTTCATTGTCATATGTCTCTAGGTATATTTTCATTTCCTCTTTGATTTCTTCAGTGATCTCTTGGTAATTTAGTAACGTATTGTTTAGCCTCTGTGTTTTTGTGTTTTTTACATTTTTTTCCCTGTGATTTGTAATCTCATAGCGTTGTAGTCAGAAAAGATGCTTGACATGATTTCAATTTTCTTAAATTTACTGAGGATTGATTTGTGACCCAAGATGTGATCTATCCTGGAGAATGTTCCATGTGCACTTGAGAAGAAAGTGTAATCTGCTGTTTTTGGATGGAATATCTATAAATATCAATTGAATCTATCTGGTCTCTTGTGTCATTTAAAGCTTGTGTTTCCTTATTAATTTTCTGTTTGCATGATCTGTCCATTGGTGTAAGTGAGGTGTTAAAGTCCCCCACTATTATTGTGTTACTGTCAATTTCCTCTTTTATAGCTGTTAGCAGTTGCCTTATGTATTGAGGTGCTCCTATGTTGGGTGCATATATATTTATAATTGTTATATCTTCTTCTTGGATTGATCCCTTGATCATTATGTAATGTCCTTCCTTGTCTCTTGTAACATTCTTTATTCTAAAGTCTATTTTATCTGATATGAGTATTGCTACTCCAGCTTTTTTTTTTTTCTTTTCGGTACGCGGGCCTCTCACTGTTGTGTGGCCTCTCCCGTTGCGGAGCACAGGCTCCGGACGCGCAGGCTCAGCGGCCATGGCTCACGGGCCTAGCCGCTCTGCGGCATGTGGGATCTTCCCAGACCGGGGTACGAACCCGTGTACCCTGCATTGGCAGGCGGACTCTCAACCACTGCGCCACCAGGGAAGCCCACTCCAGCTTTCTTTTGATTTCCATTTGCAAGGAATATCATTTTCCATCCCCTCACTTTCAGTCTGTATGTGTCCCTAGGTCTGAAGTGGGTCTCTTGTAGACAGTATATATATGGGTCTTGTTTTTGTATCCATTCAGCAAGCCTGTATCTTTTGGTTGGAGCATTTGATCCATTCACGTTTAAGGTAATTATTGATATGCATGTTCCTATTACCATTTTCTTAATTGTATTGGGTTTGTTTTTATAGGTCCTTTTCTTCTCTTGTGTTTCCCACTTAGACAAGTTCCTTTAGCACTTGTTGTAGAGCTGGTTTGGTGGTACTGAATTATCTTAGCTTTCGCTTGTCTGTAAAGCTTTTGATTTCTCCATCGAATCTGAATGAGATCCTTGCCAGGTAGAGTAATGTTGGTTGTAGGTTCTTCCCTTTCATCACTTTAAATATGCCATGTCACTCCCTTCTGGCTTGTAGAGTTTCTGTTGAGAAATCAGCTGTTAACCTTATGGGAGTTTCCTTGTATGGTATTTGTCATTTTTCCCTTGCTGCTTTCAATAATTTTTCTTTGTCTTTAATTTTTGCCAATTTGATTACTACATGTCTCAGTGTGTTTCTCCTTGGGTTTATCCTGTATGGGACTCTCTTCACTTCCAGGACTTAGGTGGCTATTCCTTTCCCATGTTAGGTAAGTTTTTGACTATAATCTCTTCAAATATTTTCTTGGCTCCTTTCTCTCTCTCTTCTCCTTCTGGGACCCATATAATGTGAATGTTGTTGCGTTTAATGTTGTCCCAGAGGTCTCTTAGGCTGTCTTCATTTCTTTTCATTCTTTTTTCTTTATTCTGTTCTGCGGCAGTGAATTCCACCATTCTGTCTTCCAGGTCACTTATCCATTCTTCTGCCTCAGTTATTCTGCTATTGATTTCTTCTAGTGTATTTTTCATTTCAGTTATTGTATTGTTCATATCTGTTTGTTTTTCTTTAGTTCTTCTAGGTCTTTGTTAAACATTTCCTGCATCTTCTCAATCTTTGCCTGCATACTTTTTCCGAGACCCTAGATCACCTTTACTATCATTATTCTGAAATCTTTATCTGGAAGTTTGCCTACCTCCACTTCATTTAGTTGCTTTTCTAGGGTTTTATCTTGTTCCTTCATCTGGTACATAGCCCTCTGCCTTTTCTTCTTATGTACCTTTCTGTGAATGTGATTTTTGTTCCACAGGCTGCAGGACTGTAGTTCTTGCTTCGCTGTCTGCCCTCTGGTGGATGAGGCTATCTAACCAGATAAGGGGTTAACATCCAAAATACATAAAGAGTCAGTCAACTTAATCACAAAAAAAATCCAATTAAAAAATGGGCAGAAGAACAAAAGAGACATTTCTCTGAAGAGTACCTCAAAATGGGCAATAGATATGTGAAAAGATGCTAAACATCAGAGAAATGCAAATGCAAACCACAATGAGGTATCACCTCATACCTGTCATAATGGCTATCATCAAAAGACAAAAAATAACAAGTGTTGGCAAGGATGTCGAGAAAGGGGAAGCTTCAGGCACTGTTGGTGGGAGTGTGAATTGGTGCAGCCACTACAGAAAACAGTATGGAATTTCCCCCCAAAATTAAAAATAGATCTATAATATGACCTAGAAATTCCACATCTAGGTATATACCCAAAGGAAATGACAACAGGATTTCAACAAGATATAAGCACTCCCATGATGATCACTGCATTATTCCCAATAGCCAAGATATGAAAACAACCCAAGTGACCATTAATGAAGAACGGATAAAAAAGATGTAGAATATACACACTATGGAATATTATTTAGCCGCGAGAAAGGAGGATATCCTTCCATTTGTGACAACATAGATGGACCTTAAGCACATTATGCTATGTGAGTTAAGTCAAAGAAAGTCAAGTATTGAATCTAAAAAGTTAAACATGTAAAAAACAGAGAGTAAAATGATGGTTACCAGGGGATGGGGGTGGCAGAGATAAGAGTAATTGTGTTTAAGGGTACAAACTTAAAACAAGCAGTAATAAGCCATAAAGATCTAATGCACAGTATAATGAATATAAACAATAATATTGTACTATAAATACATAATGTGATAAATATCACTACATCAGCAAACAAACAAACAAAAAGCTGACTCACAGCACTGAACATAAGTATCATTAACACTGTAGTAAACACCACTTGTGGTATCTGCCTAGTATGGATGCACTCAATTAATTTTAAAATGCCAAATCATCAAATACCTGCTTCAACATCAGTTCCACATACCTGAACTTGTATATGATCAATATTTTTTTTGAAATCTACTCAGTGTCATTCAGACTGCTTCATATCTGAACATTCACTTTCAAAGAAGGCCAAGCATTCTAAGTGTGGCTCCAAATGTGACTTGGAGTGAAAAGCTCTAAATATAAAATTTTATCAGATTATATATGTGTTTATAATTATGAAAAAGAAATGTTGCAGTAATTGATGCACTCTGAAAGCTGATTAAGTATAAAAACTAAAATAAAGAACTGTTAAACAGTTAAGTAAATTAACAGTAAAATAGACTGACAGTTAAAATATAAATATTAAGAGAGTATGTATCACCAAAAACCTTTAAGGAAGAACATGTTACCCTCTTTTCATCTAATAAATATTTATAAAAATTTAAATACTAAGGCAAGAAAAAAATAGCAGAGATTAGACCATAGTAAAATAACTTTTAGAGAATTCTTTGGTATACTAACTAGAAAAAGTAAAAAGTAAAAATAAAGCCTGGGTTGTCTCAGGACTATCTGGGAAAATGAGATTGGAGTCTGTCTTCCTATAGTACTACTTTCCTAGAAACTACAGAGGTAAGATAAATGTAAAATGTTTGTCTGCCTAGTTTGCTATGAAACCCCTGATCCCTGGGATTCCACTTAGACTGATGAGCTTCATGTTAGTACAGCATGCAAGCCCTGTACCTATGTGACTAAAATGTAATAGAAGATTTGTGGGAAACTAAGGCTATGATTTAGCACCATGACGGTCCTCTCAGTCTGGGCTCTTATCAATGGCAGCCATACATGGCCCAGGAGCAAAAGAAGGTACACATATAGGTGGTTGGTGGGCCTCTCCATAAGATGAAGATGCTCAGTATTCTGTATTTCTTGTCTTATATCCTTCCCAGAAGTCTCTAAGGCCGTATCTATCCTAGGTTACTCTTTTCCCTTCATTAGACATTTGATCCAAGCTAGGCTAAAGGAGATTCTTTCAGAAGCTGAATGATACTGACATTAGAAGTTTTGAAAGCCATGTTAATAACAGGACTTTCAAGACAGACTCTTGAATTCCTTTTGATAAGATTCCCACAGTAAATACTCTTCTTGAATTCTATGAAATAACCTTTTATTCTTTTAATGATCTTTTAATTGTTTTAACCTCTTTTGCTTAAGCATTGTTGTAAAATTATACACAAACATATATACAACACAAACAAGTACACACAAAGGTACATATGCAATTCTTATATGTTATTGATGGGGTTATAGAAAAATAACTATCTCAGGTCAACAAAAAGCATGGAAGGAAAAGAACAGAGTGTAATCATATACATTGTGAAGCTAAGAGACACGTAGGAGTTTCATTCCTTCATGGGAGTATCTGACTTAACACTTTGCATGAGAAAGGGAAAAGGAATTAGAGAGCGTCTTCAGCTAGCATAGACGAAGAGGTTGTTAAGATCTTATTTGTTCCAGAAAACATTTATACTTATTTACACATTATGCAAATGAGCATATATTTATATACTCAAACATCTCTTTTACAAAGATGTGAGAATGAACATTAAAATTCCACAATGAACGGTTTAGTGAATAATAGGAGAGAAAAAATTTAGTGAATAATAAGAGAGAAAACATTACCAATTTTATAAATGTTGACTAAAATAGCAAAAAGTACAAAACAGTACAGCTAAATAAGGTAAAGTAATCTAGCTAGGATGCCTGTAAATTACCAAAAGTAAACTTTTTTTTTCAAAAGTAAACTTTTAAGAGCAATAAGAATCTTCCATACACTGACCCACAATGAACCTTATGTAACAGTTCACAATTTGGTGCACGTACTTAGCAGTACATTTATGCCTGAGGAGAAGTTGTAGCACATGGTGCAGAGGCCATGTCTTTACTCAGACAGACAATTTAAATACTGGTTCTGCCTTTTACTGGCTCTGTGATCTTGGGTAAATATCTTAACTCTCTCCACTTCAGTTTCCTCAGGTACTGAGAGGGAAAAGTAATAGATCTTACCTCATAGAGTTTATAAAGACTAAAGTTTCTGAGTATAAGGTATTTAAAACACTTTCAGGCACACAGTTAAAGGTCAATAAATGTTAGCTCTTAATTATTTGGTCTCAATAGAAGCTAGAATATACAGTGTTCATGGCTAATGTTTTTCTATATCTCAATAATTTAAAAATCCGCATTTCCCTCAATGTTTTACAACATTCAGTCATGAGTAATATCATACAAAATATTAAATATTTATCTTTTATGCAAATTATATCTCTATATCTGATATTTGTTATGAAAATATCAAATTTAGTGACATATTCAATTGCATAAATTAAATTTAAAGTACCCTTAATAAGATAAATCACAGGAGTAAAACCAATATATTCTGGATAAAATTGATAGTGTTCAGTGTTATTTTACTAATTTTAACAAATGTATTAAGATAGAACTATTTGGCTCATTTAAAATTTATTTAAGGTAAGACTGGAATCTATTGTATTAAATAAAATTAAAGAATTAAATAAAAGCATGTGGATCTGTAGTATTAAATAAAATGTAATGTTTCTTTTAGGCTCAGTAGCAACATTTTTTCTAAAACATGTATCTTTTTTTAGGTTACCTGAGAACTGATCATACGCTGAGATGAACGAGCAATATTGGCAGGTAGACCAAAGAAACTAGGTTTGTCATCCTCTGGAAGTTTTTCAATGACGGCACGATAGTCCTAAACACAAATAATTAAAAAACAATTTTTCAATAAAGATTAAACTTACAACCACCGAAATCAGAAAGAACCAGAATATTGTGAAGTATTAGATGATTAATTATTCATGTTACATTGTCTAGGTAAATCTCACTTTCAGTCTGTATAGCATTAACTCAGTAACCTAATGGAAATATTCTTTGTCATTACTTTTTCATACTTAAATTATTTGATACTATACTTTCTTATCCTATACTTCTCAAACACTGACTCTCATAAATCATCTTATAATTTTTTTTTTCTATTTTTTAATTTTTCTTTTTTTTTAGATGGAAAATAATCTCCCACCTAAAAAAAATCTCCCATTCCAGATCTTCATGTGCCTCACGGCATGCGGGATCTTAGTATACCGACCAGGGATCAAACCCATGCCCCCTGCAGTGGAAGCACAGAGTTTCAACCACTGGACCACCAGGGAATTCCTATAATCATCTTATAATTTTAAAGCTATTATTCTTTGTATTTATACACTTTATTCATTTTTAAATGTCTGTGAAATTTTCTCATCTAGTGTGGCTAGAGTCTTCTCTCTACCTAGGACTATACATTGACGTATTTCCTAAATAGTAGACTACTACATATCCAAACTGATTTATCCTCATTTGGACACAAAAGAATATATACCACATGATACCCTTTACATGAGTACAAACACAGGCAAAACTAACACAGGCTGTTAGAAGTTAAGCTAATGTATCCTTTGTTGGGGAGGTAGTAACTAGAAGGGAACTTGAGGAGGACTTCTGAGGAGCTGAAAATGTTGTTTCTTGATTGCAGTGCTGGTGGCAATCATGTGTTCAATGTATAAAAATGCACTGCATTGTACATTTATGATGTACACTTTTATGTATATATTTTATTTTTCAATTTAAGCTTCAAACAATAGAGATGAAAGATTTCTCACGGTACACTATCTGAAATAAATATATAATAAATAACTATGTGATATTTCTGTTTGCTCATTCACTCTAAGGTTCTCCCAATAAAAAGTAAACTCCACAGTGCATCAAGAGATCCACAAAGTCTGGAACAGCGTTATCACTGAGCAAATGTTCAATGTGTATTACTGAATGAATGAGTAAGTGAATGAAAGATACTGAAAAACAAAATTGATGGAATAGTTAATAACAAAATAGATAAGATATTCAATAAAGTAATATGTTTAATACTGATTTTTAAGCTTTGTTTTCTGACTTATATCACTAAAACAAAGGAATTTTCTTGAAAAATATCTGAATAAGAGAAAAAGGTACAATACTGATAGAACTATATAACTGAATATATATATTTTGTAATTCATGAAGAAATGTATAATTTTAATACTCTATGTAATGAAAACGTTATTTGGGTATTCACACAAATACAAATTTGTGGCAAAATAAACTAGAATTGAAATCTTTGGGCTACATTTTGTACTATTTTCTGGAAAAGATTATTGCATTCTAGGAGGCTTTTATATGATGACTCAAAGCAAAAAGCTACAGCTGGATAAAATAGATACACATAAACAAAAATGTTGCTATGAAAGCTAGATAAAGCGAATCTTTCTTGTATATTTAGAACTTCTTTAAAATTATAAGCCAGAGTATGAAGATAGATATTTGTTAAATAATATTTGCTTTCTTTCAAATTTAATGTATCAGAGTACTCTCATAACTATGAAGAAGTAGCATATTCTCCCATTCCAGATCTTCACGGCAGCCCTACAATGTAAAAATTTTCCTTGGCCACCCCCTTCATGATTTACCTATTTACTATATACTATTATCATCAATCAGTGATCATTAACTATCCAAAAGTAATAGGACAGCTAACTAGAGTTTAGAGAATCAGGCTGCATATTGGCATAATAAAAAAAAATCCATATTTGTGAATGACAATTGCTTATACATTTGAAAAGAAACAACATATATTTAACAATATAAGAAATTGTTCAAGTTTCTATCTGGTAGTAAATTGAAAATAATTAATTTTACCTACCAAAATGCTGCAGGATTTTGGTAGATATATGGAGTATGGAAAAATGCTTTTCTTGTTCCTTTGGTTTAATACATCAATTATTGAAGAATTAAAAAACTGTTTCAGGTATGACTGAAGAACTCTAAGGTCAAAATAGTTATCTATACGTCCTCCATAAATAGCATTTTCTAGCAAACCATGTACAAATTCCCATTGTACATCTTTGGTACCTATAATTAAAAAAAAATTTTATTCGTTTCATTTCTAAGATATTAGAAAATTTCTAAAACAAATTCTAAAATATTAAACAAATTCCTGGCTCCAGTTATATTTATAGGATATAACAATACATATTTAATTCATTTAAATCATTCCTTAAAATGCTTAAATTAATGTAATGCTCATTAATATTAACAATATTAATACTATAATCACAGAGGGCCTGTTCCAGGAAGGGAGCTACCAACATAGATAACTATAATATGAACTAGGTATGGTGGACAGGAAGGAACCTGGCAAAGTCTGTTTGTTAAAATTCCTCCCTGTGTCCCATTGTCTCTGCATAGCCCAGCAATTTGTTTACCAAACATCTGCTTTTTTGCATCTCCATGTTAACTGCCTTCCTCCCTTCTGAAGTCTAAAACAACTACCCCAAACACCCTCTTTTGTTTTTAGTTGAAGACAGTATTTAAGGTGAGGGTTTCAGCCATTTTGGCAAGTTACTTAGTCTTCCTGGGTCTCTCCTATATATACATGTTATTAATTTTTGTTTGATCTTCTCCTGTTAACCTGTTTCATGTCAGTGTAAATTCTTAGACCAGCCAGAAGAACCCAGAAGGGTAGAAGAAAATTTCTTCCTCCCCAACAGCAGTAAATGCAGGAAACACAATTTTAATCTACCTAGTTAACATCACTGCTAGCATTACTAGTTTAGACTATTTCAGTACTATAAAATTCAATGAACCATTCCCCTTTTTTAATTCTCCATATGTGGAGGTCCCTTAATATCAGGAAATCTTGTAATTATAAGATTATATTTAGACTTCTACCATGAGATTCAGTATCATTTTGAAGCATCTTCCTCTCAACAATTCACTGGTGTGATGTATGTAAAAAAATATGATGCTATTAATTCCATCGCAAGCTTGAAACACAATGATAAACAAATCATTCAAACTCTCTGTGCTTTGGTATCCTCATCTTAAAAGAGCATTAATAATATTTGCCTCAAAGTGATATTATAAAAATCAAATAAATGATCAAAAGCCTTTTGGAAAATTACCAAGTTTCTAAGCAAGCTAAAGTACTAGTACATATCCTCAAAATAAATTGTGTTTCAAAATAAACATTAAAAAAACAACTCATGGAAATCAGAAAACTGATTGGCCTTAGCACAAAATGGGAAAATGTTGGGTCATATGTATAAAGGAGTGGGGGGAGATGCTTCCAGAATGCTGGTAATACACTATTTATTGACTTTGGGCTAGTTACAAAGGTTCAGTTTATGAAAATCTATTGAATTATACCTTTATGTGTACTTTTCTGAGGTATAATTCAAAGAATTTTTAAATAAACAAAAAATTCATTTGGAATACTATTAGGCATTAACTAACTATGGGGAACAAATAAATTAATATCCTATCTACTTCTACATATATACCCAACAGAAATATATTCAAGTAGTCACCCAAAGATATAGTGCAATCATCCCAAACTACCCATGTGTCCATCAAGAAAAAACTTGAAAACTACCTACCAAGAGAAGAAATACAATCATAGAATGGCAAACTATATAGCACTGAGAATAAATGGACAACAATGACATGTAACCATATGGATGAATCTCTCAAATATAATGTTAACTGAAAGAATCCAAAGACTAAAGAATACATGATGTATGATTCCAGTTTTATAAAAACAGGCAAAGCTAATCTATATAGTTAGGTGCCTGGTCTTTACCAAAGGAGTGGGGGTGGGGGAACTTGGAGAATGGTAGTAACTGGAAGGCAGCATTAGAGTAAAATCTGAGGTATTGGTAATGTTCTGTTTCTTGATTAAGGTTCTGCCTACATGAGCGTGTTCAGTTTGTGGAAATTTCACTGGGCTGTAATCTTATGATATAAGTACTTTTTGTACACGTATCATACTTCATTTAAAAGTTTTTAAAATCTCATAAACATGTAAATTAAAATGGGACTCAAACATATCTCAACATAATAAAGGCCATAGATAATAAACCACAGCCAACATCATTCTCAAAGACAAGGATGCCCACTCATGACACTTTTATCCAAAATAGTTTTGGAAGTCCTAGACATGGCAAGCAGAGAAGAAAAGGAAATAAAAGGAATTCAAATTGGAAAGGAAGAAGTAAAATGGTCACTGCTTGCAAATACATCCTATACGTAGAAAATCCAAAGCTCATCAATGAATTTGGTAAAGTTGCAGGATACAAAATTAATATACAGAAATCTGTTGCATTTCTATATAGTAACAACAAAATGTGAGAAAGAGAAATTAAGAAAGTAATCACATGGACCATCACATCAAAAAGAATAAATTACCTAGGAATAGACCTACCCAAGGAGGTAAAAGACCTGTACGCTGAAGCTGTTGATGAAAGAAACTAAAGGCAACACAAACAGATGGAAAGATATATGGTGTTCTTGGATTATAAGACTCAATATTGTTGAAATGACAATACTACCTACCCAAGGCAATCTACAGATTCAATGCAATCCCTATCAAATTACCAATGGCATTTTTCATAGAACTGGAACAAAAAATTTTACAATTTATATGGAAACACAAAAGACCCCAAATGGCCAAATCTATCTTGAGAAAGAAGAATGAAACTGGAGGAATCAGCTGACTTCAAACTATACTACAAAGCTACAGGAATCAAAACAGTATGGTACTAGCACAAAAACAGACATATAGATCAACAGAACAGGATAGAAAGCCCAGAAATAAACCCATGCACTTAGGTTCAATTCATCTACAACAAAGGAGGCAAGAATATACAATGAAAAAAGACAGTCTCTTCAATAAATGGTGCTACATGTAAAAAGCTGGACAGCTACATGTAAAAGAATGAAATTAGAACATTCTCTA
Organism: Lipotes vexillifer; assembly: GCF_000442215.2. Taxonomy (NCBI): domain Eukaryota; kingdom Metazoa; phylum Chordata; class Mammalia; order Artiodactyla; family Lipotidae; genus Lipotes; species Lipotes vexillifer. The sequence continues at coordinate 233,540 of NW_006789336.1, read as the reverse complement.
ACACCATATACAAAAATAAACTCAAAATGGATTAAAGACCTAAATGTAAGAATGGATACTATTTTTTTTTTTTTTTTGATGTGGGCCATTTTTAAAGTCTTTACTGAATTTGTTACAGTATTGCTTCTGTTCTATGTCTTGGTTTCTTGGCTGCAAGGCACATGGGATCCCAGTTCCCCAACCAGGGATCAAACATGCATTGGAAGGTGAAGGCCCAACCACTGGACCGCCAGAGAAGTCCCTAACACTGGATACTACTGATGTAAAACTCCTACAGGAAAACACAGGCACTCTTTGACATAAATCATAGCAATATTTTTTGGATCTGTCTCCTAAGGCAAAAGAAATAAAAATAAAAGTAAACAAATGGAACCTAATTAAACTTAAAAGCTTTTTTACAACAAAGAAAACCATTAACAAAACAAAAAGACAACCTATGGAAAGGAAGAAAATATTGGCAAATGATGAACTGACAAGGGATTAATTTCCAAAATATACAAACAGCTCATACAGCTCAATATAAAAAAAAACAAACAAGCCAACCAAAAAAATGGGCAGAAGACCTAAATAGACACTTCTCCACAAAAGTTATACAGATTGCCAACAGGCACATGAAAAGATGCTCAACATTGATGATTATTAGGAAAATGCAAGTGAAAACTACAATGAGGTCAGAATAACCATCATCAGAAAGTCTACAAACAATAAATGCTAAAGAGGCTGCAGAGAAAAGGGAACCCTCCTACACTGTTGGTGAGAATGTAAATTAGGGCTGTCACTATTGAGAACAGTATGAAGTTCCTTAGAAAACTAAAACTAGCATTACCATATGATCCTGCAATCCCACTCCTGGGCATATATCCAGAGAAGATAAAAACTCTCATTAAAAAAGATACATGCACTCCAATGTTCACAGCGGAACTATTTACAATAGCCAAGATATGGAAGCAACCCAAATGTCCATCAACAGATGAATGGATAAAGCAGATGTGCTACAGATATATATACAATGGAATATTACTCAGCCATAAAAAAGAATAATGCCATTTGCTGCAACATGGATGGACCTAGAAATAATCATACTAAGTCAGAGAGAAAAAGAAAATTATCATATGATATCACTTATATGTGGAATCTAAAAAAATGATACCAATGAACTTATTTACAAAACAAGAAATAGATTCACAGACATAGAAAACAAACTTATGGTTACCAAAGAGGAAGTACGTGGGGGATAAATTTAGAATTTGGGAATAACAGATACACACTACTATATATAAAATAGATAAACAATAAGGGCCTACTATATAGCACAGGGAACTATATTCAATATCTTATTATAACCTACATGGGAAAAGAATCTGAAAAATATATATATATATTATATATATATATACATAATATATATATATATGTACAACGGAATAACTTTGCTGTGCACATGAAACATTGTAAGTCAACTATACTTCAATAAAAAATTAAAATAGAAGAAAACTACAAAAAAATGGGATTTGTCCACATGCTAGACGTCTATCCTTATCCTTTCATGGAAACCAAGTTACAGAATAAATGATGATGCCGTTAATTCAACCAACTATAACAGTGCCTACTACCATGGGCTAGGCCCTGCCACAGATGTTAAGGACATACAGAGTAAACAAAATAGTCAAAGACCTTGCTTAATGTAGATTACACTCTAGTTGGAAAAGACGAACAACATTTTAAAAAATGAATGAATAAACAGGAAAGTATAAGGTAGCAGTAATGTATTAAAACAATTAAACAGAACATGGGGATAGAGAACAATTAGAAAACTACTTTAGATTTGGTGACAATAAAAAACTTTTCTGAAGAGGACACCTCTAGGCTGAGATGTGAATGATAAGAGAAGAAAATCATATAAAGGTTTGGGAGAGGAGCATTTCAGACAGAAGGAAGAGCACCTACCAAAACCTTCAGGTAGGAACAAGCCTGGTTTGTTCAAGGAACAGAAAGAAAATAAATGTGGTTGTAGGTTTTGAAAGTGAATTATATGCTTTACTTTACTTTTCTAAAAAATAAATTTGTTAACTCTGTGGAGAATTTTTGAAAGAATCTATTTCTTGAACTACCAAGGATTGATGAAGTTGAAGGATGAGAACAGAATCTTGATGTGATTTGGGCATGGAGGGGACAGAAACTGCCAAAGCATTGGATGTTTGAGGATAAGAAAAAGAGAAGAATCAAGGATTATTCATAGGCTTTGAACCTGAACAACTACGTGAATGGTGGTGCCATTTACTGAAATGCGGCAGACTCAGGGAAGAGTAGTTTGGCAAGGCTGCAAGATGGTGGGGGAGACAAGAATCTAGAGTTGTTTGGAACAGTTTTAAGTTTGAGAGTCCTATCAACATACTCTCTTCTCTAATCCATCATTGCTCTAAACTCTAGTGTTCGCTTGAGTTGGCCCTGAGCAATAACCCTCAGGGATTGGACCATTCCTGTCTTCAGGAGGCTATTATTTGTACCTTGGTTCCTGATTTCTACTTAATCATACAATTGTGATTCTACAGATTCTTGGTCTACCATATTCTTGAATTTTAACAATTCCCTTGAAAGAGATATGAGTAATTTAGTTGAAGCCTGAAAATTGTGAAGGCCGTGAAGTAAAGACAAAGTCATTCTAGCTTTCTGCTTCCTGAGAGCTACAGATCAACCAGAAATCTAATGGATTATATCAAAACCAATGACCACAATAGATAATATATGAACTTTCACAAGCATGGAATTCAGGACATTAAATACAAAATAAAAAGCAAATTTTATAATAGGAAGTCAAGTCACTCTTGAAAAAAACCCTATTTTTAATAAGAGCTCAAAAATTTTTTTCATTGACACCAGAGGTCAAAGTTTTCATCATTAGAACTTACCATCAAAGAGTCTGTCAATAATGCTGTAACCAGCCCGAAGATCTGATAAAGAAAACTCATAAAACTTGGTCCAACCCTATCAAAACAAATTTTTAAAAAATTAAAGAACTACAAGCAGTGTTAAAATATATATATATCATTGCCCTTATAATCTTAAAAAGAATGTTCAATACAAACTAAAAGAAAAAAAAGACAACTACTGAGAATTTTTAATAAAAACAATAAAACAATAAAACAATACATCTAAAGTAACAGTAATTAAAAAAATAAATTTATTGATCTCTATAGCATGCAAAGGATTTTATAATGTCATAAATGTTTTTATCACTTAAATATGTGGCAGAAGAGTCATATATAGAAAGAACAAATTGGCGTAGTAAATCATTGAGTCTACATAGAGTGTATACATTGAGAGATTTCCTATAATTTGGTCCTTCAGAATTTTGGATTTTCTCTACAAACATGAAAACAGAAATATTATGAAAATTATTTAACGGTCTAAAGGCATATAGTATTATTTTCTGTACATTTGACACACAAAGCATTTATATTGTAACTAAATAAAATTATAAACCTACAGCTAATAGCTACCATGCTTGTATAAAAAGAACATTCAAAGACATTTATATGTGATAGACAATAATATGAAATAATTAAAAATAATTTCTATAGGGTTTTCATCAACTATGACTAGTAATTAGTTTTATGCAATAAGTTCAAACTAAAATCTATTTAGACTTGAATACTATTCAGAAATATTGATACAAATTTAATTTATTCATTCATCATTCAAAAAGATTTATTAAGTGCACATTATATATCAGGCTCTGGGAATAAAAGAATGAGCAAAAACATATATAATCCCTGTTTCCATGTAGCTTTCAGTCAAATATCAGGGGAGGGGTGGATACAATCAATTACTCAAATACACATACAATTACAAACTATAATATGTTTAAGGAAAAGAAACATATTTGGTATATATAAGAAAGAGCTCTGACCTAATATAAAAGATAAGGGAAAGTCACCCTGGTGGGGAAAAGTTAAGAAATGACAGAAAAACAAAAGTAGATAGATAGATAGGACAATGAAATGAAAGAAGTTTTGTATTGGATTGTAATGGAGGATGAAGATACCAAAGAGAGAGGTATTAAGAATGACTTCTAAGCTCATGGCTTATTCAAATTGATTTTGGCATCATTCACTCACAGGTGGAACACTGAAAGAATACAAGGTTTGGAAAGGGATAACATGAAATCAATGAACAAAGTGTTCAACAAAAAATTACTGAGTGTCTGCTATATACTTGGCACTGTTTTTGTCAATGAAAATACAGCAGTAAACAAAAGAGGCAAAAATCTGTGCTCTTGAGAAGCTAATGTTCTAGTACTTGGATCTAGAATATGTGCATCTTCAGTCATTTTTGAGACATCTAACTAGATAGGTCAAATAAACAGTTGGATATATAAACCTAGATCTTAGAGAGTTGGTCTGAGTTGGATATAAAAATTTGGAGGTCACTAGCATTTAGACAGTTATTTTTTTAAAAAAATATTATAGATACTGTGAAAACAAAAAAGATTTCAGTTAATTATACCTAAGTTAAACTACACCTAAGAATTAAAAATCTGTAAGGGAGACACAGACCTTCAAGATGGCAGAGGAGTAAGATGTGGAGATCACCTTCCTCCCCACAAATACATCAAAAATACATCTATATGTGAAACAACTCCTACAGAACACCTATTGAATGCTGGCAGAAGACCTCAGACTTCCCAAAAGGCAAGAAACTCCCCACGTACCTGCGTAGGCAAAAGAAAAAAGAAAAAAAAGAGACAAAGGAATAGGGATGGGACCTGCACCTCTGCGAGGGAGCTGTGAAGGAGGAAGTTTCCACACCCTAGGGAGCCCCTTCCCTGGCGGACATGGGGGTTGGGCGGGGGAGAAGCTTCGGAACCACAGAGGAGAGCACGGCAACAGGGCTGCAGAGGGAAAAGCAGAGAGATTCCTACAGAGAGGATTGGTGCTGACCACCACTCACCAGCCTGAGATGCTTATCTGCTAACCTGCCAGGGCAGGTGGGGGCTGGGAGCTGAGGCTTGTGCTTCAGAGGCCAGACCCCAGGGAGAGGACTGGGGTTGGCTGCATGAACACAGCCTGAAGGGGGTTAGTGTGCCACAGCTAGCTGGGACGGTGTCCAGGAAAATGTCTGGACCTGCCAGAGAGGCAGGAGACCGTTGTTTTGGGGTGTGCAAGGAGAGAGGCTTCCTGCTCCGAGTGCCCACAGATGGCAGAGCACTGCCTAAGCGAGCCCCAGAGACAGGCATGAGTCGCGGCTATCATCTCAAACTGCAGAGGTGAGCGAGGACTGCTACTGCTGCCGCCACTGCCACCAAATATTCTGTGTGCAAGCACAGGTCACTACCCACATACCCCCAGAAGCCTGTGCATCACGCCACTTCCAGGGTCCCATTATCCAGGGTCAACTTCCCTGGGAGAACACATGACGTGTCTCAGGCTGTTATAACGTCACACAGGACTCTACTGCTGCAGACACACCCCGCATTGCAATTGAGACTACCATACCCCTTCCTCTCCCCAGTCTGAGTGAGCAAGAGAGCCCTAATCAGACGCTGTTTTAACCCCCTCTTGTCTGGGCAGGGAACAGATGCCTGTGGCTGGCCTACAAGCAGAGGCGGAGACAAAATCAAAGCTGAGCCCAAGGAGTTGTGCAAACAAAGAAGAGAAAGGGAAATTTCTTCATGCAGCCTTAGGAGCAGTGCATTAAATCCACGCAGTCAGCTTGGTAAACCCTGCCGGTGTGGAACACCTGAATAGACAATGAGTGTTCCCAAAACTGAGGGGGTGGACTTTGGGGGCAACTGTGAACTTGGGGTTTGCTTTCTGCATTTGATTTCTTTTTGGTTTCATGTTTATCTTAGTTTAGTTTTTAGTGTTTGTTTTCATTTGTGGGTTTGTTTATTCATTTAGTTGCTCTCTTCCTTTTTTTTTTGAAAGGAAATCAAGAAAACAGAAATCAAGACAGTATGGTACTGGCAGAAAAACAGAAATATAGATCAATGGAACAAGACAGAAAGGCCAGAGATAAACCCACGCACATATGGTTACCTTATTTTTGACAAAGGAGGTAAGAATATACAATGGAGAAAAGACAGCCTCTTCAATAAGTGGTGCTGAAAAAACTGGACAGTTACATGTAAAAGAATGAAATTAGAACACTCCCTAACACCATATACACAAAAAAACTCAAAATGGATTAAATACCTAAATGTAAGGCCAGACACTATAAAACTCTTAGAGGAAAACATAGGCAGAACCCTCAACGACATAAATCACAGCAAGATCCTTTTTGACCCACCTCCTAGAGAAATGGAAATAAAAAGAAAAATAAAGAAATGGGACCTAATGAAACTTAAAAGCTTTTGCATAGCAAAGGAACCCATACACAAGATGAAAAGGCAGCCCTCAGAATGGGAGAAAATATTTGCAAATGAAGCAATTGACAAAGGATTAATCTCCAAAATATACAAGCAGCTCATATAGCTCAATATCAAAAAAACAAAAAACCCAATCCAATAATGAGCAGAAGACTTAAAGGGACATCTCTCCAAAGAAGATATACAGATTGCCAACAGACACATGAAAGGATTCACAACATCACTAATCACTGGAGTAATGCAAGTCAAAACTACAATGAGGTATCACCTCACACTGGTGAGAATGGCCATCATTAAAAAATCTACATACCATAGATGCTGGAGAGCGTGTGGAGGAAAGGGAACTCTCCTGCACTGTTGGAGGGAATGTAAATTGATACAGCCACTATGTAGAACAGTATGGAGGTTCCTTAAAATACTAAAAATAGAACTACCATATGAGCTAGCAATCCCACTACTGGGCATATACCCTGAGAAAACCATAATTCAAAAAGTGTCATGTAGCAAAATGTTCATTGCAGCGCTATTTACAATAGCCAGGACATGGAAGCAACCTAAGTGTCCATCAACAGATGAATGGATAAAGAAGGTGTGGCATATATATACAATGGAATATTACTCAGCCAGAAAAAGGAACGAAACTGAGTTATTTGAAGTGAGGTGGATGGACATAGAGACTGTCATACAGAGTGAAGTAAGTCAGAAAGAGAAAAACAAATACCGTATGCTAACACACATATATGGAATCTAAAAAAAAAAAGAAAGAAAGAAAGAAAATGTTAAGAAGAACCTAGGGGCAAGATGGGAACAAAGATGCTGACCTACTAGAGAATGGACTTGAGGATAAGTGGAGGGGGAAGGGTAAGCTGGGACAAAGTGAGAGAGTGGCATGGACATATATACACTACCAAACGTAAAATAGATAGTTAGTGGGAAGCAGCCACATAGCACAGGGAGATCAGCTCAGTGCCTTTTGACCACCTAGAGGGGTGGGATAGGGAGGGTGGGAGGGACGGAGATGAAAGAGGGAAGAGATATGGGGACATATGTGTATGTATAACTGATTCACTTTGTTATAAAGCAGAAACTGACACACCATTGTAAAGCAATTATACCCTAATAAAGATGTTAAAAAAAGAAGAAGAAGAAAAAAGATGTAGCACATATATACAATGAAATATTACTCAGCCATAGAAAGAAATGAAATTGAGCTATTTGTAGTGAGGTGGATGGACCTAGAGTCTGTCATACAGAGTGAAGTAATTCAGAAAGAGAAAAACAAATATCGTATGCTAACATGTATATATGGAATCTAAAAAAGAAAAACAAATGGTCATGAAGAACCTAGGAGCAAGACAGGAATAAAGATGCAGACCTACTAGAGAATGGACTTGAGGATAAGGGGAGGGGGAAGGGTAAGCTGGGACGAAGTGAGAAAGTAGCATTGACATATATACATTACCAGATGTAAAACAGACAGCTAGTGGGAAGCAGCTGCATAGCACAGGGAGATCAGCTCAGTGCCTTGTGACCACCTAGAGGGGTGGGATAGGGAGGTCGGGAGGGAGGCTCAAGAGGGAGGGGATATGGGGATATATGTATACATAGAGCTGATTCACTTTGTTATACAGCAGAAACTAATACAACATTGTAAAGCAATTATACTCCAATAAAGATGTTAAAAGAAAAAAATGTGTAAGGGATACGTACCCATCGGTAGTTAACAAAGTTCTCATAACATTTTAAATAAACTTTCTACCAACTCAAAACAAAGTCTTATTAATAAAATTTCTTATATAACTCTATTAGATCTTATTTGTGAAGAAAAATGCTCATTTCAACATTTTAAAAATACCTTAAAAATTGATCAGTATTCATAAAACTCTCAAGACTGTTGCTATCTATATTACTTAATATAGCAGCTTCCAACTAAAATACTAATTCTGAAATAAGAACTATACTCTGTAAAGCACAGTTACTGATATACTGCTAAATGATTAATGATTTTTTTAAAATATGGTACAAAAATTTGAATGGTAATTTTTGTTATTCATATCACAATTCCTGACAGAAATTATGTTGTAAATTGTGGAGAGATTCTCAGTAGCCAATCAAATCCTATTTATCTGAAATGGAAATCCAGGCACTGTGTAAAGTGCTCTTATGAATGAGATTAAGCCTGTTATAAAGGTACTCACAAACTAGTAAGAATAACACAATATCAAAGAATACCAAATATAAAACAAAACTGACATTACATCAAGTGCAGTATTAGAGGTACAATATACATGTGTAAAACAGGGAAGTTAACACAGCAACACAATGAAAAATAGCAAAGGAATAATCTTTTACTAACACAGGAAATGAAAACTAAGTTGAATTAACAGTGGATCTTTACTTCTCAAAGTTGGCTGTTAAAAAAAGAAAGCAAAACCAAATAAGGAAAAGAAGTAAAATAGAGTTTGTGGATTTCATATCCCTATTATGTGACATCTAGCAATTAATGGCATTCAATATTTTGTCTGCTTTTACCTCTAAATTTATGATTTTTATCAGAGCAGAATGTTTTTTTAAATGACATTTTCAAATATTTTTGTTTGTGTGAAAATGAATTGCTATATCCTCTATGTAGAGCATTTTGGTAATATTCATGAACTTTTAAAAATACACATATCTTTTGAAGCAAACATTATACATTTAGGAATTGGCCACCATGAACAAGTGTTAAATGAGGCAATCACAGGGATATCCATTGCAATATTTTTTGTAATAGCAAAGATTGAGGAAAATATTTATGCCCATCTAACAATACAAACTGCCTAAAAATATTTATACGGATATCATGAATACAAATCATATTTTAAAATTAGGTGCTAAATGGGTACTAATATTTAATAATCTCTAAAATGTATTGGTTAATAAAGCAAAGTACAGAACTGTATGTATAATGTGCTGCCATTTGAATTAAAAAAGAACATATGTGTGCATATAAATGCATAAAATATATTTGTGTATTTATATAATATCTCTGAAGGACATCCAAGAAATGGTGGACAGTAGGTGCCCTGGGAATACAAACTGAGTGGCAGGGGATAAGGAGGGAGGAGACTAAATCTTAATTTGCAAGCTTTTTCATAGCTTTTTAATTTATACTATGTGCATGTGTCACAATAAAAAATGAAAACTGGGCTTCCCTGGTGGCCCAGTGGTTGAGAGTCTGCCTGCCGATGCAGGGGACATGGGTTCGTGCCCCGTTCCGGGAAGATCCCACATGCCGTGGGGCGGCTGGGTCCATGAGCCATGGCCGCTGAGCTTATGCGTCTGGAGCCTGTGCTCCGCAATGGGAGAGGCCACAACAGTGAGAGACCCATGTACCACACACACACAAAAAAAACAAAAAACAAAACAAACCAAAAAAAACTAATTTTGTTTTTAAAATGTAAATTTTGTTTTCTCATAAAAATGCATCACTATGACTATTCTTCATGTATGTGTCAGGATTAACTGATACATTACCTAAGGATGAATATCAGAGAAATTAGGGGCAAAGGCTTTAGAAGATGGTGAGCCTGCCCATTTCCAAGCTCAAGTTAATTACCATCGAGATTCACTGTCCTACCTTTGTAAAATAAAAATAATAAGCGTACCCTTTAATAAGTATAGTGTGTAAAATATATGAAACAAACATTGCTATTATTATTTACTATTTCATTCGTCTGACAAATATTTATTGATAGGCTATACCAAGCACTGTGTTAAGCACTTCTAAACATACACTATTTCATTTAATCCTCACAACAAAGGTAAATATGATCATTATTCGCATTTTACAGTCAAGGGGATAAAGTAATTTACCTAAGGTAATACAGCAAGGAAATTCTAGAGTCAGGACTGAAACTCCAGAACCTATGCTCTTATTTTGACATGCAACTGAAATACAGAGAAAGGCTAAAAGGTAAGCAGATGGGGAGGGCAGTTTGAGGAAAGATTATCCCAACAGAAGTAGACAAAGTTTAAAAAAAGAGGATGGTTTCCCATTCATTTAAAGATGGAAGAAAGCTGAAATTTTTGCTAAGATAGGCATTTGGCAAGAAGATCAGAGCATGGTACCAGCTAGGACTGCCATGGCCATGAAAAACTGTGCTCTATTGGTGGTTTAAAAATAAAATCTAGAGCCTATGGTGAGAAAGCTTGATGGATTAAAAGACCATAAAGAAGTCCCATGTGACTGAGGTGTAGAGAACAGATAGAAAAAAGGGGCCTGGGAAGAGGTTGAAAAGATAGGCAAATATTTCCTTCTGGATCATGGTAAGAAATGTGCATATTTTTTCCCAAGTACAGTGGAATTCCATTTGATGGGTGTTAAGCAGAGGAGTGAAAAAATCAAAATTACATATTAGAAAAATAATTCTGGCTGCTAAGTGGAAAAAGCAGGAAGAAGAGTTAGAAAAGTAATTCAGGTGAGAGGTGATGAGGCTTGAAAAGAATAGTGAGGAGAAATGTACAGATTTGAATTACATTTTAGAAGTAGAATCAACAGGATTTAAACACAAGTTGAGTAGGGAAGAAAACCATATCAAGAACAACTCCTATGCTTCTAACTTAGGAAAGTAAACAGATATCAATGCCTATTATTGAGCAGAATATACTAAAGGGAAAACAGGTATGGGAACTCGGTTTTTGAACATTTTTGAACTGGTGAGATATTAACCATAAAAATGATACCTAACAATGATGAATTATGATGGCTCACACATTGTTCTAAACACTTTAATTCAAAAACATGTGAACTAGATAACTATATACAGTCCAGAAGATTAACAGAGAAGATGGAATCAGAGATATAAATTTATAAATCATGAATCAAATTAAGAAGTAATCCTAGCTATTTATACTAAACTGTAAAAATATTCTAATATGAAAAAATGTACACCTTAGACTATATCCAAGACATATTCTTACTTACCTGTGGAATGTAATTTCTTCTTTCTTGGCATGCAGCATGAAACCAAGCAAAACTGAAGAGAGCATGAGCTCGATGTATATTATCTTTTTTGCTAATTTGCTCAGAAGTCCAAGATTCATAAGTACGCATTAAATTTTTCTTCAAACCTGGAGGTGACTAGAGAAAAAACAAACATATTGTTTAAAACCTTACAAATAAAATATATCAGTATTTAACATATTGAGAACATATTTAAAGGCAAAAACTTTTCACAATTACCAAGTTTGACTTAAATTATTTTATGTTACTTCAAAATGTACAAAAGAAGATGTAGCACATATATACAATGGAATATTACTCAGCCATAAAAAGAAATGAAATTGAGTTATTTGTAGTGACGTGGATGGGCCTAGAGTCTGTCATACAGAGTGAAGTAAGTCAGAAAAAGAAAAACAAATACCATATGCTAACACATATATATGGAATCTAAAAACAAACAAACAAAAAGATTCTGAAGAACCTAGGGGCAGGACAGGAATTAAGACGCAGACATAGAGAATGGATTTGAGGACACAGGGAGGGGGAAGGGTAAGCTGGGACAAAGTGAGAAAGTGGCATAGACATATATACTACCAAATGTAAAACAGATAGCTAGTGGGAAGCAGCCTCATAGCACAGAGAGATCAGCTCAGTGCTTTGTGATCACCTAGAGGGGTAGGATAGGGACGGTGGGAGGGAGACTCAAGAGGGAGGAGATATGGGGATATATGTATATGTACAGCTGATTCACTTTGCTATAAAGCAGAAACTAACACACCATTGTAAAGCAATTATACTTCAATAAAGATGTTAAAAAAAAACGTACAAATATAAAACTAGTTTTAAACTCCTTATACCTAATAGCTCATCTCAATTAAAAATCCAAAATAGGGCTTCCCTGGCGGTGTAGTGGTTGGGAGTCCTCCTGCCGATGCAGGGGACACGGGTTCGTGCCCCGGACTGGGAGGATCCCACATGCCGTGGAGCGGCTGGGCCCGTGGGCCATGGCCGCTGAGCCTGTGCGTCCGGAGCCTGTGCTCTGTAACGGGAGAGGCCACAACAGCGAGAGGCCCGCGTACCCCGCCCCCCAAAAAACCTACACAACCAACAATATTCAAAATAACCAAATAAGTTTTACATGATCATTAAGGTGTTTTACTGAAACAAAACCATCATTTACAGCACGAATTATGATACTGATTATCATCAGGCAGGTGTTTTTGACTTCAATACGCCAGTTCTTTCTCTCCAGTACTACCTGAATTTCCATAAGGACTTCAAATTACTATTTACATGTAATGTCAACTAATCTTCCTTGAACATCAGTCCACTTTACTTAAGGTGGGTATTACCTGACATTGCTAGGCTTATAAAACAAATTCAAACCCGGGAACCGAAACTGTACATTGGACTAGTACTAGTAAGAAAACACTTATCCACACGTCCAAAATCTGTTTATATTATTTTTTTTAATTATCAAAATGGAAGAAAAAAATTTTTGAATTCTTGGAAAAAGACCAAAATAAATCCATTTCAAAAGTTACCTTGTTTTATAGATAGCTAGTGGGAAGCAGCCACATAGCACCGGGAGATCAGCTCGGTGCTTTGTGACCACATGGAGGGGTGGGATAGGGAGGGCGGGAGGGAGGGACATGCAAGAGGGAAGAGATATGGGAACATATGTATATGCATAACTGATTCACTTTGTTATAAAGCAGAAACCAACACACCATTGTAAAGCAATTATACTCCAATAAAGATTTTAAAAAAAAGTTACCTTGTTTTAAAAGTTTTTTTTTTTCCTTCAAACTGGTTTCTAACATTAATGAAAAATTCAGATCAGTACATTAAGAATGCCTGCCACAAAAAAAATAATAATTTCCTTTGCAAACCTTTTCATTCTGTTTTCTCTTAAATAAAAACTTTTGTTTTATTAAAAGAAAAAGTGCCTAAGCATATTTTTTTACTAAGTGCATTTCCAAATGCACACTTTTAAATGAAAATGTTTTGTTTATGAAACAGTTACCAAAAATTTTCATAGAAAAGACAAAATTTTCTGAGCACTAAGGAAACTGAACAACCACTTAGGGTTTTCTTTTTCTTTTTCTTTTTTTTAAGACCCTATACTAAAGGTTATGCAAAATGAATAAATCATGTACAATTACAGAGAAAATCATATACAAATAAAGATTATTAGAAAATGACAAAACAGAAACACTAGTATGTCAAGTTATGAGATAAGGTAACATATATATTCAACTGAAAATTCACACTTAAAATAATTTCAATATTAATTCAAGTTAATTAAATCAATTAAGCATTCAGCATAAGAAATCAGGAAGAATGAAATCCAGTACAAATTAAGGAAAACATAAGGAAGAAAAAATAATGAAAAGAGCAGGAAATTCAGTGAATAGAAAAGAATTAATAAGAAAAAGTAAATCAGAAAGTATGACATTGGTTATTTGTGACAAATTTTTTTCTATTTTTTAATTTTATTTTTTAAATTTTTATTGGAGTATAGTTGATTTACAATGTTGTGTTAGTTTCTGCTGTAAAGCAAAGTGGATCAGTTATACATATACATATATACACCGTTTTTTAGATTCTTTTCCCATATATACGGGAAAAGAAGAGTTCCCTGTGCTATACAGTACGTCTTCATTTGTTATCTATTTTATAATTCTATTTCTGTTTTGTAGATAAGTTCATTTGTACCCTTTCTTTAGATTCCACATATAAGTGATAACATATGATATTTGCCTTTCTCTGAAAATTACAGGACAGTATCACTGATGAACATAGACGTAAAACTCATCAACAAAATAATAACAAACCAAATCCAACAATACATTAAAAAGATATTACACCATGATCAAGTGGGATTTGTCCCAGGATGCAAGGATTTTCAATTTTCATGAATCAATCAATATGATACACCACATCAACAAACTGAAGAATAAAAACCATATAATCATCTCAAGAGATGCAGAAAAAGCTTTTGACAGAATTCAACACCAATTTATGATAAAAACTCTCCAGAAAATGGGCATAGAGGGAACCTACCTCAACATAATAAAAGCCATATATGACAAACCCACAGCAAACATCATTCTCAATGGTAAAAAACTGAAAACATTTCCTCTAAGATCAGGAACAGGACAAGGATGTCCACTCTTACCACTATTATTCAACATAGTTTTGGAAGTCCTAGCCATGGCAATCAGAGAAGAAAAAGGAATAAAAGGATTCCAAATTGAAAAAGAAGTAAAACTGTCACCGTTTGCAGATGACATGATACTACAGTATACACAGAAAACACTAAAGTTGCTACCAGAAACTACTAGAGCTCATCAATGAATTTGGTAAAGTTGTGTGATACAAAATTAATACACAGAAATCTCTTGCATTCCTATACACTAACAATGAAAGATCAGAAAGAGAAATTAAGGAAACATCCCATTTACCATCACATCCAAAAGAATAAAATACCTAGAAATAAACCTACCTAAGGAGGGAAAAGACCTGTACTCAGAAAACTATAAAATACTGATGAAAGAAATCAAAGATGACACAAACAGATGGAGAGATATACCATATTCTTGGATTGGAGAAATCAATACTGTGAAAATGACTATACTATACAAAGCAATCTACAGATTCAATGTGATAAATTTTTAAAAACAACTCCAGCAACTCATCAAAAAGAGAAGAAACAAACAATAAAATGAAGATTCCACAATTTTTAAATACAATAAAACGTATGTGTACATATGTGTACATATACACAGTAATAATTTTGAACATAATGAACTGCACTATTTCCTGGAATAGTTAAAATCATTTACATTGATTTAAGAAATAGAAAAAAAATTCACCAGTAACTTAAATGAAACTGAAAATTTCCATAAAAATATAATCAAATTACTTCCTAAAAAAGGATACTGGAAGAGGCTACACATTAAGTTAAAATTTTCAAGGAACAGTTCCCCTGATATATATTAACTCTTCATTTATTGAAATATTACTGTATTCTTCCTACATGCCAAGTATTATATAATAAATTTAAAAAAAAGCAAGAAAAAACATAGCCCTTGCCTTCAGGGCTTGTACAATCCAGTTCTGCAATATAGTTTAGTAGAAGAGTATACTGAGAGAGTGGCTGGAGAAGTTCTCTCTTACTAGACATTATAATTGACATTCATTCAATTAATATATTTCCAAATATTAAATCATTTTTGCATTCCTTGGATTAATGCTTAGCTTTTTTCTTCCTTACATGAGACTTAATGCCTTCAGGTGGAAAATGGAAGTACTGATCTAAAATAACAGGTAGTTATAAACACCAATAAGATTTTTCATCAGACAAGAGATTATATAAGAGATTATATTCTACAAGTTGAGAGAAAATGCAAGCAGAACATTTTAAACTAGTTTTTTAAAAGTTTTAATTCATTTTCTTATCATTATTTCAGTTATGACTTGGACGAGTTCCACAATATCATTACAAACACATAAAGTTTTGGATGCATCAGGTTTGGGGAGGATCTGCCAAGCATTACACGTTAGAAGGATGGACTGATGGACAGATGTATGGATGAGTGGATGGGTGAAGGGAACGAATGAACGAAAGAAGAAAACAAAGACTGAAAATCTAACTTAGCTATGTCAAAAAACAAATGATATGAAAACTGGATATTCATGTGCAAGAGTGAAGTTGGACCCTTACTTTACACTTAATACAAAAATTAACTCAAAATGCATTAAAGACCTAAACCTAAGACCTGAAACTATAAAATTCCTAGAAGAAAACAGGGGAAAAGTTTCTTGACATTGGATTTGGCAATGATTTTTTTGGATATGCCACTAAAAGCACAAGCAAAAAAAGCAAAAACAGACAAATGGGACTACATCAAACTAAAAACATCTACGCAGCAAAGGAAACAATCAACACAGTTAAAAGGAACCCCTAATGGAATGAGAGAAAATATTTGTAAGCTGTATATCTAATAAGGGGTCAATATGAAGAATACATAAGAAATCTGTACAACTCAACAACAAAAAATCCAATTAAAAATGGGCAAAAGACTTGAATAGACATTTCTCCAAGGAAGACATACAAATAGCCAACAAGCATATACAAAGATGTTCAACATCACTAAATATAGAGAAATACAAATGAAAACCACAGTGAAATATCACCTCACACTGTTAGGACAGCCAGTATTAAAAAAAAATACAGGAGACAATAACAAATGTTGGTAAGGATCAGAGAAATTGTGTGCTGTTGGTGGGAATGTTAAATGGTATACCACAGTGGAACAGTATGGAGGTTCCTCAAAAAATTAAAAATAGAATTACCATATGATCCAGCAATCCCACTCTGGGTATATATCCAAAAAAAACTGAAAATACGATCTTGAAGAGATATTTGCCCACCCATGTTCATTGCAACATTATTCATAATAGCCAAGAGGTAGAAAATCTAAATGTCCATGGGCTGATGAATGGATGAAGAAAATGCAGTACACACATACAATGTGATATTATTCAGCCTTAAGAAAGAAGGAAATGCTGTCATATGCTACAACATGGATGAACCTTGAGGACATCATGCCAAATAAAATAAGCCAGTCACCAAAAGACAAATACTGCATGATTCCACTTATATGAGGGATCTAAAGTAGTCAACTCACAGAAACAGAAAGTACA
>NW_006789336.1:176923-216467 GCF_000442215.2 Lipotes vexillifer | reverse complement strand
GAAAGAGAAATAGGGATCTGCTCTTCAGTGGATACAGTCTCAGTTTTGTGAGATGAAAAAATTTTAGAGATCTCTTGTACGACAAGGTACATATGGTTAACACTACTGTACTGTACACTTATAAATGGTTAAGATAGTAAATTTTACATTATGTCTTTTACTACAATAAAAAAACAAAAATTAATGATATTAAATAATATTTAAAAGAAAAATATAAATGTATTTTTACAAATATATTATTTATGTATATACTTCATCTAAATATACAAAAGTTTTTGAGTGCTTTTTGTCTACAGAGCTTTAGAAGGCATGCTAAATTACTGCACTTACACAATTAGTGATTCAAGTTTTTATTTTTTTCATAAATTTTATTTATTTATTTATTTATTTATTTATTTATTTATTTATGGCTGTGTTGGGTCTTTGTTGCTGCGCGTGGGCTTTCTCTAGTTGCGACGAGTGGGGGCTACTCTTTGTCGTGGTGTGCAGTTTTCTCATTGCAGTGGCTTCTCTTGTTGCGGAGCATGGGCTCTAGGCACGTGGGCTTTCAGTAGTTGTGGCACGCGAACTCTGGCTGTGGCTCGCGGGCTCGAGAGCACAGGCTCAGTAGTTGTGGTGCACGGGCCGACTTGCTCCGCGGCATGTGGGATCTTCCCAGACCAGGGCTTGAACCCACGTCCCCTGCATTGGCGGATTCTTAACCACTGTGCCACCGGGGAAGCCCATGTTTCAAGTTTTATATCTTCTTACCTCATATGTTATCTTCAGACTTGACTGTAATAAAATTGGAGTAAAGTTGGGATGAACTTCTGCAGTGAGCCAAAGACGAAAGGTATCTTTAGGTTGAAGAGTATTCAATTCCTTGTTTATAAAAACAACAAGAATAAAAATCTACTTAAACATACACACAAATTTCCATTTTATAAATATATTATTAATAAGTATTTATCTTACTAAAATATTTCCATGATATTCTGATATATTTCTTAATGTTCTGATTATATTTCCTCTAAATTTTCATCTTCTCTATCACTAGCTTAGTGAAATAGGT
Organism: Lipotes vexillifer; assembly: GCF_000442215.2. Lineage (NCBI taxonomy): Eukaryota > Metazoa > Chordata > Mammalia > Artiodactyla > Lipotidae > Lipotes > Lipotes vexillifer. The sequence goes on along the minus strand of NW_006789336.1, from coordinate 215,416 downwards.
AAGAACTTGGATCTAGAACTGGGCCAACTGGGTTTAAATCCAAATTCTGCCACTTATTTGCTGTGTGACCTTGGATTCTTTGACTTAAACTCTCTAAGCAAGGATAATAACCTACCCTCATAGGATTGTATAAAACACAGTGCCCAACACACAGTAAATACAAAATAAGTGTTAGCTATAGTCGTGATGCCTAAACTACGAGCCATCTTCAGGCCTTCAGGTTCTCACTTCTTCAATTCACACTTCCATAGTTATAATATCAATTCCTTTACAATACAATTTTTAGTGTGTCTTATAGCCTATAATATCCAAATTTCACCTTTCAAATTCACCTGCCTGTGTTGTATGCTTTAGTCACTTATTCGAATTTTTATCTCTTGTCTCTTTATTCATCATATTCTTTCTGCCTGTTATTCTCTTGTAACCTGACAAATTCTTACTCATCTGTCAAAATATAATTTAAATATCATTTTCTGGGAGAATATCTTCTCCGACTCTTCACTACCACAATCCCAAGCAGATTAATCACTGATGGCATTTTGTAAATTCCTTTCTGCAGTATTCATTGTACGACTGTATAGTTATTAATGTGGTCTGTCTCTTCTAAACCAAGTCGAGAGCAAGTACAAATTTTGTACGTAACCAGCACCTAGGACTATTCCTGGTTTTTCTCTGTACTCAGCAAGCACTTGTAAAATGAATGACTAAATGAATGAATGAACGACAAAAGAAATGTTGACAGCTCTAAAAGAGAGTGAAGTCTAAAAATTATCTTAATAAATATGTCTAATACTAAAATTCATTATTATCATGTGAAATGTAAAGATGACAAAAAATAGCAAGAGAACTGCATGAAAACATTGTGCTTCCTTAAAATTGTAAATTATAAAATGTTTCTATACCTAGTAATAATTTTTAAATGTAAAATTGGAATAAAATTTTGCTTTGGGTTAGCATATTTTAAAAAAAGATTAAAAGAGGAATACATTTGTGATACAGTTGAATTTAAAATAAACATAAATTTATATCGAAACAATTCATCCAAACTTCCCAAAAGAAAAGCAAAACATTTAAAATTTTTTTAAAACTTTTATAATATAATCTACCCTATATATTCTTCAAAAAGTCCTAATTAAGATTTGATTCCAAAATAATAACTGTAATTATATTTTACATAGATTAATAGCTATCAATCTGTTGTTTGGAACAGAAAGCAGGATTCAAGTATTCACAAGTCTTCCTTATGTTTCGAAACATATGTAATTCATCTGATATAAATTTTATATTTTATACATTTGTGATTTTTACAGAAAACTGTAGTAATAATGGAATTACTTGAATATTCATAGATATCTCAGTTCCAAAATCTACATCTTTTTTTTTTATGGTACGCGGGCCTCTAACTGTTGTGGCCTCTCCGGTTGTGGAGCACAGGCTCCGGACGCGCAGGCTCAGCAGCCATGGCTCACGGGCCTAGCCGCTCCGCGTCATGTGGGATCTTCCCGGACCAGGGCACGAACCCGTGTCCCCTGCATCAGCAGGCAGACTCTCAACCACTGCGCCACCAGGGAAGCCCTACATTGTCTTTTGATAAGTAGTAAGTCATCATGGTCTATCACTTCATTCACTTAGTCATTAACTCATTCATCAAAGATTATTTAACTACTTACATGTTTTACGTAAAGTGCTATAGTTGCCAATTTATTTTCAACACATTACACAAATTTTCAACACACTACAACTAGCCTACTCTATTCTGTTTGGTTCTATTCTGAATAACTTCCACCAGATTAATTTAATTAAGTAATTATTAACTCCCTTGTTAAGGACCTCCTTTGACTCTGTGTCCTAGGACAAAAATTCCAAGCACTTCAGCATGATTTTGAGGGTATTCCATAACCTTGCCCCTTCCTAGCAATCTAACTCTATTGCCCCACATTGCTCTGCCTGACCCTTCCAGGACATTCAAGGACATCTTCATTCTTTGTACTAGGCAGGCACATTCCCACCACTATGTCTCTACTTGTGCTGCTAGAATTAACCACAATTTTTTTCCCCCTACACTTAGCTAAATCACATATAGTCTTCAAGGAACATCTTGTCTTCAGTGTCATCTATGACAGCCCAAAACCATATTCATCTTTCTTCTTAAATAAGCACTAGACTTAATTCTAGGTTTGCATTTAAACCTACACATCAATTTGTTTTGCCTTAAAGTTTTTTCGTCCTGGGCCCATTTCTGTTAAATAAAATGATTGCTTCCATTTACACCCAGCCTCCTTAGCACCTAGGAAGTGTTCTGTAGTACTTCTCTCTGACTCCTGTACATCTTTTCTCCTCATACAGATACAACAGAACAAAAGCATAAAGAAAATTTAATGTTATAAATAGGTCTTCTACAATTCTTTAAAACATTTCCCTATTTTTCATCTGAAAAAATTCTCTAAGCGTCCCCTTCAGTCCTGATTAATTTTTTGACTTCCCCTAAATGCCTTTAAAAAAGAGATTTTTATAGATTTCTTATTAAAAGATCCATTGTTGTCTGTACAAATGTACATATATTTAAGGAGAAAATACGTAACAGATTTTAAATGATTCCCCAACAAATACTAATTTTTTTTAAAGACATCATAAATCGTGCATGACATATTTTAATACTGATGTTCCTTGGAGATTACTGAATTGAGTATATTAGATATTATTTGCACCACACTGATCTGAATCTACCTTTTCCAGAACTGGCAGCCAAGATACCACAAGATGTAAGTTCTTCAAACAGAGCCAGTCTCCATTTCGAGCACATTCTTTTAGCATTTGAACGGCTAAATCAGCTTGGCCTTGACCCATGGCAACCTGCAAAAACAAAAACAAATAACAAAACTAAAAAAAAAAAACAGATCTGATAACATGTTGCAAAAGAAGACTTTCAAATTATCCTGCCATACATACTGAACTAACTCAAGTACTGTAATCAGGGTTTTAAACTTTTAATAAGAAATATCAGACTCTTGCTGTTTCCAACAATCGTCTTGTTTTTGTCCTTACATCAGTGGCAGATTTTTAATATTATTCTATTTAGTAAAGGTACTAACATTACAGGTCTGAAAGTTATAGAACAGTATAAAGAATTACTGAATAGTTTTTTTGTTCCTCATCCCACTAGTTCCTGCAATTCTTACCCTCTCAAACATGGACCTTTAAAAACATAATTTTTTATGACTACTGTCTTGTTGTATTCTTTGAGGGATTAAACATTAACAATACCGCTTCCTTGAAATTTGCTTCTCTTTTTAAAAAATATCTCCAACATTGCACAAATTTGGCTCCCAAGCTACTTGGTCCACTGAACTGCATAATTCCCTAGCCCTTTATTGTCTAGAAGATCCTAACATGTTGGGCCTGAAGACTCTACATTTAGCCCTCTGCTCTTCTATTCTTTTTCAGGGAGAGGAGGCAGGAAGGAGAGAGAGAGAAAAGAAGAAAGGGGGAGGGGAGAAAAAGAAGAGATGGGAGAGGAAGAGGGAAGGAGAATCCTGATCTCACTGGAATTCCATTCCTGTATTTCCAATCCCTATGGTCTATCTGCACTTAGGACACTCATGTAATAGGATAGGCCACTTTATAAAATAGAAAACATCCAAGCAGGAGCTGAAACACCCTAGAAAATAGATTCAGTATATAAGATTTCTGTATTATTTGAATGAATAGACTAGTTAAGTCTACTTAAGACTACTTAAGTCTAGGATTCTATAAAAAAGTTTTAGTCAAGGATCTAAACTGGTTGCATGCCACTTACTATACCAAGTTTAAACTCCTCCATATGTCTTTTTAAGGATGATATATATACTACTTAAGTATCAGTACAGCTATATCTGTCTTTGTATATATGAGAGAAACACATTTACTGAGAGTCCTGGCTCAAATATTTTATTGGGTACATGGTCAAAACACTTTGAAGAATACTGTTATAGACTACTTCAAACCACAGCAATCTCTCTTTTCATAATGAATACAAGATAGCATTTCATTGTTTTTTAACTGACTTTTACAAGTATTGATTTTGCTTTTCAATTAGACTATAAAGTTGTTGAGAGTGGGAACCACGTGTCTAATTCATTGCATACAAAAGCATGTAACAAAACAGGTAATAAATACTCATATATTGATTTCTTTTTAATTTTCAAGATCTAACCCAGAACTAAGCAAATAGGAGGGATAAAACAAATACTGGTTGAACTGTTTAGAGGCATGTATTAGTTTGCCATTATTAAAATGCAAAAAAAAACCTTGAAACAGTTGAAGGCATGTACAACAGAATCAGAGGGGAAAAAAAATAAGTAGTTTGCTGAACTGAAATGGTAGCTGAAAGTAGGAACTCAAAATTTTTTATAAGGCATAAATTGTATGAAAACAGCTTAAAGGTTCATGAAACCTTAGAAGAAAACATATACTCTAAGAAAAAAAGTACATTTTTAAAAAGCACAACAGGAAATGTCAAGAAGATGGTTAGCCCCTACATCAAAAAAAAAAAAACAACACAGTTTCTTGAAATGAAAATTAATATTTTGCATTAAGAATATATTATTACCCTTAGGACATACATTCAGCATAGCAACAAAAACTTTAAAATAACAGGAGATTTATGACTAAATATGTCTGTATTTAAAGGTTTTACAATATTAAAAAATTTTGCAAGTACACAAAAGTCTAGAAATTCATATAGCCAAACTTACAGTGAGTGCAAATAGTTTTATCTTTCTGCCAATATCACTGCTAACAGATACAGCCTATAGAAGAGGGCTCCCCTTCCTCAAGACATCTCACTGACAATTGAATATTATCCTATATTAATACACTATAACTAGGACTGAATGAAACTCCCTAGAGTTAGTGCAAAACCTGTACAACTAAGCCTAACTCTCTGCTATTTTGTTATCTTCTACTTATAGTCCTCATAACATTCTTACTTGTCAATTTTTGGTTGCTGTGAAAGTATTCTGGTTTTTTAATCATTATTAAATATTTTCCCAATGAAAATTTAAGATTTATTTTTTTCACATGTCAAAAATTGAAGGTAAATTAATTCATTTTCAAACTTACATGCCAACTGAATTGAAAAAGAGATGCTAATCTGAACAAACTAAACCTCAGAAATTTAGCTCAGGACAAAATGGTATTACGTGAGACAAATATATTACCTTATCAGACTTCTGGAGGTTAGAAGTCCCACTCTTCTATTGATCTATTTTTAAATCTAGGTGTCAGGGTTCGAAAATAAAGGTAGTACTGCAGGGCTGTTCTTTCTGGAGGCTTTAGGAGAGAATCCTTCCGTTGCTTTTCGAACTTCTAGAATCCACCTACATTTCTTTGTCTGTGCCCCCTTCTACCATCTTCAAAGCCAGCAGCACAGCAACTTCTCACCTCTTTGACCTCTGCTTCCTCACATCTCCCTCCTTCACTCTGCCTCTTCTGCCTCCTTCTTCAAAGGACCTTTATGACTATACTGGGCCCAAATGAATAATCCAGGATAACCTCTCCATTGCAAAATGCTTAACTTAATTACAATTGCAAAGTTCCTTCTGGGGATTAGGATGCAGACACTTTGCAGGGACATTAGTTGGCACACCGCAACAAAAAATGTCTGTTCCACTAATAGAATCAAGTATGGCAGGAAGATCAATAGCTGTAGCAAAAACAGCAGGGTAATATGTACTGACCTGATGATAACACTCTCCACTTCTCTCAGCATTAGCAAGTTCTTGGAGTTCCTGAGAAGGATCAGCACCCGGGGAAATGATTATCAATATGGGTTCAATTTCTAGTGTCTCTTTGTATAAACGTTTGAGATTTAGAGGAGGTGGTGACAACTCTTTCAGTCCTAAAAGATATATTAAAGAAATTACAAATAAATAGCAAAATGAACCAGAAAAAGTCTATTAAAACTAACTACATGATATATAGCAGATAATAACGAAGTGAACTATAATCCTATACATATTAAAGGTTTCTCACTCTAAAATCATTCACATACTAGTAAGAACTAACATTTATTGAATGTTTAAGGTGCCAGGCATTTTTCTAAATGCTTGACATCTATGACATCATCTAATCCTAACAACAACGTTAAGAGGTAGGTACCCTGATTACCACATTCAACAGACACAATCAGCACTGCGGTCTTAATATACAATTCTCTCCCTACAAAAGAAGACTGAAGCCAACCATATTACCATACAGGTTTTCATTTATTTATATAACTGAGAGCCTACTCTGTGCCATGCATATGTGGAATCAGATTTCCACATGATGTGGTAAATAATATCACTCTCATGATATAGGATAAAGAGTTATTTCTTATGTCCTTGCATTAAGAGGAAAAAAAAAGTGGTATAGAATGAAAAAATGCTTATTTTGGAGACAAAAATATAGATCTCAGTTTATGTTTGTTAGCTAAATGACCCTATGCAAATCACTAAAATGCACTGTGCCTTGGTTTCCTCAATTGTAAAACAGGGTTAAAACAATCCATAGGTCATCTGGAGGCAAAATAGGATACAAAATAAAAATAGATTCTATTTATTCATCACATACTCTATGCTAAGCATACTCAAGGAAATTGAATGTCTTCCCAAAGACCACCCAGCCACTAACTGCTAACTGTATTCAAGGTAATTCATCTGTTCTTTTTTCTATTCTGAAGCTCTTCACAAACTGTAAAGTCCTACACAGACAAGAAAATATAACTTCACTGCTATATTTAAAACTCTTCTGCTAAAATTTTAATGTTTCCATTATTAACGTATTTAGTAAAAGCCAAGCTAAAGAAGACCCACTTCAATTAAAAATCAAAAATACACTTGTCTGAACTGAACTAAAAAGAAGAGTATGATACAAAGGTTTAAAAATAGAGGATTAGAATGTAACGGAATGAGTACAGAGGAAAGAAGGGCTTTCTTATATCCTCAACTGTAGAAATGAATAGATAATATTGTACCTCAGAAATCCTAAAATAGCAGGAAAAGACATTCTTAAGGACTTCTGTAACAGGCACTTTAAAATATGAATTCAATGCCATCAAGATGGGCTAAGGGCTTCCCTGGTGGCACAGTGGTTGAGAGTCCGCCTGCCGATGCAGGGGACGCAGGTTTGTGCCCTGGTCTGGGAAGATCCCACACGCCGCGGAGCGGCTGGGCCCGTGAGCCATGGCCACTGAGCCTGCGCGTCCGGAGCCTGTGCTCGCAACGGGAGAGGCCACAACAGAAAGAGGCCTGCGTACCACAAAAAATAATAATAATAATAATTAAAAAAAAATTTAAAAAAAAGATGGGCTAAAACAGGCATTTCTAGATGACCATCCTGAAAAGACAAATTTCACACCTGAACTCTTCCCCTGTATTCTTCATAGCAGCAATAAACAATGCTAAGCAAGGATTTTCAAAGATGGAAATATTTCTAATACTAGGTGAAATTTACCCCAACAGCCATGTAAAATTGATGAATTGCTTCTAGAGGCATATCTTATGAATTTTGTTTTTAATTAAACTGGTAACACTCATTCTTTGTAACAGAATTCTTATATACTCGTGGCAATGTAATAAATATTTTTATTTTCATATGTTCACTTATTTATTCATAAATTCTCATAAGCATTCTAGGCCAATTAAATGTACTGTGATATGATAAAATGCATCAAAAGTCTTAAAAATGCACATTGCCCTTGACTCAGTAATTTAAACTATAATTAATTCAAGAAATAATTCAGAATATGAATGCAGAAGTATGTACAAGAATTTTCCTTGTAGCTCTTAATATTAGTTAAAAACAGGGGGAAACACAAGTTTTTAGAAACAGTAGTCTGAATGAGCAATTTCTGATAGTGATATAAAGGAACTGAAGTTACAAAAATGGTGAAGTAAAAGATCATGCACTTAAAAGTAGATTAGCACTGTTTGAGGAAAGCATCCTAGGAACCTGTTTGGAAAACTGGGAATTTTGGAAGAAAGCACTAACCATTCTGTCTCTAGACTGCTGCTCTGGACTAGAGCTGCAACATTTCCAGCCTCCAGCCAACTCTGCTCGCTTCAGACTGGCCACCACAATCTTATTTGGCAAGAACCAATTCCTTAATACCTATCCTATTGCTCCTGTTTCTCCTGAATTCAGTGGGTTTTGTATATTGACAGACTCCTTGGTTTGTCTCAAGTCTGAAGTCAAGGGGAGAGTCCGTCGGCAACCAAGGACCTCTCTGTTCAGTCCTAAGCAGGATTTGCCTCAAATTGTAGGGCTTGTCCGTATACTTGTGGCCCTAAATATATAAAGGTATATGGTTATACCATCCCCTAGTCTTTCTCTAATTGTTGAATATTGTGCAATGCTTAACATATTAAACCATTAAAGCTGTCTGTCCATTTATCTTTATTTCAAATATCTGAACATATGGCCAGCATATACTTGAGCTCAGTGTTTGATGGTGAAATTTAAATGTGGATAAAATAATAATAGTATACCCATGAAAAGAAAAGTAGATTAGGCAACATGATACCATATTGTATATGCATCTATGTGCCTAAAAAGAATAGAAAGGTGTACATAAAAATGTTAATGATGGGCTTCCCTGGTGGCGGAGTGGTTGAGAGTCCGCCTGCTGGTGCAGGGGAAGCGGGTTCGTGCCCCGGTCAGGGAAGACCCCACATGCCACGGAGTGGCTGGGCCCGTGAGCCATGGCCGCTGAACCTGCGCTTCCGGAGCCTGTGCTCCGCAATGGGAGAGGCCACAGCAGTGAGAGGCCCGCATACAGAAAAAAAAAAAAAAAAAATGTTAATGATGATTATCTTGTAATGATGGAAAAACAGGTGTTTCTCATCTTTTTACTCCTCTATATCTTCTCATAGACCTCTAATTAGATGTATTATATGATAAGAATATGTCAAAATGTATATAAAGATATTTTCATATAAAATGACCACAAACATTTTTATTATATGCACTATGAGCTACTGTCAGTTTGTTGCAAATGCTCCTGAGAAGGATAGGTAATTCTGGTATAATATATTTTTCCTTTTCTTTCTAACAACTACAGGCATATCTCAGAGATATTGTGGGTTCAGTTTCAGACCACCGCAATAAAGCAAACATCGTGATAAAGCAAGTCACATGAATTTTTTGGTTCCCCAGTGCATTTAAAAGTTATGTTTACACTATACTGTAGTCTATTAAGTATGCAAGAGCAATATGTCTAAACAAACAATATAAATACCTTAACTAAAAAATACTTTATTGCTAAAAAATGCTAACCATCATTTAAGCCTTCAGCAAGGTGTAATCTGTTTGCTGGTGGAGATTCTCGCCTCATTGTTGACGGCTGCTGACTGATCAGGGTGGTGGCTGCTGAAAGCTGGGGTGCCTGTGGCAATTTCTTAAAAGAAGACAACACTGAAGTGTGCTGCATCGATTGACTCTTCCTTTCACCAATGATTTCTCTGTAGAGTGCAATGATGTTTGGCAGCATTTTATCCACAGTAGAACTTTCAAAATCGGAGTCAAATCCTGACACTGCTTAATCAACTAAGTTTATGTAATATTCTAAATCCTTTGTTGTCATTTCAACAATCTTCACAGCATCTTCACCAGGAGTAGAATCCATCTCAAGAAGTCACTTTCTTTGCTCATCTGTAAGAAATAACTCTTTATCCATAATTTTTTTAATCATGGGATTGCAGCAATTCAGCCACATCTTCAGGCTCCACGTCTGATTCTAGCTCTACTGCTATTTCCACCACATCTTCAGTTACTTCCTCTACTGAAGTCCCAAACCTCTCAAAGTCATCCCTGAGCATTGGAATCAACTTCTTCCAAACTCCTGTTCATATTGATATTTTGACCCCTTCCCATGAATCGTGAATGTTCTTAACGGCATCTAGAATGGGGAATCCTTTCCAGAAAGTTTTCAACTTACTTTGCCAAAATCCATCAGAGGAATCACTATCCATGGGAGCTATGGCCTAAGAAAATGCATTTCTTAAATAACAACACTTGAATAGCAAAATTATTTCTTGATCCATGGGCTGCAGGATGGATGTTTTATTAACAGGCATGAAAACAACACGAATCTCATTGCATATTCCCATCAGAGCTCTTGGGTGACCAGGTGTATTATCAGTGAGCAGTATTATTTTAAAAGGAAACTTTTTTATTTTCTGAGCAGTGGGTCAACAGTGAACTTAATCTAGTATACCATGTTCTAAACAGACGTGCTATCATCCAAGCTTTGTTGTTCCATTTATAGAGCACAGGCAGAGTAGATTTTTAGCATAATTCTTAACGGCCTGAGGATTTGTAAAACGGTAAATGAGCATTGGCTTCAACTTAAAGGTACCAGTTGCATTAGCCCCTAACAAGAGAGTTAGCCTGTCCTTTGAAGCTCTGATGCCAGGTATTGACTTCTCCTCTGTAGGTATGAAAGTCCTAGATGGCATCCTCTTCTAATAGAAGGCTGTCTCATCTACATTAAAAATCTATTGTTTAGTGTAGCTACCTTCACTTATTATCTTAGCTAGATCTTGTGGATAACTTACTGCAGCTTCTAGATCTTCTGGATAACTTACTGCAGCTTCTACGTCAGCACTTGCTGCTTTACTTTGCACATTTATGTTATGAAGACAGCTTCTTTCCTTAGAGGTCATGAACCAATCTCTGCTAGCTTCAAACTCTTCTTCTGCAGCGTTCTGACCTCTCTCAGCCTTCGCAGAATTGAAGAGAGTTAGGGCATCTCTCTGGAATAGGTTTTAGCTTAAGGAAATGTTGTAGCTGGGTTGATCTTCTATCCAGACCTCCAGAAATTTCTCCATATCAACAATAAGAATGTCTCACTTTCTTATCAGTCATGTGTCACTGGAGTAGCACTTTTAATTTCCTTAAAGAACTTTTCCTTTGCATTTATATCTTGGCTAACAGTTTGGAGCAAGAAGCCTAGCTTTCAGACTATCTGAGCTTTGGACATGCTTTCCTCACTAAGCTTAATGAGAAAGACACATGACTCCTCCTTTACCTTGAGGACATTTTAGTGTTATTAACTGACCTAATTTCAATTTGTTGTGTCTCAGGGAATAGGGAGGCCTGAGGAGAGGGAGAGAGATGGTGGGAACAGCTGGGTGGTAGAGCAGTCAGACACACATAATGTTTATCACTTAAGTTCAATGTTTCATGTAGGCATTATTTGGCACCTCAAAAACAATTACAAGAGTAACATCAAAGATCACTGATCACAGATCACCATAACAAATATAATAATAATGAAGAAGTTGGAAATCTTGTGAGAATTACCAAAATGCAACACAGACACAAGTTGAACAAATGCTGTTTGGAAAATGGTGCCAAAAGACTTGCTTGACACTGGACTGCCACAACCTTCAATTTGTAAAAACTACAGTAACTGCAAAGTGCAATAAAACAAGGTATGCATATACTGACTGAAACATATGTTTTATTTGGAAAATACATGCCAATACAAAAATTATTTTTTAAAAGTTAAAATGATTACCATATCATTTCTTAATTTAACAAATAGACACTTTAAACTCCATGAGGCAGGAATTTTATCTGTTTTGCTCACCATTTTGCATATAGAGCCAAGCATAAATTCAATTATTATTTCTAAGGTTAAAATCTATAAAATTCTTAGAGCAAAAGATAAGCAGAACACTCTATGACATAAATCAAGCAAGATCCTTTTTGACCCACCTCCTAGAGAAATGGAAATAAAAACAAAAATAAACAAATGAGACCTAATGAAACTTCAAAGCTTTTGCACAGCAAAGGAAACCATAAACAAGACCAAAAGACAACCCTCAGAATGGAGAAAATATTTTCAAATTAAGCAACTGACAAAGGATTAATCTCCAAAATTTATAAGCAGCTCATGCAGCTTAATAACAAAAAGCAAACAACCCAATCGAAAAATGGGCAGAATACCTAATAGACATTTCTCCAAAGAAGATATACAGATTGCCAACAAACACATGAAAGAATGCTCAACATCACTAATCATTAGAGAAATGCAAATCAAAACTACAATGAGATATCATCTCACACCAGTCAGAATGGCCATCATCAAAAAATCTAGAAACAATAAATGCTGGAGAGGGTGTGGAGAAAAGGGAACACTCTTGCACTGCTGGTGGGAATGTGAATTGGTTCAGCCACTATGGAGAACAGTATGGAGGTTCCTTAAAAAACTACAAATAGAACTACCATATGACCCAGCAATCCCACTACTAGGTATATACCCTGAGGAAACCAGAATTCAGAAAGAGTCATGTACCAAAATGTTCATTGCAGCTCTATTTACAATAGCCCAGAGATGGAAACAACCTAAGTGTCCATCATCAGATGAATGGATAAAGAACATGTGGCACATATATACAATGGAATATTACTCAGCCATAAAAGGAAACAAAATTGAACTATTTGTAATGAGGTGGATAGACCTAGAGTCTGTCATACAGAGTGAAGTAAGTCAGAAAGAGAGAGACAAATACCATATGCTAACACATATATATGGAATTTAAGAAAAAAAAAATGTCATGAAGAACCTAGGGGTAAGACAGGAATAAAGACACAGACCTACTAGAGAATGGACTTGAGGATATGGGGAGGGGGAAGGGTAAGCTGTGACAAAGTGAGAGAGTGGCATGGACATATATACACCACCAAACGTAAGGTAGATAGCTAGTGGGAAGCAGCCGCATAGCACAGGGATATCAGCTCGGTGCTTTGTGACTGCCTGGAGGGGTGGGATAGGGAGGGTGGGAGGGAGGGAGATGCAAGAGGAAAGAGATATGGGGACATATGTATATATATAACTGATTCATTTTGTTGTAAAGCAGAAACTAACACACCATTGTAAAGCAATTATACTCCAATAAAGATGTTAAAAAAAAATCCCACAGAAGATAAATATATATTCATTAATCCATTTTACACAATATTTCAAAGTATTGGAACATTTTGGATTTAGAGAAAAAACTCATGAAAAACATTTGACTGTTTAAGATAACACAGGTGACACTCATGTTACTGGGAATTGCATGTTAGCCATTCCACCCACAAAACTCCTGTAAAATCCACATTGCACTTTAAGTGAACTTAGTCTATATATAGTCATTGGTTTTATTAACCCAACTAATTTTGACTCATGACAGCATTTGAACTGTCAGTGTCAATCATTCAAAACTATTCAATAAAGTTAAAGAGCCAAAACTGTTCATTGCATTGTGAATTATCGAAGCGTAAAACTACTTGTAAATCACTGGGATCTTATATTTTGACCTTGACGGTTAAAATACATAAATTCTCTCAAAAGAAAAAAAGAACTAAAAATAAGTCAACGAAATAACTCTAACCTTTATTATATTTTATTTTACTCAGACAAAATGTTGAGATAATAAAAAAGAAATAATTTTCAGTTTAAAAAGGAAAGAATATTTGTTTTTTCTGTTTGTTTGTTTTGTTTTTTTGCGGTACGCGGGCCTCTCACTGCTGTGGCCTCTCCAGTTGCGGAGCACAGGCTCTGGACGCGCAGGCTCAGTGGCCATGGCTCACGGGCCCAGCCACTCCGCGGCATGTGGGATCCTCCCGGACTGGGGCACGAACCCGCTTCCCCTGCATTGGCAGGCAGACTCTCAACCACTGCACCATCAGGGAAGCCCATAAAAAGGAAAGAATATTGCTCCTGTACTTTTTAGGTATCTGAGTAAAGAAAGCAGCAAATTACTATCAAACTATTATAGTTAGCAAGTATAGTTGATTCATTCTTCCTCATTCATCTCATCCTCCCTAACAAAGACACTGATAAGAAAATTATTTTTCCTTTATCAGAGAGAAAAGACAACTCTTAAAATGTAACACAAATATCAATAAAAAGAAGGAAAATCGACAACCACTATCTAATCTAACACACATCAACCAATTAAATGGGAAAATACTCTTAGAAATGCAATAATACTCAAGCCTGGAAACAAACAAAAAATGTACAACATTTTGTGGTAGAGTAAAATTCTAAAGATACCACTTTCAAGATTCCTACCCCTTGGTTGTTCAATCAAACACTAACCTAGGTACTTCTGTGAAAGGACTTTGTAGATGTAACTAAGGTCATGGATCTTAAAATAAGATTATCCCATATTATCCAAGTGTGCCAATTTAATCACTTGAGCCTTGGAAAACAGAAAAACTTCTCCAGCTTAAAGTCAAAGAGATGCAGCCTGAAGAGAGAACAGGAGAGATGAGGCAGAGGGGGCGGTCAGAGATGTGAAGCATGAGAAGAAATCAATCTGCCATTGGTGGCTATAAAGAAGGAGGAAGGGGGCCACAAATACAATCAAAGAATGCAAAGGCGTCTAAAAACTGAGACAGACTTCTAAGAACTCAAAATGACAAAAAGAACCTCGATTGTCCAACTGCATGGTGCAAATTCAGCTGAGTGAGTTTGGAAATGGATTCTTCCCAGAACCTCCTAATAAGAGTCCAAATGACCAACACCTGTATTTATTTAGCCTTGGGCAACTTGTATCAGAGAAACCAGGAGGGCCTACCAGACTTCTGACCTATAGAACTATGAGATAATAAATGGGTATCGTTCTAAGCTGCTAATTTGTGGCAATTTGTTACAGTAGCAATAGAAAATGAATACACATTTCCTTATGTCTTTCCTTTTCTCTTAGACACAGACATCACAGGACAGATTGAGCTATGGAAGCAAAGATCATGGGATGGGATGTTAGCATGGATAAGAGAAGTAGAGGAATGTAAAACTAGGAAAGTTTCAAGGCTCAAAAAGACTTTTTGATGAAGAACCTTTGAGAAGTTACTGGTTCTTGCAGCTACTGCACCATCTTCTGTGAACATGAACACCTCAATACACACAGCATAATACTGTGCTCAGAATAATTATTAAATCATAATTACAGAAGTGAGAATATCTGCATCTGGTAACTGCTATTTTGAAAAAGTAATGCAGTAGATTCAAAACTGCTATTTTGAAAAAGTAATGCAGTAGACTGTGTTAGTACACAAGGCTTGGTTTGTAGGATTATGTTAAAGCAGCATGCCTGAAAGTTTTGAGGCATGTTCTGCTAACTTAAATCTTCAAACCAAAACTACTTTCATAAATGCATCTTTATAAGTTAGTATTTTAAAGTTTATAGATTATAAAAAGGATTGCTAAAACTTAATAAAAGTCTTTCCATATGAATAATGTTTGCGAAATTACATTTGAAATCAAATCTCTAAAATTTGATTAAAAAGATAAGTGCTTGTCATTTTCCAGCAATATGAACTTTTAAAACTTATTCATACAGTAAAACCTCCAATTTTATATAAAAACTGTATTAATAAAACCACTTGACCAAATACAAAGTCATCAGGCCATATACCAGTATATATGGCTTTTGTTTAGAAATAGGTAGAGTATAATTTTAGAAGTATATTAAACTTTCAAAGCATTTGAATATGTGCATATCATGAGGTTTTCACTTATGCCATTAAACCTTAAATGTCATTTAACCTAGAGATGAAATAATACAATACAGAAGTATTTCAGAGAGTAAGTAGAGGGTCAAACTACAAATTCAATAAGAAAGGTCATGTGCAATGTGGCACAAAGAGCATATTTTTAAAGACTACATGGGTGAGAAAAGAATAGCCTCCTAAGAACTTCTCTGAAATTGCCTCATTTTACTTAAACTTGCATTTGAGTTATAGGAACAAACAAAAAATATATATAAATGAGCAAGAAATATATCAGTTAGTGTTAAGAAATGGGTAAAGAATTAAAGCAGGTAGATGTGTTGGTACTGATTAAATGGCCTGGAAAGGCCTCTCTGAAAATGCAACGTTAACATCTGAATGATACAGAGGAGCCAACAATTAATAAAAAAGAAAAAACAAACAAAAACAGAGAACAAACAGCGCAAAAGCCCTAAGGTTGATTTCCCCACGAAGGCACAGTGGCAGGCAAGAAGGAAGCAAGATGAGGTTAGAGAAGAAGGTTGGGGCCAGACTGTGTGGGGCTTTGTAAGCTTATACAGTTGACCCATAGATAACGCAGGGGGGCTATGGACACTGACCGTCCACAGGCAAAAATCTGAACATAGCTTAGAGTTGACCTTCTGTATCCGTAGTTCCTCTGTATCCACGGTTCCTCCATACCCGGACTCCCACATATTCATATTCAACCACCTGCGGATCATGTAGTACTGTAGTATTGACTACTAGAAAACAATCTGCATAAAAGTGGACCTGCACAGTTCAAAACCATGCTGTTCAAGCATCAATCATATATAAATCTGGAATTCATTCTAAGTGTTTTTTGAAAATATTTTGGAAATTTTAAGAAAAAAAGAGAGATGATTTGGTTTAAGTTTTTAAAAGCTCACACAGCCTTCTGGAGAGAATGGACTGAAGAGGAAGCGCAAATTGAGGCAGGGAGACTGATGAGGAAAGCGGTCTCTGATTTAACACACACTTACAGTGCCCATGTGCCAGAAGCTGTTTAAGGCACTGGGGCACAACCATGAACAAAACAAAGCTTGTGCCCTCATATGGCTAATATTCTAGTTGGGGAAAAGGAAATTAATAAACAGGTAAATAACAATATGTCAGATGGTGATAATAGTTAAAATAAACAAGGCAAAGGAGGATATGGAGAGCTGAGGAAAGAGTACATTATTATATAGACAGTGCTCAGAGAAAGTATTAACTTAAAAGATGACAACTGAGCAGAGAAGCAAGGGTGATAACTGGGGGTGGAAATCTGCTGGAAGAAGGAACAGCAATTGCAAAGGCCTTGAGACTTCAGAAACAAACCTGCAGCACTAGAAAAACAGGAAAAAGGCTACTGTGGTTGTTAAAGATTGAGCAAGGGTGACAGTGGTAGGAGATGAGATCTGAGGGGAAGAAGAGGACCAGAAGTGGTAAGACCCTGTAAGACACTGGAGGGACTCTGAGAAAGATGAGGTGCCATCAGAGAGTTAGAACGGAGAAGTGATATGATCTAACTTATATTTCAAGAGACACTCTAGCTGCTATGCTGAGAATAAACTGGAAGTGGGAAAGAAAGAAAGCCTGATATAATGGTGGCTTAAAAAATGTGGTAGATGGTAGTGGAAGTATGAGAAGTAATTAGATTCTCCACATTATGAAGACAGAGCCAAAGCTATGGCAGTAAATGAGGTGAGAGATGATGGTGGCTTGCATTAGGTTGGTAATAATGACACCAAGTAAACCAAGCAAATGAATTCAGAGTAAGTTTTAGAGTTGGAGCCAAAAGGACTAGCTGGTAGATTGGGTATATGAAGTAATGAAAAGAGAGAAAGGATCACCTCTGGGTTTTTTGTTTTGAGCAACTGAGTGGATCCTAATACAGACAAATCAAAAGTTCTGTATTGGTCATCTGACATTCATAAGAAAACATCAAATGAGCATCTGTATATATGATCCTAGAATTCCACAGAGAGGTTGGGGTTAGAAATAAGAGATATAAAAGTCAGTAATTTACAAATGATATTTAAAGTCAGGAACTGAATGAGGTCATGAAAGAATGTATAATAATGAAAGAAGGGAACCCAGGGCAAGACTGCAGTGGCAGGAAGAATATTCCAAAATTTAGAAGGAAGGAAGAATACTCCAACATACAGAGAAGCAACCAAAAAAGGAAAGAGAAAAGGAAAATCCTAAAAGGATTGAGAAATGAAAGAGGAAACATAATAATCAAGAGAAGAAAGTGGAAAGTGTTTAAAGAAGGAACAAATGGACAACTTTGTTGAGAGATCAAGTAAGATAAAAGCACAGAAGTCACTATTGGAAATAGATATATGGAAGAAGACCTCATTAACCTTAACAAGAGCAATCTTGTGGAACTTTAGGGAGGAAGTACAAATAGAATGAGTTGAAGGTAGAATAAGAGTTGAGGAAATGGATTACTGTGGTCTTTGACTATGGACACACTTTCAGGATGTTTCGTTGTAGAAGAAAATAAAGAAATGGGATGATAGAAAGGGGATAGAGGGTCATGGGCAGCATTTTTAAGACAGGTGATACTGAAATATATTTGTATACTAACAGAAAGGATCCAGTAAAGAAGGTGAAATTGATGATGCAGGAAAAAGGGATAATGGCAGGAATGAAAAAGGAAAGAGCAAATGGCTGGCCTTTAATTGGAACAAGGACATTCATTCAGAGTAACAGAAGGGAAAGCAGAATGAGTATGATACTATTGTAGGTAGCTGGTAGAACTGTTAGTGGGAAGTAAACATTTTGTCTTATTGCTTCTATTTTCTCAAAAAATTTTAGTAAAAGGTTACTTCAAGGGACTTCCCTGGTGGTCCAGTGGTTAAGACTCCATGCTTCCAGTGCAGGGGATGCGGGTTTGATCCCTGGTAGGGGAACTAAGATCCCACATGCCCCGTGGAGTGGCCAAAATAAAAACAGAAAACAAAAAAAAACAGGTAGAGATTGTAAGATAAGTAGGATAAAGGGGAAAAAATGTATAATCTTTCTAAACTAAGGTCAGCATAGAATAAAATGTAAATTAAAAACAAATACTTCAGGTCACTGGTCTAGTTCTAGAAAAGAAGTGTACTTACCCAGAGTTTTACATGCAAATAGAGTCATGGCACTTTGCAATCTGTCTGGTCTGAGAGCCTGTACCACAAGAACCTTAAAATAAAGTGCAGAGTATTTTTAAATAATAAAGTTCCAATAACAGCTGTTACTAAACAATAGTTAATGTTAAATTAAACAAATGTTTACCACAATATTTACTATGCCTAAAACTGTCACAATAGGTAGATAAAAAGACACGTCCTTAATAGCCAAAATATTACTAAAATTCATCAAATCTACCATCAAAAGTAAACATCAGCATGTAGGGTCATAGCATTAGCTATGCCTTCAGGAACTAATAAAGGGCCCAATGGCAGGTGAAAATAAGGGTATGTAGGTAAAGCATTCTTGGTGACAGCAGTGCAGAAGCATAAAACTCTTAACCAAAATTTTCAAACTACCAATTTTATGCTGAATCATATCTATCTGTTCCTAGATGTTTAAGTTTTCAAATGAAGTTTTTCTCAGTTTTTTTGTTTTTTTCATTGTTTTTAAACACACTTGGTGAAATACAATTCAACAAGGGGCAGAAGCACAGCCAGCAGCCTAGTTAAGAGATATAAATGGAAGGGTCATTTCCTGGAGCGTCAACTCCTGTGTCCTCTCCAACCTAAGACTTTGGTCTAGCCAAAAGACTGAGTGGAACCCACCAGTAGGTTTCATCATTATATTTCGAAACAAAATGGAAAAAAATGTTCCCTGTTCCTCACCATAAGGTCTTTTCCTTAGAGAGAACACTGGGAAAAGAGTGAAGAACCTGTACAATCTATACTTTAACTTCTTTCGGTAAGACGTGTTCTCTATTGAGAAATCCCCCTCGGGTCAGAGGCAGAGGAAGTAAGAAAAGCTACAGTGGGAGACACCCTACCCAGAAACGTTGCCAATTATTTCATTGTCTGGACAAGGTGGCAAAAGCAGAAGGCCCTTTCCCACATATGCCCATTAAGGTTATGTGACACCCTAAAGGCAAAGCTTTTATTTAAATGGCTTCTGAGTGACAACAGAAACATTAAATACATTTATGCGTTTAGACAATTTACCTGCTGAAATAAGGAAACTTTCTTTGCAAGAATAGATGGAAACTCTTGCTCACACATTGAATTATGATAATAAGTATGCCACAAAGCTACATCTTCGAAACAGAGGGTCTGATAAAGACTGGGGAGAGCAATCTAAAAAATAAAAATAACCATATATACTGAGCTACAAAGCAAATATAAATACACACACACACATCCATACTAAATACACACACACACTAAAAAAAGTAAGTGGAAACCAATTATTGATATTTACCATTTGTTTTCTAATTCGTGTTGGCTTATTTAATCACTTCTAGATCAGAAACAGTATGGCAGACTTATCTAATCCAGAATTAAATAAAAGCAAATATTTCCAAAGTAGTACTAAATCAATACTGCAAATTAACAAATCTTTTCTCTATGTAAAAACATTTGTACCTATCTCCACCTTGTGGAGAAAAGAATACTTTCATTAAAAACGTGCAAATTTTAAACATTGCCAGAATGGAGTTCCATGTTAGAGTGTAAAAATATGCCCAGTTTCAAATCTTGACTCTATACTTTCTCAGTGACCATAAGTAAGTGACTATATCACTCTGGGCCTTAGTTTCTTTATCTGTTACATGAGGACAATAACAGTACCTCCCTCACAATGTTGAAAATATCTAATGAGATGATCCATTTTCAATTTCTGCATACCTTGAACATAGTAAGTCATCAGTAACTGCTGG
The DNA here is from genome assembly GCF_000442215.2 of Lipotes vexillifer. Lineage (NCBI taxonomy): Eukaryota > Metazoa > Chordata > Mammalia > Artiodactyla > Lipotidae > Lipotes > Lipotes vexillifer. Next base: position 195,003 of record NW_006789336.1, on the reverse strand, counting down.
CTACTCCTACCATTTTAACCATGTGCTACTGTACCATTAGAATAGTTGTGAAGAAAAGCAGGGAAAGGAAAGTAAGAATGGAAACATATGTTACAGATTTTGAGAGAAGTATATTTGTCTTTCATTCCCCACAAAAACAACACTTTAGCCTGAGTAAAGAACACAGACAGAACTGTTGGGAGTTAGGCTTTTTCTTCTCCATGCCCCCATCCTCACTGCCCAAGTCATACCAGGGGAAGAAACTGTGGGGAGGGGAAAGAAGGAAGGAGAGAAAGAGAGGACAAAGACACTATATTTGGAAAACCTACATATCAAAGGCATGTAGGAATGTGGTGTCAGAATGCCTGAATTAAAATCATAGTTCCAAAACTTCCCAGCTATTTGATACTGGAAAAATTATTTAACCTGTCTACACCTCAGTTTGCTCTTCTCAAAAACAGGCATAATTATGACCTCTTCAATAGGTCATTGTGATAATAAAATAAGATAATGCATCTGAAGTATTTAACATGATGCTTGGCACGTAACAGTTCCTCAAAAATATGTATGAAATTGAAAAGAAAATATGTTCATGCATTTTGCAACTCGCTGCACTGATTCTTATTTCTCATCTGTAAAAAGAAAGTTAATAATACCTCCCTCTTAAGGTTTGTGTGATAATTGAATAAGATAATTCATTTGAAAATGTTTCATAAACTAAAATGATAATAAAACACTAATATTCAGGAAAGCCCCGCATTCCTAAATGTTTTGCATTTCTTTACTTAACAAGAAATTAGTATGTGAAAAAAAGCATCAGTATAATTTTTTTTTTTTTTTGCGGTACGCGGGCCTCTCACTGTTGTGGCCTCTCCCATTGCGGAGCACAGGCTCTGGACGCGCAGGCTCAGTGGCCATGGCTTACAGGCCCAGCCGCTCTGCGGCATGTGGGTTCTTCCCGGACCGGGGCACGAACCCGTGTCCCCTGCATCGGCAGGCAGACTCTCAACCACTGCGCCACCAGGGAAGCCCCATCATTATAATTTTTAGGTTAACACAGTTAAGATTTTTTCCCAAGTGTAACCTCTCAGTAGATCAACTGTTCAAACAATTTTAACTGTATCATGTTGATTATTATTAAGTTTGCCATTAGGAGTTCATGAAATAGTTCAGAGGTCCTGACCAATAATCCAGAAATCTCTTCAAATTCTCACTATTTTTCATAATTATTGATTTTTTGCATTCTATTAAAATTGTTTAAAGGACTAATCAGAATAATTCTTGAATATTCTTTTACCCAGGGATTTTACATAATTTTCACAAAAATATCAACACTGAGTATGAATAAGTAGCACATAAAAATATAAACAGAAATAACTCAAATACTAGAAAAAATAAATCTCTCATAGTAGAAGAGGAATACCTTTAATGTTGCCACTGCCCAGCTTCTTTCCTGATCTATCCAAGATGGAAGTTGATCACGTATTCTTTGTTGAGAGTCCTTTTTAATAAGAGCAATTATTTTCCTTAGTATATCTGGTAAAACTCAGACTTTAAAAAAATTAAAAATTGACCAGCTAATTTTATGAACACTATTTTGAAAAAAACTCATTCTATGTATTCTTTAATTTTTATCTATTTTACAAGTCAATATGGTAAAATTCTACATAACGTCAGGTACTGGTAAACATTTAGACAAATGTTACATTCATTTTCATAGGGCTTAATCTTTTGTAGAACTTCAGAAAAACTCAAATGTAATAAGAAACTTCCATAGAATTATATTATTTTTAATTATATTTTGCATGTCAGACATAATCTAGGTTTTGCATTACAGTTTGGATAGGTTGCTTTGAAGAATAATATTATCCATTACATGTTTAAATAGAAAATTACTAGAGAAAAAGCTAAATTTGAATAAAGTTGTCAAAAGTTAAATGAAGTAATTTTTAACTATACTTATATAAGAAAATTTTCATAGTTATGTTATGAGATTTGATCTTCTTCGAATTACAAAAGTGTTCTTGGAACCAAATATATATACACTGAAAAAAAGAAACCATATTAATTTCTTATATTTAATTAATATTCTCAAAAGAATACATGTCCTCAAGGACAAAAAAACACATATAGGTCCATTTTCTATTAGGGCAATAGAGGCAAGAATATAGTCCTCTAATTAAAATATAATTTCAACAGTAATTTAAAACTTCTCTCAAGCAAATTATATTTCATGAAATCAAAGCCAGAATTATTTTCACTAAGAGTGAAATAATAATTTTGTTATTCTAACTTACAGCTTTCCGCAACATGTCTCCAACAACCACACCTGTAAACGTATCCCATTCCTATTAAATAAAAATATGAGAAACACACAAAAAATATTCTAACCATTTAACAAATCTTTTTAAATTTCCCCATAAGATAGCTTACAATTTAGCTTTCTAAAAACATGGAAAAAAATAAAACTCCTTTCATACCTTCCCACTCTAGGACATTAACATAAGAATGAGTTCATGTACCATACCAACATAAAACATTAAAACGAAATCTACTAGAATAATTTTAAGACAAAATTAGGACTACAGGGCTTCCCTGGTGGTGCAGTGGTTGAGAGTCTGCCTGCCGATGCAGGGGACACGGGTTCGTGCCCCAGTCCGGGAAGATCCCACATGCCGCGGAGCGGCTGGGCCCGTGAGCCGTGGCCGCTGAGCCTGCGCATCCGGAGCCTGTGCTCCGCAATGGGAGAGGCCACAACAGTGAGAGGCCCGCGTACCGCAAAAAAAAAAAAAAAAAAAAAAAAAAAAAAACAGAACTACATTATACATGTGAGTCTCAACATCTAAAAATTTAAATGTCTTATTCAATTAGCATTTGTCACTACCTTCAATTTTTCCTATTATATACTACTCCTCACTAATAGATAAGCAGTAAGGTGCACCAAAAGTTTAAAAATTGTATATATTGGGAAAAATAGAGAAAAGTACTACCATTAACTTATCTTTTCCAACACACTGGGAGAAGACTACCATTACTCCTTTTTTAAAATAAATTAACCCATGGAATCAAAATTGATCAAGTGTTACAGAATCTAGAGTTCTTAGAAAATCTATGTCTTCACTCTGGGTTACCCATTCAGATAATTATGGGCACTACCATATTATTTGTTACACATTGGCCAGCAAATAAAGCCAAGACATACTAAAATTTGAGAGCCATATGGAAAAATTACCAAAGCAACATACTTCCTGCCTCCACCCACTCTGCCCATTCATTCTTCCTACTGAAGTTATACAGTCACAAATAAATAAAATACAAATTATCACTACTACTTTATGCAAGTCAAATAAAACTGTTCTCCTTTCCCAATGATAATTTATTTATACTCCAGGAGGGAAAACTAGGGAACATTAAGTGTTATACAGCAGAACATATTGAGCATGGTGAAAAACATTATACAGGAGGAGGGAAAAGCATCAAAGTAAATAGTGTAAATAAAGAGAGTCAAGTTAAATTTGGAAGAAACTATACAAGTCAGCCAGAGCATGTGGAGTTAGAGAAAAAGAGAGAACAGTCACATGGAATGGTATGCATTCTTTTAACTATTCAAACCAGGGGAACCCAGAGCATAGTTACAATCTGACCATAGAGAGTTAAAGGTTACTAGGTCAAAGTCCACTGTCCATATATACTATTTGCTGCCACCCTGGCTATTGAATGCTCACTTTAACGATAATGGCATAATAATGAGAAAAATCACTTACAAATAATTTTTTTAATATTAGAGGCAGGTCAGAGATGGATTACTTAGCTCTATCTTGAAGGAAATTCTTTTCAAGTTTGAGAGGGGGTTATATGGTAGACCAGAAATGAAGTCACAGACAAAAAAAGATAAATTATACATTAAAATATTAACATAAACCTGCAGGCTCAAAGAAGGCTTCTGAGAACTGCCCACCCTCCTGCTTCATCTGCTGACTCTGAGCAAGTCAGTGGAGGTAATAAATAATGTAGTGGCATACCCATATTGTTTAACTTTTTTATATTTATCAGTTCCACTGCTTAGATGAGGGAAATAAGAAGGGTGACTCTTCTGGTGCCCTGGAAAAGTGGACTTGTGTTCAGAAAAATCTAGGTAGCATGGTAAGTTAGAGTTCTTTCCCTGCCTTACCATTGCTTCAGAATACTGGGCTCACCCAAACGAGAGTAGAACTGTAAATCAGCATCTTACACTAAACTTCTAACTAAGTAAAAAATAGATTGGCATGTAATTTCTAGCCTTAAGTAACTTCTAATCTAACCATAAGTCCACCCATTACCAGATTTCTATGCAACTCTTTTAATAATTTTCTCCCTTCCTTCCACTTACATTTTCTTGAAAAAGTTCAGGATGCATGCCTCGAACGAAATGCAAAGCGAACATCAACTGATCAGCCTGAAAAGAATAACAGATGTTATCTTGCTTTTTCTAAATTTGTGTTTTTGGAAAAGCATAGTCCTTAAATTTTGGTTCACAAAATCTGTATTCTGTCATCTAATAATCTACTTTTATCATCTACATATGACAACTCTTCTAAGTTGGGGATGAGAGTACAGAGAGAGTGCTAACACTTTTAGAGATAGTGCTAAGGATTAATCAGTGTGTACATCTCATTTAAAAAAAAAAAGATTTAACTAGCTGAAATATGATTGTGAGGTTTAGATTAGTCATTACTAACCAGATCAACCTTTTGGATTAGTAATCTTCAATTTGTCATTGTGTATGTTATATTCTCCTGAATATTCTGTATGCCCCTAAATCAAGAAACTTCACTTCTAGAAATTTATGCAGGGCATCATAAATGTACTCCTAGAGAAGAAATAAGGATATTCATTGCAAGGTTTTAAAAATGTTTATTTATTTATTTGGCTGTGCCGGGTCTTAGTCACGGCACATGGGATCTTCGCTGTGGCACGTGGGACCTTCAGTGTAGCGTGCGAGATCTTTGTTGCATCATGCAGGGTCTTTGGTTGTGGCATGAGGACTCTTAGTTGCGGCATGTGAACTCTTAGTTGTGGCATGCATGTGGAATCTAGTTCCCTGTCCAGGGATCAAACCTGGGCCCCCTACATTGGGAGCATGGAGTCTTAACCACTGGACCAGCAGGGAAGTCCCACAAGGCTTTTTATAATGGAGGGAAAACTGAAATAAATGTTCAAAAGTCTATCATGAATAACAGTCAAATCAAAGGGTATAGCATAGCTCATATTGTTTATCTAAACAAATATGTTTATATAAACAGATATGGATATATATCTGCAAAAGAAATTAGAAATAGATATCAAAATTTTTATCAGTGATTTATTTTTGAGAATACAGGTTATTTTTATTTCATTATTTTTTCTTAGGTGTATTTTGCAAACTTTCTAAAATAAGCTTATATCATTTCCGTAAAAAAAAAAACCAGCAACCAGTTTACTAACATAACAAAACCATCTGCTCAAGCACCATCTTTCCTACCAAGTTCTAATTCAAACTTTATTTAGCTTTTCCCATATTGTAAATAATACTTTATTCGTATCTAATATTATATCTGTGCATGCTTATAAACCTACAGATAAATATAAGGATATTACAATACAATATATGCAAAAGATATGCTCAACAAAAAAAGATCCTCCTGTAAATACTACCAGCAAGTGATCTCCTTGCCTGCAAGAAAACCACCCCTCTGTTGGAAAAATCCAGTGTCTTGAATAATACAATACAAAATAATAATTTATTTTATAAAAGTATATATTGGGGCCTTCCCTGGTGGCATAGTAGTTGAGAGTCCGCCTGCCGATGCAGGGGACACGGGTTCGTGCCCCGGTCCGGGAGGATCCCACATGCCACAGAGCGGCTGGGCCTGTGAGCCATGGCCGCTGAGCCTGCGTGAACAGAGCGTGTGCTCCGCAACGGGAGAGGCCACAACAGTGAGAGGGGCCCGCGTACCACAAAAAAAAAAAAAAAAAAAAGTATATATTGGGTATGTTTGTGTGTGTATATATAGATATATATAGCAAGTACTCAATAAATATGTATTAAGTGAATAACTAAAAAACAAACATATGTTCACAACTACAACATAGTCAATGAGTGAAAATAAAGCATAAAAACTGGAAGCAGATGGCCATCACTCAGGTATGAGAAAAACAGTTACAACCAACTACAGTGTATATAAAACAACTACCATATGGCTTAAAATATATAAAAAGCAAGGCATATCATTGGGAGAGATGTGTAATATTCTTTGGAATTAGAAGGTTAGAATTCAGGTTTGACTGGGTCTTCGCTGGTGGTCCAATGGTTAAGAATCCGTCTTGCAATGCACTGGACACTGGTTCAATCCCTGGTCGGGGAACTAAGATCCCACATGCCGTGAGGCAACTAAGCCCACGTGCCACAACTACTGAGCCCACATACTCTGGAGCCCGTACATCACAACTAGAGAGAAGTCTGCGCACTGCACTGAAGAGCCCACTCTCCACAATGAAAGATCCCGCATGCCACAACTAAGACCCAACGCATCCAAAAAATAAATAAGTAAATAAGTAAATATAAAAAAAGAGAATATTAAAAAAAGGAATTCAGGTTTGGGATTGAACAGTAACTAGCTGTAAAAGGCAGTAAGTTGCTTATTTTACACACTAACAAATATTGTAAATGGTTATAATAGCATCCCTCATCTAAGGTAAAGAAATAATGATTAAGATAAACAAGACAATAAATGTATTATTTTGAAGGCCTTATCACTTAATAATACAGTTAATTCTTTTTTACACACATATAATACACATACAATATTAATACATTTATTTAGCCATTTCTTTCTTTGAACTAAGGAAGAGTAATGTAGTCTCTAGTGTTAGTGGACAGAAGGCTGTACAACTCTCTGAGCCCCAGATTATCCACTGGAGTCAATGAACTGCTTTATTGATTATTACTGAGCCAAGCTCTAAAATGTTGGCAAAACATAGGCACATATTATGTAGTCAATAAATGGGTAATGGTGGTCATCCTTTTCTTTGTTTTCTGGTCACAGAAGACATCCTGACCTTAGGGATAAGCCTATAATCAAGTTGGCCCAATCTCAATATATCGTGCCACAGATAATGGTACAAGGGATGCCATATGACCTAAGCCAGGCAAACCAGGATCATCTTCTATGATTTTCCAACTGGGAGATGGCAGAAGAAAGCTGTTTATGGTAGCTGTCTGGTTGCCTAGCTATACCAATGAATCCCTTTAGCCATAAGAATTTAACAATGATTTTATAATGAGGAACAATGATAATTCAAGAATAAACATAAAAATATAGTTTACTGAGAGACAGAGGACACATTCCCAATTACCCTGAGGTAAAATCAAGAATGAATTAATCAAGCTTAAGGATTATCTGAATATTTGTTTCAAAAAATCCTGTCAATAACCAGAGTTTAGAAAACATTTTGGACCTATAATATCCTTGATCTTCCAAGCTTATGAGTCGGAAAATTTGGGTGTTTTAATTTAAGTTCAATTTATTTCAGTATGCTTGGGTTCTGTTACAAAATAATTTAGTATCAAGAGGATACATAATAAACAAAATTTCAACTGATCATCTACATAATTAACTAGCTGAATGAAGAAAAACAGTAAGAGACAGTAGACCACTGGGTGGTATATGTCAGCCACATATTCCATACCATGCCATCACACACACATCATACTCTAGTAAAAATTCAAAAAGAGTGAGACTATTAGAGAAGGATTAATACAATATGAGAGAATCTTAAAGTCAACTTTATAGCTGATAAGAAGTTCACATTTCCAAACATAATGGTTTGTTTTAACCACATTCTATTACCAAGACGTCTTTGGCATCATGCAAAATGGGTTTGAATTCTAGCTCCAACACCCTGAGTAACATCTGAGTAACCCAGAGAAAGGTTAAAGCTCTAAATCTCAGCTTCTTCCTTTATATAATAGAATTGTATATAATTAACAATGTGTTAAAGCACTTAGTGCCTAGAACACTGTAAGTCTTAAAAGGCGACAGATAGTAACTATCTGCTTTACAGTAAAAAGATATAGTACGTAATATTGGAAAGGAAATTTATTTCAAAAATATTCCATAAATCCCACAAATCTCAGAGACTAAGAAGCAGTAGAAACTATAATTCATTCATTTTATTTCTACTCTATAATATTCATTGCTTTCAAATATGTTTAATGAAAAGTCTAAGTAGATGTTACCATATGAAGAAAAATCTTGTTTTAATCTTAAAGAAGTGGATATACGATAGAACTTAGGCACTCACACTTGTGCTTGAAGCTAAATCATACATTTTAAAAAAGAATTCCATGCACATTTACCGATACTTCCAGAAACTCTAAAGGGTTAGATACAATACTAAAAGTTTCAAAGTTATCTAAGCAGAAGAAAATTATCTAAATTACCAAGATTTACTTTAATAACCACAGTTTATAAAATTTCTAAACACCTAACCAGAGAACTTCCATGTTTTTATTATAAGAAAACACATTTTGATAGGAAAAATACCATGATTCAAATTAAATGAGATGTAAGATAAATACAATCATGAGATGCTATAATTATTTTATTTATAAAACATAATATTCATCTGAATTTTAATCAATCAACTAGCAAATTCATTTGAAGAAAGAGGCAAGGTGAGCTGCATAGGCATAAAGCTTAGAAGGACTTTGCATGAAAAAATTTCTATTTATACATCACCAGACATTCTTCCTATACCATTTCAAATCTTTCAGACAATACTTCCATAAGGGGAAATAATAAGAATCATATGGTCTCACAACATTTTCCTTAACCCGTTTCTGTACTCTCGCCCAATATAGTTGGAAATTATTTAATACACCAACAAATTCCATTATTTTGTATCTATTCAAAACAATAAACTGTGATGAAGAAATGATATGTAAAGGTACTAACTTGTATTTAGGTTTACTATAATCATCATAAGTTTGGGGAAACCAAATGTGCTACTTATCCTATAATTGTCTAAGGTACTTAGGTTACTGAAATAAACACTTTGGAACTCATGAATAAAAAGAATGATATAGCTAATAATCTAAATTGAAAGCATTAGACAATTTTCCCCATTTGATTTAGTTCATTAAAAGTCTAAATTTTCTGATATAAAACAAGTCAATCATTTTTCTGTTCCAGGTCAAGATGCTTTCAGTTCAATGTGATGTGAATACTAATAATTCTCTCTCTATTTCGAGAGTCTATTGTTGTCATACTGCTCTCACTAACACAACAGCAAAACCAGCATTAGAGAAGCTCTGGCAGTCAGTTTAACGTAACGCTGACTGCTAAAAAACGAAAACCTTTCACTAAAATATAAAATTGGTTCCATCCTAAGTAAGGTTAGAGTGCTAAATCTTGAGAAATGCACCTCAGTTTTACAATTAATGTGCTTTCTGAATTTTTATTCACCACTGAAACTCTATGGAATGCTGAATTCAAGATGAATAGATTTAATATCACTCCTATATTTACAAAACAGATATTCCATTATCAATTAAAACCATGTCTTAAGAGACCTTCAAGATGGCAGAGGAGTAAGATGTGGAGATCACCTTCCTCCACACAAATACATCAGAAATAAAACTACATGTGGAACAACTCCTACAGAACACCTACTGAATGCTGGCAGAAGACCTCAGACTTCCCAAAAGGCAAAAAACCCCCCATGTACCTGCGTAGGGCAAAAAAAAAAAAAAAAAAAAACAGAGACAACTGATTCCCCCCACCCCATGTGCTACTTTACCAGGCTTTTCCACCTCCAAATTTAGCCCCTTCATTCTTCCAGATACTCTGTTCTCCTTGATTCCCCTCTTGGTCTCACATCCCTCATCCCACACATTGGTGTTACCCTGAAAATATGCCTAGAATCCAGTCACTTTGCACAATCGCCATTGGTACCAGAGACCACCATGTTTTCTAGACTGGACTATTTTAAGGACTTCTTCCCACTTGGTTTTTCTGCTTCTCTCACAGTCTCACTACCTTCTAGTCTCCAACTGGCAGCCAGAGAAAGCTTTTTAAAAGCTAAATCAGGGCTTCCCTGGTGGCACAGTGGTTAAGAATCCGCCTGCCAATGAAGGGGATGCGGGGTTCGATCCCACATGCCGCGGAGCAAGTAAGCCCGTGTGCCACAACTACTGAGCCTGCGCTCTAGAGCCTGCGAGCTACAACTACTGAGCCCACGTGCCACAACTACTGAAGCCCACGCGCCTAGAGCCTGTGTTCCTCAACAAGAGAAGCCACCACAATGAGAAGCCCACGCACCGCAATGAAGAATAGCCCCCGCTTGCTGCAACTAGAGAAAGCCGGCGTGCAGCAACAAAGACCCAATGCAGCCAGAAATAAATTTAAAAATAGACAGATAAATAAATAAATTTTAAAAAGCTAAATCAGGTCGAAAGGACTCCAAGCTCATTCAGAATGGAATTTAGGCTCCTAATCCTGGTCCATAAAGCAATGTATAAACTGTCCCCATCTCCCCATCCTGCCCCTTCCCTCTGATTTCATCTCTTCCCACTCTCCCTTCACTACACAGATGGAACCTCCCGGTGTCTTTGCTCCAAGCCTTTGCTCCTGCCTCAGGGCCTTTGGACCTACCATTCCCTCTGTCAGATATATGCATGGCCTTGTCTCTTCCATTATTCAGTGTCCGATCCAGAGTCGCCTCCTCAGAGAGGCCATCTCTGACCACGTTATAAAACAGCATATTCCCCCCCGTCACTTTCTAACTCTTGTACCCTGCTTTATCTTGCTTCTTTCCATATTGCACATCCTGCCAATAAAATGACCTTGGACACGGCACTGAAAAATTCCACACCCTGCTGAGAGATATCTACAATTTAATCAGAAATCTGTAAGAATTGTGAGGGAAAAAAAAAAAAAAAAAAAAAAACAGAGACAAAAACAATAGGGACGGGACCTGCACCTCTGGGAAGGAGCTGTGAAGGAGGAAAAGTTTCCACACACTATGAAGCCCCTTCACTGGCAGAGACAGGGATGCGTGGTGGGGAAGCTTTGGAGCCATGCAGCAATAGTGGTGCAGAGGGCAAAGCGGAAAGATTCCCGCACAGGGGATGGATGCCGACCAGAACTCACCAGGCTGAGGTTTGTCTGCACACCCACTGGGACGGGTGGGGGCTGGGAGCTGAGGCTCAGACTTCGGAGGTCAGATCCCAGGGAGAGGACTGGGGTTGGCTGCGTGAACACAGCCTGAAGGGGGCTAGTGCACCACAGCTAGCCAGGAGGGTGTCCTGGAAAAAGTATGGACCTGCCTAAGAGGCAAGAGACCATTGTTTCAGGGTGCATGAAGAGAAGGGATTCAGAGCACCGCCTAAACAAGCTCCAGAGATGTGCAAAAGCCACGGCTATCAGCGTGGACACCAGAGACAGGCATGAAATGCAAACGCTGCTGCTGAAGCCACCAAGAAACCTGTGTGCAAGCACAGGTCACTATCCACACCTCCCCTCCTGGGAGCCTGTGCAGCCCACCACTGCCAGGGTCATGTGATGCAGGGACAACATCCCCAGGAGAACAAACGGCTGCCCTCAGGCTGTTGCAACATCATGCTGGTCTCTGCCACCACAGGCTCACCCCGCATTCCATACCCCTCCCTCCCCCTGGCCTGTGTGAGCCAGAGGCCTCTAGTCAGCTGCTACTTTAACCCTGTCCTGTCTGAGCCAAGAAGAGACACCCTCAGGTGACCTATACACAGAGGCGGGGCCAAATGCAAAGCTAAACCCCAGGAGCTGGGCAAACAGAGAAAGGGAAATTTCTCCCAACAGCCTAAGGAGCAGTGGATTAAATCTCCAGAATCAACTTGATGTACCCTGCATCTTTAGAATAACTGAAGAGACAACAAATCGTCACAAATTGAGGCAGTAGACTTTTGGAGCTACTGTAGGCTTGGGGTTTGCTTTCTGTGGCTAATTTGTTCCTGGTTTTATGTTTATATTTGTTTAGTATTTAGAGTTTATTATCATTGGTAGATTTGTTTATTGATTTGGTTGCTCTCTTCCTTTTATATACATATATATATATATATTTTTTTTTCTTTTTCCTTTTTCTCTTTTTGTGAGTGTGTATGTATATGCTTCTTTGTGTGACTTTTGCCTGTATAGCTTTGCTTTTACCATTTGTCCTAGGGTTCTGTCTGTCCATTTTTTAAAAAATTTTTTTTTATTTTTTAGCATAGCTTTTAGCACTTGTTCTGATTGGTAGAATTGTTTTTGGTTTGGTTGCTCTCTTCTTTCTTTCTTTCTTTTTTTCCTTTTTTCTTTTTTTTTTACAACTTTTTCACTTTTTTTAATAATTATATTTTATTCTAATAACTTGAGGTTATTTTATTATTTTATTCTTTCTTTTTTTCTCCCTTTTCTTCTGAGTCATGTGACTGACAGGGTCTTGGTGCTCCAGCCAGGTGTCAGGCCTGTGCCTCTGAGGTGGGAGAGCTGAGTTCAAGACACTGGTCTACCAGAGACCTCCTGGCTCCATGTAATATCAAACGGCAAAAGCTCTCCAGGAGATCACCATCTCAACAATCAGCAACCTACAGTGCTTGACACTTATGCCAAACAACTAGCAAGACAGGAATATAACCCCACCCATTAGCAGAAAGGCTGCCTAAAATCATAAAAAGGTCACAGACATGCCAAAACACACCAGCAGATGTGGTTTTGCCCAGCAGAAAGACAAGATCCAGTCTCATCCACCAGAACACAGGTGCTAGTCCCCTCCACCAGGAAGCCTACACAACCCACTGAACCAACCTTAGCCACTGCAGGAAGACACCAAAAACAACGGGAACTACGAACCTGCAGCCTGCAAAAAGGAGACCCCAAACACAGTAAATTAAGCGAAATGCGAAGACAGAGAAACAGGTGAAAGAGCAAGGTAAAAACCCACTAGACCAAACAAATGAAGAGGAAATAGGCAGTCTACCTGAAAAAGAATTCAGAATAATGATAGTAAACATGATCCAAAATCTTGGAAATAGAATGGAGAAAATACAAGAAACATTTAACAAGGACCTAGAAGAACTAAAGAGCAAACAAACAATGATAAACAACACAATAAATGAAATTAAAAATTCTCTAGAATAGATCAATAGCAGAATTACTGAGGCAGAAGAACGGATAAGTGACCTGGAAGATAAAATAGTGGAAATAACTACCACAAAGCAGAATAAAGAAAAAAGAATGAAAAGAATTGAGGACAGTCTTAGAGACCTCTAGGACAATATTAATCGCACCAGCATTTGAATTATTGGGGTCCCAAAGAAGAAGAAGAAAAAAAGAAAGGGACTGAGAAAATATTTGAAGTGATTATAGTTGAAAATGTCCCTAATATGGGATAGGAAAAGGTCAAGTTCAGGAAGCGCAGAGAGTACCATACAGGATAAATACAAGGAGAAACACGCGAAGACACATATTAATCAAACTATCAAAAATTATATACAAAGAAAAAATGTTAAAAGCAGCAAGGGAAACACAAGAAATAACATACAAGGGAATCTCCATAAGGTTAACAGCTGATCCTTCAGCAAAAACTCTGCAAGCCAGAAGGGAGTGGCAAGACATTTTTAAAGTGATGAAAGGGAAGAACCTACAAACGCGACTACTCTACACAGCAAGGATCTCATTCAGATTCAATGGAGAAATTAAAACCTCTACAGACAAGCAAAAGCTAAGAGAACACACCACCACCAAAACAGCTTTAAAACAAATGCTAAAGGAAATTCTCTAGGCAGGGAACACAAGAGAAGAAAAAGAACTACAATGGCACACCCAAAACAATTAAGAAAATGGTAACAGTAACATACATATCAATAATTACCTTAAATGTAAGTGGATTAAATGCTCCAACCAAAAGACACAGACTGGCTGAATATATACAAAAACAACACCCGTATATGCGCTGTCTACAAGAGACCCACTTCAGACATACGGACACATACATACTGAAAGTGAGGGGATGAAAAAAGATATTCCATGCAAATGCAAATCAAAAGAAAGCTGGAGTAGCAATTCTCATATCAGATGAAATAGACTTTAAAATAAAGAATATTACAAGAGACAAAAAAGGACACTACATAATTACCAAGGGATCAATCTAAGAAAAAGATATAACAACTGTAAATATGTATGCATCCAACATAGGAGCACCTCAATACATAAGGCAAATGGTAACAGCTATAAAAGGGGAAATCCCCAGAGGAGGGGACTTTAATACACTGCTATAACCAATGGACAGATCATCCAAAATGAAATTAAATAAGGAAACAAAAGCTTTAAATGATACACTAAACAAGATGGACTTAATTGATATTTATAGGACATATCATCCAAAACAACAGAATACACTTTCATCTCAAGTGCTCATGGAACATTCTCCAGGATAGATGATATCTTGGGTCACAAATCAAGCCTTGATAAATTTATGAAAATTGAAATAGTATCAAGTGCCTTTTCTGACCACAACGCTATGAGACTAGATATCAATTACAGAAAAAATCTGTAAAACACACATGAAGGCTAAAAAATACACTACTTAATAACCAAGCGGTCACTAAAGAAATCAAAGAGGAAATCAAAAAATACCTAGAAACAAATGACAATGAAAGCACAACCACCCAAAACCTTTGGGATGAAGCAAAAGCAGTACTAAGAGGGAAGATTATAGCAATACAATCCTACCTCAAGAAACAAGGAACATCTCAAACAAACAACACAACCTTACATCTAAAGCAATTAGAGAAAGAAGAACAAAAAAACAAAACCCACAGAAGGAAAGAAATCATAAAGATCAGATCAGAAATAATAATAAACAGAAACAAAGGAAACAATAGCAAAGATCAATAATACTAAAAGCTTGCTCTTTGAGAAGATAAATGAAACTGATAAACCATTAGACAGACTCATCAAGAAAAAAAGGGAGAAGACTCAAATCAACAGAATTAGACATGAAAAAGGAGAAGTAACAACTGACACAGCAGAAATACAGAGGATCATGAGAGATTACTACAAGCAACTATATGCCAATATAATGGACAACCTGGAAGTAATGGACAAATTCTTAGAAATGCACAACCTGCCAAGACTGAACCAGGAAGAAATAGAAAATATAAACAGACCATTCATAAGCACTGAAATTGAGACTGTGCAAAAGAATCTTCCAGCAAACAAAAGCCCAGGACCAGATAGCTTCACAGGCGAATTCTATCAAACATTTAGAGAAGAGCTAACACCTATCCTTCTCAAACTCCTCCAAAATATAGCAGATGGAGGAACACTCCCAAACTCATTCTACGAGGCCACCATCACCCTGATACCAAAACTAGACAAAGATGTCACAAAGAAAGAAAACTACAGGCCAATATCACTAATGAACATAGATGCAAAAATCCTCAAAAAAATACTAGCAAACAGAATGCAACAGCACATTAAAAGGATCATACACCATGATCAAGTGGGGTTTATCCCAGAAATGAAAGGAGTCTTCAATATACACAAATCAATGTGATAAACCATACTAACAAACTGAAGGAGAAAAAACAATATGATCATCTCAATAGATGCAGAGTAAGCTTTCGACAAAATTCAACAGCCATTTATGATAAAAACTCTCTAGAAAGTAGGCAGAGTGGGAACTTACCTCAACATAAGAAAGGCCATATATGACAAACCCACAGCCAACATCATTCTCAATGGTGAAAAACTGAAACCATTTCCACTAAGATCAGGAACAAGACAAGGTTGACGACTCTCAGCACTATTATTCAACACAGTTTTGGAAGTTTTAGCCACAGCAATCAGAGAAGAAAAAGAAATAAAATGAATCTAATTCGGAAAAGAAGAAGTAAAACTGTCACTGTTTGCAGATGACATGATACTATATAGAGAATTCTAAAGATGCTACAAGAAAACTACTAGAGCTAATCAATGAATTTGGTAAAGTAGCAGGATACAAAATTAATGCACAGAAATCTCTGGCATTCCTATATACTAATGATGAAAAATCTGAAAGTGAAATCAAGAAAACACTCCCATTTACCATTGCAACAAAAAGAATAAAATATCTAGGAATAAACCTACCTAAGGAGACAAAAGACCTGTATGCAGAAAACTATAAGACACTGATGAAAGAAATTAAAGGTGATACAAACAGATGGAGAGATATAACATGTTCTTGGATTGGAAGAATCAATATTGTGAAAATGACTCTACTACCCAAAGCAATCTACAGATTCAATGCAATTCCTATCAAACTACCAATGGCATTTTTCACAAAACTAGAACAAAAGTTTTCACAATTAGTATGGAAACACAAAAGACCCCAAATAGCCAAAGCAATCTTGAGAAAGAAAAACCAAGCTGGAGGAACCAGACTCCCTGCCTTCAGACTATACTACAAAGCTACATTAATCAAGACAGAATGGTGCTGACACAAAAACAGAAATATTGATCAATGGAACAGGATATAAAGCCCAGAGATAAACCCACACACATATAGTCACCTTACCTTTGATAAAGGAGGCAAGGATATACAATGGAGAAAAGAAAGCCTCTTCAATACATGGTGCTGGGAAAACTGGACAGCTACATGTAAAAGAATGAAATTAGAACACTCCCTAACACCATACACAAAAATAAACTCAAAATGGATTAGAGACCTAAATATAAGGCCAGACACTATAAAACTCTTAGGGGAAACCTTAGGCAGAACACTGTATGAAATAAATCACAGCAAGATCCTTTATGACCCACCTCCTAGAGAAATGGAAAGAAAAACAAAAATAAACAAATCGGACCTAATGAACCTGTAAAGCTTTTGTAGAGCAAAGGAAACCATAAACAAGATGAAAAGACAACCCACAGAATGGGAGAAAATATTTGCAAATGAAGCAACTGACAAAGGATTAACCTCCAAAATTTACAAGCAGCTCATGCAGCTTAATATCAAAAAAAAAACAAAAAACCACCAATCCAAAAACTGTCAGAAGACCTAAGTAGACATTTCTCCAAAGAAGATATACAGACTGCCAACAAACACATGAAAGAATGCTCAACATCATTCATCATTAGAGAAATGCAAATCAAAACTACAATGAGATATCATCTCACACCAGTCAGAATGACCATCATCAAAAAATGTAGAAACAATAAATGCTGGAGAGGGTGTGGAGAAAAGGGAACACTCTTGCACTGCTGGTGGGAATGGGAACTGGAATAGCCACTATGGAGAACAGTATGGAGGTTCCTTAAAATACTAAAAATAGAACTACCATATGACCCAGCAATCCCACTACTGGGCATATACCCTGAGAAAAACATAATTCAAAAAGAGTCATGTACCAAAATGTTCATTGCAGCTCTATTTTCAATAGCCCAGAGATGGAAACAACCTCTAAGCGTCCATCATCGGATGAATGGATAAAGAAGATGTGGCATGTATATATAATGGTCTATTACTCAGCCATTAAAAAGAAATGAAATTGAGCTATTTGTAATGAGGTGGATGGACCTAGAGTCTGTCATACAGAGTGAAGTAAGTCAGAAAGAGAAAGACAAATACCATATGCTAACACATATATATGGAATTTAAGAAAAAAAAAAAAGTCATGAAGAACCTAGGGGTAAAACAGGAATAAAGACAGACCTACTAGAGAACTGACTTGAGGAAATGGGGAGGGATAAGGGTAAGCTGTGACAAAGCGAGAGAGTGGCATGGACATACATACGCTAACAAACGTAAGGTAGATAGCCAGTGGGAAGCAGCCGCATGGCACAGGGAAACCGGCTCGGTTCTTTGTGGCTGTCTGGAGGGGTGGGATAGGGAGGGTGGGAGGGAGGGAGACAAAGAGGGAAGAGATATGGGAACATATATATATGTATAACTGACTCACTCTGTTATAAAGCAGAAACTAACACACCATTGTAAAGCAATTATACCCCAATAAAGATGTAAAAAAAAAAAAAATAAGTGGTGCTGGGAAAACTGGACAGGTACATGTAAAAGTATGAGATTAG
>NW_006789336.1:167769-176164 GCF_000442215.2 Lipotes vexillifer | reverse complement strand
AGTGTCCATCATTGGATGAATGGATAAAGAAGATGTGGCATGTATATATAATGGTCTATTACTCAGCCATTAAAAAGAAATGAAATTGAGCTATTTGTAATGAGGTGGATGGACCTAGAGTCTGTCATACAGAGTGAAGTAAGTCAGAAAGAGAAAGACAAATACCGTATGCTAACACATATATATGGAATTTAAGAGAAAAAAAAATGTTATGAAGAACCTAGGGGTAAAACAGGAATAAAGACAGACCTACTAGAGAACTGACTTGAGGAAATGGGGAGGGATAAGGGTAAGCTGTGACAAAGCGAGAGAGTGGCATGGACATACATACGCTACCAAACATAAAATAGACAGCTAGTGGGAAGCAGCCGCATAGCACAGGGAGATCAGCTCGGTGCTTTGTGACCTAGAGGGGTGGGATAGGGTGGGTGGGAGGGAGGGAGACGCAAGAGGGAAGCGATATGGGAACATATGTATATGTATACTTTGTTATAAAGCAGAAAGTAACACACCATTCTAAAGCAATTATACTCCAATAAAGTTGTAAAAAAAACCCAAAACCACATTATCTCTGTTAGTTAATGCAAGTAGTGTTAGCCGCTAAACTAAATCTTAAATCCGCTAAACTAAATCCTAAATCTTAGTGGCTTTAGACAATAAAACTTTCTCTCTTCCTCACAAAAAAAAAAAAAAAAAAAAAGTCATGTACCACAATGTTCATTGCAGCTCTATTTACAATAGCCAGGAGATGGAAGCAGCCTGTGTCCATAGACAGATGCATGGATAATGAAGATGTGGCACATATAGACAATGGAATATTACTCAGCCTTAAAAAGAAATGAAATTGAGTTACTTGTAGTGAGATGGATGGACCTAGAGTCTGTCATATAGAGTGAAGTAAGTCAGAGAAAAACAAATACCGTATGCTAACACATATATATGAAATCTAAAAAAAAAAAAAAAATGGTTCTGAAGAGCCTAGAGGTAGGACAGGAATAAAGATGCAGGCATAGAGAATAGACTTAAGGACACGGGCAAGGGGAAGTATAAGCTGGGATGAAGTGAGAGAGTGGCATGGACTCTTATATACTACCAGATGTGAAATAGATAGGTAGTGGGAAGCAGCCACATAGCACAGGGAGATCAGCTGGGTGCTTTGTGACCACCTGGGGTGGGGGATAGGGAGGGTGAGAGGGAGATGCAAGAGGGAGGAGATATGGGGATATATGTATATGTATAGCTGATTCATTTTGTTATAAAACAGAAACTAACCATTGTAAAACAATTATACTCCAATAAAGATGTTAAAAGAAAAAAAAAGTCTTAAGAATTATAAACTATAGCATTTTTTAAAAATAATTTCAACTTTTCACAATAGAAAAGTATTACTCAGGATAGGCAATGAAAAATTCCAGTTGGGTACTAAAATGTTGGGATGGTAAGCCTACAACCCCTCTCCTAGTGCAGCAAAGTTCTGGCTTTAGCCTACCTTATATATACTTTTAAAAGGTAAAGTGACATAAAAGAAGTAACCCTCTGGGATTATCAGTCATTTTAAACATTTACTTTGTTATATTTTCAAACTTTTCTGTGAAAAAGAAGTAACGCTCACTAAACTTCACTGATACTGTACATTAAATCATCTTGGTACTGAAATGCTTATCATATCCTTCTCTAATTACATTATTAAAATGTGACAAAAGGATTTAAATCTCATCAGTAAGTATAATGTATCACTGAAAATAAAATAAGAACATATAATTTATTCACTAGAAAATAAAAAAGATTAAAGCTACATTCAGACTTGCTAAGTCTGGTGGCAGGGTGGTACAGGTGCTGCTGCTCTCTACCTTCTCAACTGCCCTTTTATCGTTTCAAACTCCCTCCTAGGGATAGATAGTAAAGCATAAACTGCAGTCAGAAGCAGCTGTACCAGGAGCCCCCTTACTCCCTTGGTAACAGCAGCAGCAGCAATCAAGTAATAAAAATGCAATTCCATGTTTAAACTGTACCCCCTTGCTGTCACCACTCCAACCACCACACAGGCAAAGAACATCCTGGGGCCGCCCCTCAGGCTTGGGCCCCTTGGTCCACTGGAGCAATGCTTCTGGCATAGGTGGGAGAAACAGAGTGGGCAGAGCACAAAAATTCAAAGTATATAGATTACTGTAAAGCAAGTTTATGAGCACAGACTTTAGGACCGGCCTTGCTGGGAATGAAATTCCATTTCATTTGGCTCTGGCTCCGAGATGAATCATTAAGCGAAAGAGGATGGCTCAGAGTCTCTAGGAAAAGCCCTTCTGCACAGGAATGAAGAGAGAGGAGAGACACAAGGGCCAACTCCTAAGAGAACACTTTGGATTCCTGAACTTTGGGGGGGCGGGAGGGGGGCAAAGAGTTTCAGGGAGGAAGGGGGACAGAATGGGCACTTTAAAACACACATTGACAACATGCATGAACTTTGAAAACATTATGTTAAGTGAATAAGCAGAGGACAAACACTTATATGACTCCACTTATATGAGGTACCAAGAGTAGTCACATTCACAGAGACAGAAATCAGAATGGTGGTTCCCAGGGGATGGGGGGATGAGGGATGGGCAATTATTTATTGGATAGGGAGTTCCAGTTTAAGATAAAAAACAAACCATGCAAATTAAGTAATATAGAGATCAAAAAATAAATGAATGATTAAAAAAGAAAATATTAAAACATTAATTAACATAGACTTATTCTAAAAGCAAAACTTATTCTTTAAAATGCAAAGAAAACAGACAAATATGACAAATAGACAAATATGGCAAGTAAGGGGGAAGGTAAAAATAAACAACCTTAATAAAAGTAAATAGAAGAAAGAAAAATAGGATATTTATAAACTACAAAATTAAAAACAGTGATAAAATCCAGAGTTGACAAGGATGCAAAGAAGATACCTTAATTACTCTGTGAGTAGGAATAATAACTGGTAATAAAAACCTTTTAGAAGGCAATTTGATAATGCCAAAAAAATTTCAAAAGTTTATACCCTTGTACCAGCCATTATACTTCCATTAAGAAATATAGAGTTCTGGTTCAAGACAGTGACACAGGAAGATCCCGAACTCACTTCCTCCTATAGACACACCAAGTCTACAGCTAAATAAGGAACAATTTCCTCTGAGAAATACCTACAGGCTGGCTGAGCAATTACCACACACTGGGCAAAAGAGAAGAAAACCACATCAAAGTGGGTGGGAGAGGCTGGGATACAGTCTTGCCATAAAATCCACCCCTGGAACAGTGACCCAAAGTTAGGAGGAAACTCAAAACCCAGACCTCTGCTTGAGGATGGAAGGGTTTGACACCATACTAGGCACCCCAACTTTAAAGATCTGCACCTGAGTAACAAGCTCCCAAAATATCTAGCTTTGCAAATCAACTGGGCTCACAACAACGATATCCACAAGAGTGTACTCTTCTGAGAAACAGCTCAAAAAGGGCTCCTATGCTGGGACTCACCTGCCCCAGGGCAGCCGATGGAGCTCAGACTTTAAGTGAAAGAGCTTCACTTGGGTAGATTAAAGCATTGGCCTGAGAGGCAGGCATGTAATCTAATACACATGTCTAAGAACTTGCTGGAACACTCTCTGGGTACATAGGCTAGCGGGCACCATCTTTGCACCCTTTGTCTGCTAGCCAATAGGTGCCATCATTGTTTTTTTCCTTTTCTGGTGGGTGCCATCTTTCCGCACATGCTCTGCCTCACTCCAGGCATCAAGCACCATATTTGCACTCTCCCTCAGCCTTGCTCTAGCCAGTGGGTGCCACCTTTCTTATTTTTTTTCTTTTTCTGGTGGGTGCCATCTTTATGTTCCCCCTCTGCCTCCCTACAGCCAGCAGGCAACATGTTCTCACTCTCTCTCTGCCATGCTCCAGGGCACCAGTATCTCTCAGAAGTGTGCTTTATATACTTTTGGAGCCCTGATTTTTGTAGCTACAGCCAAGGGGGCCATCCCTTGATCATATGATTCTGGAGGCCAAGGGAGCTTGCATTCCTGGGTCCCATGGGACTGTAACAATTGGAGAGACAGTTCTTGGCAGGCTACTATCTCCAAGGTTCTACACAGACAACATAATGACACACCCCCATCTTTCTGTGAAAGAAGCCTATTTGCTTGTCCTGGAGCTTTGGCCTGAGAGGCAGGCTCCAGGTTTGGCACACACCTAGGGGCCTATGGAACTCCTCTCAGGGATCATAGGTCAGTGAATGCCATCTTTGCCCTCTCCTTCTGCCTTACTATAGCTTGCCAGTATCTCCTAGAAAAGAGCTTATACACATATCTAGAGCCTCCGTTTATGCAACTGCCAATCAGGAGACACCACCAGATCACCTGGCTCAAATGGCCAGTGGGGCTTATGGTTGCAGTCCCATAGGACTGTATACATTTTCATACTTTAAAAGTGGCTCCCTGAGCATCTGGCTTCAAAGCATCCTGAATCTATTGCTGACTGCTATCTTCCTCCATATGATGCTGACAGGTCATGAGACACCCTCAAGCTACAGGGAGCTAATAAGAATATAATAGGCTGCTTGAACAATCACAAAGGTTTAAGAGACAACCAAGAGTTAGGGTAGGGTTGAATGATAAGGTTCAACCACCAGGACACTGGTCTAGCAGCACCATTTTGGAGTCCTCCCTCCAGCGTACTAATGTCAGGGGCTTACCCACGCATCAGTGGGCCAGCACCAGAGCCAGAAACCCCAGACCCACAGCCAGCCAATCCAGGAACCAGCTCTGCACACCAGCAGACCAATACCAACTCCAGCCTCCCCAGCCCCCAAGCCCTGCAGCCCCAGCCCCTCCCACCAGTGGGCTGGCATGAGCTCCAGCCTCCCCAGAATCTGCAGCCAGCCAGCCCAGAACCTGGTCCTGCCCATCAGCAGGCCAGCACAAGCCCCAGGATCCTCAAGCTATGTGACCAGCCATGCTGGGACATGGCCCCACACACCAGGGCCTGGCAGTCAATACATGAGGTAGGGCCTGGCAGCCACCTAGAACAGGGACCAGTGCCGCTGACAAATATGACCACAGTAGCTGGCCCCGCCGTAATAGAGGGGTCCACACAGCCCACATAGGGGGCAACCTTAGAGCATATAGCTCTGATAAGCAGAAGTGGGTATGCTGCTAAGCTCCATAAGACATCTCCCACATAAACCATTCTCCAAGATTGGAAAATATACTTGACTTAGAGTTCATAGAAATAAAAAGAGAATTCAGCAAAATGAGGAGACAGAGGAGTTATGTTTGAAAACAAAGGAAAAAGACAAAGCCCCAGAAGAAGAAATAGGTAAAGTGGAGATAAGCAATCTACCCAATAGAGTGTTCAAGTTAATGATCATGAAGATGCTCAACAAACTCAGGAGAAGAATGGATAGACATAGAGAAAAAGTTAACAAAGAGTGAAAAAATATAAAGATGAACTAAACAGAGCTGAAGAATACAATAACTGACAAAAAATATACGAGAAAGCAATCAAAACAGATTAGATAATAAAAAGAAATGAATCAGTAAACTGGAAGACAGAGTAGTGGAAATCACCCAAGCTGAAGAGAAAGAAAAGAAAAAGGAATTTAAAAATTTTAGAATAGTTTAAAAGACCTCAAGGACAACATCAAGCATACTAACATTCACTTTATAGGGGTCTCACAAGGAGAAGAGAGAGAGAAAGAGGCAAAGAGCTTATCTGAAGAAATAATAGCTGATAATGTCCCTAACCTGAAAAGGAAAAAGACATCCAAGTCCAGAAATCACAGAGAGTCCCAAACAAGATGAAACCAAAGAGGTCTAAACAAAGACACATTATTAAAAAGTGGTAAAAATTAAAGATAAAGAAAGAATCTTAAGAGCAGCAAGAGAAAAGCAATTAGTTATACACAAGGGAACTTTCATAAGACAATGAGCTGACTTTTCAGCAGAAACGTTGCAGGGTACACAAAACAAAAGATACAAAATATGATGTCAAAAACAGTAAACACTGGGGGAAGGTGAGTAAAAACACAGGATTGTTAACATGCATTCAAACTTAAGAGAGCTTAAACCTTAAACTAACACACACACACACACACACACACACACACACACACACACACAAATAGGTTTTTATATATGAATCTCATGGTAACCACAAACTAAAAATCTGTAAGAGATACATACCAAAAAAAAGAATCCAAACGTAAAATTAAATACAGTCATCAAATCACAAGGGAAGAGGGCAAAATAAGATGACAGAAACAAAAATAAACTATAAAAATAACCAGAAAACAATTAATGAAATGGCAATAAGTACATACCTATCAATAATTACTTTAAATGTAAATAGACTAAATGCTCCAATCAAAAGAAACAGAGTGGCTGAATGAATAAAAAATCAAGAGTCATATATATGCTGCCTATAAGAGACTCACTTAAGAACTAAAGACAAACACAGACTAAAGTGAGCAGATGGAAAAATCAACTCCATGAAAATGAAAACGAAAAGAAAGCTGAGCTTTCTTTAAAACAGAAATTAACAGACTTTAAAATAAAGACTGTAACAAGAGACATAAAAAGACATTACATAAGGATAAAGGGATCAATCCAACGAGCAGACATAACAACTGTAAATTGTTATTTAAAAGTGGACAAATCACATGAATGGACATTTTTCCAAAGAAGACAAACAAATGACCAACAAACACATGAAAGGATGTTAAACATCACTAATCATCAAGGAAATGCAAATTAAAACTGCAAAGAGATATCACCTCACTTCTGTCCAGAATGGCTATAATCAAAAAGACAACAAATAAGGGTTAACAAGGATGTGGAGAAAAGGGAACCCTTGTGCACTGTTGGTGGGATTGTAAATTAGTACAGCCACTATGTAAAACAGTATGGAGGTTCTTGAAAAAACGTAAAAATATAACTGCCATATGATCTAGCAATTGCACTTTTGGGGTATTTTTCAAAAGAAATGAACAAAAACACTAATTTGAAAAGATGTATGCTCCCCTATGTTCATTGCAGGATTATTTACAATAGCCAAGATATTGAAGCATCCTAAGTGTCCATCCAAAGATGAATGGATAAAGAAGATGTGGTGTGTGTGTGTGTGTATGTATGTGTGTATATATATATATATATATACACACACACACACACACAATGCAATATTACTTGTCCATAAAAAAATAATGAAATCTTGCCATTTGTGACAACATGGACGGACCTAGAGAGTATTATGCTAAGTGAAATAAGTTAGACAGAGAAAGACAAATACCCCATATGATTCTACTTTTATGTAGAATCTAAAAAACAAAACAAACATAACAAAACAGAAACAGATTCATAGATACAGAGAACAAACTGGCGGTTGCCTGAGGAGAGGGAGTTGGGAGATGAGTGAAATTGATGAGGAAGATTAAGAGGTACAAACTTCCAGTTATAAAATAGGTTATGGGGATGTAATGTACAGCATAGGGAATATAGTCAATAATATTGTAATAACTTTGCATGGTGACAGATGGCTACTAGACTTATCATGTAATGTATAAAAATATCAAATCACTATACTGTGCACCTGAAACTAATATAATATTCTAAATCAATTATACTTCAATAAAAAAAGAGGGGAAAAAAGACATGAATGCAAGACTTGAAAGCATAAAACTCCTAGAAAAGAAAGCCACTGCTTACTTACTCGTACATGTACATAAAGGTGAAGGAACTGAACAGGATGTTCACTGAACTGCAGTCATTCATAACAACAAACAATATAGAAATAATCTAATATCCGCCAGTAGAGTACTAGCATATAATTATATTATGGAATGCTACAAAACCACTCAAAATAATAAGGTTAACATATTTATACTTATGTAAAGATCTTCAGGACCTACTGCCACAAAAGAGTTGTTACAGAAGAAAATATAATGTAAGGAAAAATTTTAAAACTATATCTATATATTTGTACATATGAATATGAAGAGAGAAGAAACAGATTATAAGGAACATATCAAACCTTGAACTGGTTTACTCTAATGAAGGACTAAGAGTTAGAGGAGAGGACAAAATGAATGTTTAAAGTTTTCTTCTATATAGCTCATTAAATTTGAAACATTTTCTGAAAATATTTTAAAATTTTGGGTAATCAAATTTTACAAAGTTTTATATGAGATAATGCATTATAAAAATGTTTAAAGATATCATGAATCTATAAAATGAAACTACTGATATATCATCCTTATATCTAGGATCATAACTACTGACAATTATTTGCTTACAAGTCCTCATTTTACACAAGTTAAAATTGAAGGCCAGGGCTTCCCTGGTGGCGCAGTGGTTGAGAGTCCGCCTGCTGATGCGGGGGACACGGG
>NW_006789336.1:142837-167559 GCF_000442215.2 Lipotes vexillifer | reverse complement strand
CCAAAAAAAAAAAAAAAAAAAAAAAATTGAAGGCCAAACAGCTGATTTTCAGAATTACAGTAAACTATAAGACCTATAAAAGAAAAATATATATCCATAGTTTTCAGTAAAGAAGGAATTCTGCAGAAATCCTCAACTATAATTCTTTGAATTTCCAATAACACCCCTTGTCAGAGTGCTGAAAGGTACTTTGAAGGGTTTATTCTCTGTCTGAAGATCTTCAACAAAATCACTCTAATCATAAAAATTACTATCTTATTCTATAGTAACAATACTAAGTATATCTTTTTCAAGATTTTCTAAGAAGCCTATATAATTGGACCATAATAATTCTATTCCTCTCACTTAGTTAACTGCCTTTACAAAATGCTTTTTTAACGTATCTCAAGCTATACCCAAGGACTGACATTAAAAAAAAAAGTCCTAAGTGAAAACCCTCTGTGTTTTCTATAATATTAAGAAATTTCTAAAATATGTTTCACTGTATATTCCTCTGGGTCCCCTATAATTTGAAGACTTATGACAAATTTCTTTCATAACTCAGGATCAGGTGTTAGTCTACTTCGTAATGCGAACAGACAATTATTTTGTTCCCCAACCCAGGGGACATCCAGCAGTGTCAAGAGATGATTTTGATTGTCACAGCGGGGAAATGGAGGGCTAATGGCACCAGAAGGTAAAGGCCAGAGGTGACACTAAATATCCTAAAATGCACAAAACAGCCCCCCACAACAAATAACTATGTGGCACAAAATGTCACTGGTACTGAGATTGAGAAACATCGGCTAGAAAATGACCTACATAATCCATCCTCGTTCCTTCTTTCAGTGGCTACTGACATGTTCAGAGCTAAGTCAGCTAACCCAGGGTTTGCTCTCCCTTCTTTACTTGTCACTTTTCTCCCTACAACATCCCAAGTGCTGTAAGACATTCTGGTTAGTAATGAGTTTTATTCTGGGAAAATATCAGAAATGTCAATTTTAATACCTTTCTAGTAGGTAAAGAGTTATGTATAATTTAATATAATTTAACCAAATACTGTATTAAATTAAGGTTCAGGTAATATTTTATAAGTGAAAAACACAATGTTTCTTACCTTAAATAGGCAACGGCATATATATTCATATACCATATGTTTTAATGAGTTGATGAGAGACTGAATCCTCTGTTCTGTATTTTCAGAATCCTGTAGATTACAATTTGAAAATTAAAAAACCATTAGGAAATTCATGAACATTTAAAAGGTACCCCACAGTTTAATCATGCTTATAAATTGTTCCTCCAGACTCAAAACTGATTCTGGGACAATTATCTTTGGCAATCAGACTCAAGGGACTAGATGAATAAGTGCTTTAAACTTCTACATTAATATAAGGAAAAACTGATGTATTTTTTAATGTATAGATAGAGTTAAAGCTTTCAATAAATGAAAATTATAATCAATTACCAGTAATATCATATGAATTGAATTTGACCATACCACTTTGATTCCTACTGGCATTACAAATACTACATCAATCTGGGTTAAAGCCATTTAATTACTTGTATTATAATTACCAGTCCTGCCCCAAAACAGTATGACCAGAACCATACTGTAAAGAATTTTCTCATCCCCAGTATAGGAACTTAAACAATCTTAAACCATGCCCTCCAGCTTGAATTTGAAATACGTGATGTAAGAATTCATACATAGTTTTAGTTTTTTATCTGCTTTTGTACCTCCATTGTACATGACTGCTATGATTTGAAAAATATCATTAATGGCTATTTTATTTGATTAATTAAAAATGGCTTGGGGTAGGAATAGTGGAGGGGATGTTGTAAAGGCTGGCCTTTTCCCTTGGTGTGATATGAGTGTAATTTTCACTTCATTCTAGGTGCAATTGGAGAATACATGCCTTGCAGAATTTAATTCTGGTATAACATTTAGACAAAATTTGCTTGCTTCCTTGTGATGATAATTGTCAAGGAAAAAAAAAAACTAGCAAAATAATTTTAACAGTTTAGAGAAGTACACCCAGGATGACAGGATGAGCAATAAAATGTGTGAAATTAGCAGAAAACATTGTGACTTGATACTCAGATACATCAAATGTAGGTTTCTGGCCGTGTTAGTAGCATGTTCTAACCAAGAGAGCTCATTATTCACAGTTCATACCACAAACACTTCTCTTAATTTTACTATTTATTAACAAAGATCACATGTGAAATTGAAGCTTAGATCCACTAAAAGACACTCTAATGTGAGACAGAATATAGTACATACAAGGTCCAGTAGATTTTCAATGCATGTATTTCTATGTATTTCAGATTATATTTTTCAAATGAACTCAAATGCCCACCTAAACACACATGTGCATATACACGTACAAACACATGCAAAGGTCAATGTTATTCAATGGCCATATTATCACAGAACTATTGCCACTGAGTAAATACTGAGCTATAAGCTTTTCTAAACAGTACAAAATAACCAGTATTTTTACTAAGTTGAGTTAGACCTTCTTTCTAACTTATTTCTCAGTCCTTATATTGTATAGGGTCATTGAATTTTAACATACAATTATTTTACTAAAAGATAAGAATGAATTTTAAATGAACTTATTACTGTGTACTTTCTAAGTAATTTATACAAAATTATTAATGCAAAAGAAGTTAAGTATACTGACTCTCTAGATTTACCTGTGACACAGCAAATTAGAAATATGATCAATATATCATGAACCAACTCTCACAGACTTTACACTATTACTTTTTTTTGTAAAAATTCTTCTACCAGCACAATATTATAAATGGTTTGATTAAATTTAACATATTAAAATTCAATTTTTTAAAAAACCAAAGGACAAAGAACACAATTATGTATTCTTCAACCCTTTCCTGCATCTTGAAACCTTATCTTTGTCCAAAGGACATTAGATATATACATAGAAGAAATGCTTATCTTGTCCCCCAGGACTGAGATGACAGATTTTACTAACAAAGCCTACCCCCAAAGCAGAAGCTCTTCGTTAGGTGCCATTTTATTTCAAATCTAATGTATGAACAACTTCAAATGATTTACTTTAGTGGAAAAGACATCAGTAAACTTTAATCACTATTTGTAATCAAATAAAGATTTTCTGAAATAACTCATTCATGAAAATATTAAGTCAATGCCATGAAGACAAAGATTTTCTCCTGTTTTATTCTCCATTATATCACCCATGCACCTAGAAAAATGCCTGCCACATGGTAAGTCTGCGATAAATATTAACTGAATGAATAATAATCTTTCCTCAGAAAGAAAGACTTAAGTAAACCTACTCGGATATGAAATTTTACTCCTAACTATCGAAAAGAACAAATTATTCTCACCCAAAATATAATTCTAAAAAACACTTATATTAGTATTATACTGAACACAAAAATTATAAACAACTTGATGAATTTGGTTTCATAAAAATATTTTTTAGGGTCTTCCCTGGTGGCGCAGTGGTTGAGAGTCCGCCTGCCGATGCAGGGGACGCGGGTTCGTGCCCCGGTCCGGGAGGATCCCGCGTGCCGTGGAGCGGCTGAGCCCGTGGGCCGTGGCCGCTGGGTCTGCGCGTCCGGAGCCTGTGCTCCGCAGCGGAAGAGGCCGCAGCAGTGAGAGGCCCGCGTCCGCAAAAATATATATATATATATTTTTTTTTTAATAAATTAAAAAGCAAATTAATAAACCCAAAATATTTACAACATACGACAAAGGTTTAGTGTCCTTAATATATAAGAAACTCTTATAAGTAAAATTTTAAAATACTAATACCACAGAATGTAAAAATAATAATTCACCAAAGAAAAAACACAAATAATCTGATATTTATCTTACAAGTGATATTTATCTTACAAGTGACCAAAGACTTTCAAATATAGCGAAATATTTTTCAATTACCTAATAGGATAATTATTAAAAGTTATATAATATTCATTTTTGCTCAAGGTGTAGATTAAAAAGGCCCCTGTTGTTGTATTAGTTTAATATACCAACAGCATATATTTCCAAAGGATAATTAGACAATATTTGTCTAAAGGCTTACAAATGTGCATTTTTGCCCGAGCTATCCAAGTCTAGGAATTTAACTAGGAAAATAATTGGAGAAACAAAACACTAGGGAAAAAGCCCTGTAAATGTCTATAGCTATTTTAAACATAACCCCCAAATTCTTTGACCCTCCATCCATCAAGAGTTAAAATCTCTTTCCCCTTCTTGAATCTGTGTAGGCTCTGACTGCTTCAACCCATAGAATACAGCAGAAATGACCCAAGTCTGGGTCACAAAAGGCAATTCAGCTTCTGCCTTGTTCACTGAAATACATGTTTGGTATCTCAGTATGCAATATGAGGAATCCAATTACTCTGTGCTGTGAGGAAGCCAAGCTTCACGGAGAGGTGCTGCAGTCAGCAGTCCTAGTCATCAAGTCCACCCACCCCAAGTACCAGATATGAAAGTGAAGCCTCCCCAAAACCACTTGCACTCTCAATTCTTTGCAACCAAGACCCCAGACCTTGTGAAGCAGAGGTAAGCCATCCCTGCAGTGCCCTGACAAAATTCCCCATAGAATCCATGAGCATAAGAAAGAATCAATGAGCATAAGAGAAACATTGTTTTAATCTGCTAAATTTTGGGCTAATAAGATATTCAGCAGAGATAACCATAACACCCTATAGGAGGTAGCTAAATAAAGTAGGGTATAGCCTCACAAGCTCTCAAAAATATTGTGTAGGTTTGTATTTATTGACATGAAAATTGTGTACAATATATTTTTAAAGCACAGTATTATACCTTTTGGTAAAAATTATTTGTATTCTTTAATATATTGTTCCCTCCGTTAGAATACAAGCTTGATAAAACAGTGTATATTCCTGTATTCCCATTTTCTAGAACAATATTGGGTATGTACTATAGCCTCAAACAACAGGGGTATACAATGAAATTTTAAATGTTGTTTTTCCCAGGTAATGGGATTATGTGGACAATTTCTTATCTTTATACCTTCCTGAATCATCCATGCTTTTTTTTAATGATCATCTGAGAAGACAATCATTTATTAATTTATACTCAGAACATAAATCATTTCCATTAAGAGGACTGCCACATTGGGACAGTTTGTTAAAAACATAAAATGCAACTAAGGAGCTAGTTTCTTTTAAATATAGTTTAAAAGTGTTACATATGGTCTTTTGAAACATAATTCCAAGCAACTTTTCTCAGGAAATTATTATAAATTAAGCAGCTAGTAAAGCGATCTCTCTCATTCAGTCTCAGCTATGGGGTAACCAACAGCATACCTGTTTGTTTTGCAGAGCTCGCTGGAAAAGTCGGAGAAATGCAGCCAAACTAAAACGGTACATGTTATTAATTTTTGACAAGTCAGAGATAATGAAGTACATCTTGCTGGCACTCTCAGCCAGAGGGAGATAGGCATCCCGCTCCTGTGGAACAAGGGGTGGGGGTGGGGGGCAGGAAGGGTGACACCTTAGTTCTAATGCTTTACTGCCACCTACAGACTGCTATGCACATATCTAGCCGCAGCCTTACTTTCAACATACATACAACAAATAAAGATTAATCACAGAATTTTATAAAGAAACTGCATAATCCAGCTTTTCTATTTTTAAGTTTTTATACTTCTTTTAATCCTAAGGTATTACACTTTTGTATTTTTATGTAACTGCAAGCAATGTATTCTAAATACTTCCCCTCCCCTCTGATTACAGAGCTAGAAATAGTACATGGGTTGGTTTCAATGAAGACCAAGAATACTTGTATTAGGGGAAAGAGGTAAGCACCTGTATTAGGGTTAAATGGAATGGTAAACAGTTGTGATCAGAGGTCACGTAGGTCATGTAAGACAGCATGGCACTACAGGCTGCCCCTGCAGTGGAGAAAAGTTAGAACAATGAATCTAGTGTTTGGGACTGGTACCAACAAGAACACTGATGGAAGTAGAGGTAGAGTAGAAGACTGTAACGAGTGTCCACATTAAGATAATAAAGCACCTAGCATTGTTCAACATAAGCATAGAACAAACCAATAATCACAGGGGCTTTCATTCTGACTGAAGGTAAATGATGATAAAGATGAAAGGATCATAGGATTAAATGGCCTTGAGGTTATGAACTGAACTCTGAGAAGGCTCTCCATGTCATTCTGATCAAAGCACCAGGATTATAAATATGATACTGGTAAAATTATGTGTGTGACTCAGCGATGCCTGTTCAGAAAGAGAAGGCACAGGAAGTTCAAGATCCTTTTGGTATACAGTGACAGCTATGACATCTGCCAATTTTAGCTATGGTAGAGAAGGTGGGATGACTGGATTGGAAACAGGCTATAAGTTTTTTCTTATTCTGATTTCAACAGAGCTCTTTCTCAAGTGAAGAAAGTAATACTATGTAAGTGTAGAATTTGAGCAACAGCTGAAAAACACCTAAAATAACATTTGGAAAAGTCATTGAGGGAAATGGGAAATATTAAAGGATGTCAGTAAGGGTCCAGGTCAGGTTGGAGACTGGGAATTCACAATAACATTAATCTGCTTCATTGATTTTCTTCAGCAAATCTTTGTCACCGAATGTAGGAGGGAAAAAAAAAGATACATTGTACTGATATAAGGCTGAAATTTTGCTCTAGGAAATGTCAAAAGAATAAAGGAAGAAGGATTTTAACCATTTTTAAGAAAAGAGTTCAGATCAACACATTCATGGCGTCCAGGATGAGTAGGGAAGAAAAATGTTTTTGATGGAAAGAATAGTTTTTAACTCTTTTATTGATATACTTAACTTGCCTTAACTTAAGAAAAGTTCCAGGAATGGCAAAGATGCTCTCTAATAGTCATTTTAAACACGCTCATTTTCAATTTCAGTACAAATTTATAGCTCTAGAACTTTGGATAACATGCCAGAAATCAGTAGTACTCAGCAGGGCTCAATGACCAGCACTCCTTACACTTGATACCCTCAACATCTATCGCCGTCTCTATAATAAGAATTAGACCCAAGGATCTGGTGTTTTTGAATAGCTTTCTTTTTTTGCAGTCATCATTCCCCTGAAGTCCTGTACTAAAATTTTTATCATATTAACATGAAAGTTTAAGAAAACAATATAAGATCACAAAGAAGGAAATATTTACTTGATCAAGAGAAATTTGGAGTTTGTAAGATTCTTTAAGTGACTCCTGAATAAGTGCACTGCTTGCTTTTGTCTGATTCAAAGATTCAATCAAATCCTTATTTTCCAAAATATTGCCTTGAGATGTGGCAAGTGTCTGCAGAAAAATTAATAAAATAATATGAACATTATTATATATATTAAAATAATCAATTAAAAGAAGCCCATGTTAACTATCATTAATTTGATGATGTTTTTGGGAACTTATGTTCTCTTAAAAGAATTTCATTATTTTACAGCCTTCTGTATCAAAAGATACTGTAAATCATTATATGATACTATATCATCAAAACATTGTATATGTATTAATTTTATCAACCTAATAAAAATAAAAACTATTTAAAGTTACAGATCAAATCATAATTTTATGCTACCTTTGAATGTTTTTCTGAGCATAAAATCAAATATTAATGAAATAATACAGTATAAAGATGATAATAGTTAAAAATTGCTTGTCTTAAACATTACTCTTAGAAGTCTTATATTCCAAGACATCTACCTTTTTCTATTTGAATTTTGACTTTAAGATACATATTGATATGTCTTTGATACAACCAAAAACATGCTAAAGGTACTATAATTTTTAAAAAAACAATATTTGATTATAATCAAAATAATATAATATGAAAAATACCCTGAATAGCTCAATTTTACCTCTAGAAGAGATTCTTCAAGCTTAGCTAACTGTATTTTCTTATCTTCTTCCTGTTGTAATAGTTTTGTTTTCTGGTCCTCTAAATCAGGTTTCTCATGCTGAATAGTTAATGCCAACAGCTTAAAAAAAAAATCCAAGGTTATTCTAGCAATAAAGTTCAAACAAAACAAAACAAAATGAAAACTTCCCACAAACAGGCCTTATGTTTGATCAAATATTACAAGTATAATGATACTACTATGTACTTCATTTCATTCTTTCTAGTTAAACATATGAGACAACTTCACAATTATTTCTGACAAAAGAGGCAAACTGAATAGTTAACTAATTGATAAAATGTTAAATATTATAGGACAGCTATAAGAAATTGCATTACTTAACATATCAACATGTAATATTCAGTTCTTAAATTAGATTAAATATATAAAAACTATGGAAGCAAACGCTTTTAATGGTAAGTAGTCACAAAAAGAAATAGTTACCTTAAAATACTATATTAAAATCACAATGAGATACCACATCACATCCACTAAGATGGCTATAATTAAAAAGACAAATGGTAATAAATGTTGCCCAGAATGTGGAGAAAGGGGAACCCTCATACATTATTGGTAGGAAAGTAAAATTGTGCAGCTACTTTGGAAAACTTTGTCTATTCCTCAAAATGGTAAACATAGAGTTACCATAAGACTCAAATTCCACTAAAAA
Organism: Lipotes vexillifer; assembly: GCF_000442215.2. Lineage (NCBI taxonomy): Eukaryota > Metazoa > Chordata > Mammalia > Artiodactyla > Lipotidae > Lipotes > Lipotes vexillifer. The sequence goes on along the minus strand of NW_006789336.1, from coordinate 159,004 downwards.
AGCATTGAATTGTAAACTTTCAAGGGGTGAATTGTATGATATATGAACTGAATCTTAATAAAGCTGTTGAAAACTGCTATGTCAAATTCTTCAGTTTGAAACTTTAAAATAGGAAATGACATTTGCATGTCATAAAATATATTAATTCGAAATCTATTGTATAAGCATGTTCATTCAGTTCTTGTTAAAGTAATACCTAAATAGCCCTTTTCAGCAATTACTGTGGAGATCTTTTATATAGAAGAAGCAATTTTGTCAATTCTGCCAAGCTCTGAGTAATCTGTACATTGTTTTATTTATGAGAAGTATCATCAAGCCAATCAAAAGACATTGTTCATAAAAATATGCAGTGAATCATCTAGTATGGTAAGAAAAATATTTTAATAGGAGAGTTATAAAAATTACAATAAAGTAAAAATCATGGTAAATATACATGTTATCATATAAATCAAAAGAGAAAAATGTACTATTGTTAGATGGTAGAAAATAGGATGATACTAAAAAAGTCAACAGGATATCTTTAAAGAGGAAAAATTAGTAAGGGAGTGTATAAGTAAAAATCTGTACATGAAAATCATTTTGCAATTCATGTAATAATTATAAACTGTAATAAGCCACACACAGATAAAGTAAATTCAAACATGCAAATGCTCTAGTCAAAAAAAAAAAATGTTGGATTTGGAATCAAAGACCCTCACCTTGCTGAATAAGTCAATAACTGCAATTTTAACATTTAAACTTCAGTTTTCACAGTTAAAAAAAAATAAAGTTACTAATCTTAACACGTATGATCCTCCATTTCTCAAATTCTAACAAATATGACAGAAGTAGACTGTAAAATTACAGTTATACTGGAAGAAGCAGCAATTTGACATTAGCAACAAATATACAGTTCTAAAACTAATGGAAAATGAAATAAACCCAAATGTGTTACTGATTTGCAAGTATATTTTCAAAATCATGAGTTTAAATGCTAATCAGTTTAACAAAATAGCTTCCCACTCAAACTATTTCATTAGTATACAAAGATACTAAAGATTTCTAAGGCAAATGATTGTCCATATATACCTGTCCTCGTAATCCACTTCTTGTTGTAGTAAAGTTAACCTCAGTAACGATGGAAGCTGCATCCGGTGGAATAAAGGGATTTGGGTTTCTTGTTGACAAGAAAAGGCGAAATTCTTCATTGTAGTCGATAATTTTGTCACCTATTTGTACCACATAACGTGGTCCTGTTTTTTCAAAATGACATAATTAGTTGGCCGGAATATTCTGTATTTTGCTACATGACATTAAAAAATATAATTTTCTAGTACTTCTAAATAGTTTTTACTACAGGCTTTTCGATAGTCCAAAATACAGCAACAGCAAGGCCACCCAAAAGACTATTAATGAGAATGCTCTACTGATCAGTCAGCACTTATGCAAACAAGGATAAATAATATTCATTAATACAATCCTAGGATACTGAAGCATCAAAGGAATATCTACTTATATTCAATATAGTTTTAACATTAACTATATGTTTGATATTACCAATTTTTCTGAAATTTTTGATTATAGATGACAAAAATAGAAACTCTTACTAATTATTCTCTACTTCAAAATTCATCAAAGTGTTTATTGTACTAGTATTTAAGATGTAACACTTGAAAAGAGAATGACCTGGTAAAAACCTGGAATTAACAACATATGAGTAATTGCAGAGAATCCATTATTAACGTCAAAAAAGATTTATTCAGACTGCTGTACACAGGTACTTTGCAATAAATTAAACTGAGAAAAAGTAAACTTCTGCCTCACAAAGGAGTTTTTTTATATTCTAATATGAAACACAATTATTAATTATTAATTATATAACATATACAGAAAAATCAATCAACAATTACATGCATTACTTATGATTTTAACTGATAAAAAATAATTAATTTTTTAGGTAAAAAATACATATTATCAAAGATTATTTTCTAATGTTAAGAAAAACAATGTAATGAATTTTTGAGAATCCTAGATTTTAAAATTTACTTAACTTTTTAAAGTTAATGTGAAAAGAATTCAATATGTACTTTTTGAAAGAGGATATGTAAGTTGTTAAAAAACAATATCAAAATAATGCTGAACTTTAACCATTATTAGTAAAAAAACAAATTTAAAGGTTCAATGTAATAATTCTACACCAACTAGAATGATTCAAGAAAATGCAAGCAGGATAAATGCAAAGAAAACTACTTCTAAGGACATCATAGTAAAACCACTGAAAATCTATGACAAATGCAGCACAACAATAATGCAAAGGCAGGTATTGAGTATATGGAGTAAAACACCAATACTGGAAAAGTTTCAAAGTATTTATCTATATTAAAAAAATAAGTCCCAGATGCATACTGTTTTACACAGGGTAGCCATTAAAAACTATCAGGTTAATTAGAAAAGTACATTAGTTATTGCATGAATTGGTTAACTGTACTACATTACAAATATTAAGACTGCCATGGTGAATAAAAATTCAAAACCAAATGATATACTGTTTATGAGAAACACACTTTATAAAGAAAACCAACAGAAAATTTAAAGTAAAAGAATGGAGGGCTTCCCTGGTGGCGCAGTGGTTGAGAATCTGCCTGCCAATGCAGACAACACAGGTTCGAGCCCTGGTCTGGGAAGATCCCACATGCCATGGAGCAACTGGGCCTGTGAGCCACAATTACTGAGCCTGCGCGTCTGGAGCCTGTGCTCCACAACAACAGAGGCCGCAATAGTGAGAGGCCTGCGCACCGCGATGAAGAGTGACCCCCGCTTGCCACAACTGGAGAAAGCCCATGCACAGAAATGAAGACCCAACACAGCCATAAATAAATAAATAAATAAATACATTGTGTATTATTTAAAAAAAAAAAAAAAAAAAAAGAATGGAAAAATATACCATGCGAACACCAATCCCCAAAATTAGTGTAATCATTCTAATACAAAATTCTAAAACTTGCGATACTTCTAGAGACAAAAGACAGTTGATAATGATAAAGAAAATAACCAAACAGGAAGACAGCACATTCCAAATATGTATGCATCCAAACACACAACTTCAAAATATTTAAAGTAAAAATTGACGGAACCAAAAGAAAAAATTCAAAATCAGAGACTTCTTCTCAATACATGATAGAACAAATAGAAATAAAAAGTAAAGGTATAGAAAATCTGAACGTTACTATTAACAAACTTGAATTAATTGACTTTAGAGAAAATTAAAATAACCAAGAGCAAAATTTACATAATTTTCAAGTGTACATGGAATATTTGTGAATATTAACCAATGCTAGATCATAAAAAAAGCTTCAATAGGATTAAAAAACTGAATACTTCAGAATAAGTTTTCTGACCACAACAGAGATAAGCTAGAAACCAATTCCAAAAGGGTAACTAGAAAATATCCAACTCCCTGGAAATTAAACAACAAAAGCAATAAGTAACTTATGAATTAAAAAAAATACAAACCAAAACTTGTGGTATGAAACTAAAGAAGGGCTTAGCAGAAAGTTTATAGACAAAGAAAATGCATATATTAGGAAAAAGAAAATAATGAATTATCAATACTTTGAATTTCTATTTCAAGAATTTAGAAAAAAGACAACCAAATAAAATCTAAGGAAAATATTAAGAATAAAATAAATAAAAAGCAAAAGTTGAAAATACAATAGAGAAAATCAACAAAAACTGGTATTTTGAAAAAAATCAGTAAAATTGATAAACTGCTATCAAGACCTACCAAAGAAAAAGAGAAAAAAAATTATCAATATCGAAAAAAAAGACACATTATTGAAAAACTCACAGAAATTTTAAAGTTATAAGAATATTATATAAAAACACACCAATATATTTGACAAATTAAATGCAATAGACAAACACCTAAAAAAATTAATCTAAGTTGATATATACACAGAATATAGATTACAAACAAAACTAAATTAACTCAGGGAGAAGAAATCAAGATGGCAAAGCAGGAGGGTGCAGAACACATTAAAAATATGTCTACACGTGAAACAGTTCTCACTGAAAGCTAACTGTAGACTAGCAGAACTAGAAGACTATAAGAAAGATAGAATTGGGTATAAAGGGATGAGAAGCTATCAGGTCTGGACCTAGGAGGGGACTCAGAAGAAGAACGATCACACAGGCAGAGATCCTCTCTAGGGAGTAGGTGGTTTGAGTCACAAATTGGGCACCCTTGTCCAAAGGTCAGACACTGAGAATGTGAGTCTCCTTGCTGTTTGGAGGGCTGGGGGAACTAACAGGAGGGCTGTGAGAAGCCTGGACTCCATTCATGAGGAGCACATCCTCACTTGCTTACTTCCAAAAAAGGGCAGAGAGGGTGGATTGAAACTGCATGGGTGGCTGACTCGTTTCCTGTGACTGCCCCAGCACGCATCCCACTCTAAGTCTAGCAACTGCTCCAGCCTCACTGGGGTAAGGGCTGCTACAGCTGAGCAGAAAGCTCAGCTGTGAGAAACAAAAGCAACACAGACCTAAAGCGTGTCTGAGCAGGGTGGGAGCAGCCATTACTGGTGCTTACACAGGCAGCACATTAGAGCAGCCATGATTTCTGTCTGTGGTCAGACAGCCACAATTCGCACCCAGACCAGTACCAAGTACCCATGCCAATCCCTCTTGCCCAAGCACTGCTCCCCTCCTGGGCAAGAATGTTGGTGCTAGGATTGAGGAGAAAACAGACTTCAAGGGAATGGAGCCAGCTCGGACCCAACCCTCAAAACTTCTGCTCCACACTATTTACAACAGCCAGGACATGCAAGCAACCTAAGTGTCCATCAACAGATGAATGTATAAAGATGTGGCACATATAGACAATGGAATATTACTCAGCCATAAAAAGAAATGAAATTGAGTTATTTGTAGTGAGTGGCTGGACCTAGAGTCTGTCATACAGAGTGAAGTAAGTCAGGGACAAATAAATACCATATGCTAACACATATATATGGAATCTAAAAAAAAACCAATGGTTCTGAAGAACCTAGGGGCAGGACAGGAATAAAGACACAGACACAGAGAATGGACTTGAGGACACCGGGAGAGGAAAGGGTAAGCTGAGACAAAGTGAGAGAGTGGCATGGACATATACATACTACCAAATGTAAAACAGATAGCTAGTGGGAGGCAGCCGCATAGCACAGGGAGATCAGCTCAGTGCTTTGTGACCACCTAGAGGGGTGGGATAGGGAGGGTGGGAGGGAGACACAGAGGAAGGGGATATGGGGATATATGTATACGTACAGCTGATTCACTCTGTTACACAGCAGAAACTAACACAACAATGTAAATCAATTATCCTCCAATAAAGATATAAAAAAAAAGAATCCAACAAAAGAGAGAAAAAAAAAACAAACTTCTGCTCCAGCAACTTGGGAACAGACCCCACCCCCTACAGAGCAGTGATGGCCACTGAGCAGAGAAAAAGCCCCAGCTACACCTGGCTCTGATCTAACAACTCCATCTCCAGCCTCCTCCCAAGGTGATAGATGCCAGCAAACCTGAGGAAAGACATGTTCTGTGTTCACATCAGATTCAGCTCTCCCACAAAAGCCACTGGGCACAAGCAGACTGTACCACACAAAGGCATCCATTAAAGACTGCAATAGGCAACAGTTTCACCTAATTTCGTAAAGACAGAGAAAGTTAAGCAAAATGAGCAAAGGAATTTGTCTCAATTGAAAGAGCAAGAGAAAATCCCTGAAAAAAACAACTAATGAGACAGAAATTAAAAATTTACCAGATTAGGAGTTCAATGCATTAGTAATAAGAAAATGCTAACCGAAGCAGGGAAAAGAATAGCTGAACACAGTGAGAATTTTAAAAATGAAGTAGAAAATATAAAAAAGAATTAGTTAGAATTGAAAAATACTGTAACTGAAATGGAAAACACAACAGAAGGATTAACAGCTGACTAGGTGATACACAAGAACAGAAAAGTGAACTGGAAGATAGAATAATGGAAATAACCAAATCAGGAAAGGAAGGGAAGAAGGGAGAAAAGGAAGGAAGGAAAGAAGGGAGGGAGGGAGGGAGGATGAAAGAAAGAAGAACAGTTTAAGGGATCTCTGGGACAACATCAGTTGTACCAACACTGCATTATATGGGTCCCAGAGGAGAAGAGAGAAAGAATGGGGTAGAAAATGTATTTGATGAAATTATAGCTGAAAACTTCATAAACCTGAAGAAGGAAACAGATATCCAGGTACAAGAAGCACAGAGGGTCCCAAACAAGATGAACTAAAAAGACACACACCAAGACATATCATAATTAAATCAGCAAAAGTTAAAGAGAAAATTCTAAAGGCAGCAAGAGAAAAACGAAGAGTCTCATACAAGGGAACCTAAAGAAGGTTACCAACTAATATTTTTGCAGAAACTTTTCAGGCTAGAAGGGAGTGGCATGATATACTCAAAGTGCTGAAAAGGAAAAACCTGCTAACCTACAATAGATATACAAAAATTAGTGAGAAAGAAACACAAGCATACCATGAAAGGAAATCATCAAACCACAAAGGAAAAATCTAAACGAAGAAAAAAAAGAACAATAAAGAACGCAAAACTACCAGAAAACAGGTAACAAAATGGCAATAAGGACATACCTATCAATAATTCCTTTAAATGTCAATGTAATAAATATTCCAATCAAAAGACATAGCGTGGATTATTGGATTTAAAAAGACCCATCTATGTGCTGATTATATACAATGGAATATTACTCAGCCATAAAAAGGAATGAAACTGAGTTATTTGTAGTGAGGTGGATGGACCTAGAGTCTGTCATACAGAGTGAAGTAAGACAGAAAGAGAAAACCAAATACCTTATGCTAACACATATATATGGAATTAAAAAAAAAAATGGTCAGAAGAACCTAGGGGCAAGACAGGAATAAAGATGCAGACCTACTAGAGAATGGACTTGAGGATATGGGGAGGGGGAAGGGTAAGCTGGGACAAAGAGAGAGAGCAGCATGGACATATATACACTACCAAATGTAAGACAGATAGCTAGTGGGAAGCAGCTGCATAGCACAGGGAGATCAGCTCAGTGCTTTGTGACCACTGAGAAGGGTGGGATAGGAAGGGTGGGATGGAGGGAGATGCAAGAGGGAAGAGATATGGGGACATATGTATATGTATAACTGATTCACTCTGTTATAAAGCAGAAACTAACACACCATGGCAAAGCAATTATACTCCAAAAAAGATGTTAAAGACGGAACCAAAAGAAAAAATTCAAAATCAGAGACTTCTTCTCAATACATGATAGAACAAATAGAAATAAAAAGTAAAGGTATAGAAAATCTGAACGTTACTATTAACAAACTTGAATTAATTGACTTTAGAGAAAATTAAAATAACCAAGAGCAAAATTTACATAATTTTCAAGTGTACATGGAATATTTGTGAATATTAACCAATGCTAGATCATAAAAAAAGCTTCAATAGGATTAAAAAACTGAATACTTCAGAATAAGTTTTCTGACCACAACAGAGATAAGCTAGAAACCAATTCCAAAAGGGTAACTAGAAAATATCCAACTCCCTGGAAATTAAACAACAAAAGCAATAAGTAACTTATGAATTAAAAAAAATACAAACCAAAACTTGTGGTATGAAACTAAAGAAGGGCTTAGCAGAAAGTTTATAGACAAAGAAAATGCATATATTAGGAAAAAGAAAATAATGAATTATCAATACTTTGAATTTCTATTTCAAGAATTTAGAAAAAAGACAACCAAATAAAATCTAAGGAAAATATTAAGAATAAAATAAATAAAAAGCAAAAGTTGAAAATACAATAGAGAAAATCAACAAAAACTGGTATTTTGAAAAAAATCAGTAAAATTGATAAACTGCTATCAAGACCTACCAAAGAAAAAGAGAAAAAAAATTATCAATATCGAAAAAAAAGACACATTATTGAAAAACTCACAGAAATTTTAAAGTTATAAGAATATTATATAAAAACACACCAATATATTTGACAAATTAAATGCAATAGACAAACACCTAAAAAAATTAATCTAAGTTGATATATACACAGAATATAGATTACAAACAAAACTAAATTAACTCAGGGAGAAGAAATCAAGATGGCAAAGCAGGAGGGTGCAGAACACATTAAAAATATGTCTACACGTGAAACAGTTCTCACTGAAAGCTAACTGTAGACTAGCAGAACTAGAAGACTATAAGAAAGATAGAATTGGGTATAAAGGGATGAGAAGCTATCAGGTCTGGACCTAGGAGGGGACTCAGAAGAAGAACGATCACACAGGCAGAGATCCTCTCTAGGGAGTAGGTGGTTTGAGTCACAAATTGGGCACCCTTGTCCAAAGGTCAGACACTGAGAATGTGAGTCTCCTTGCTGTTTGGAGGGCTGGGGGAACTAACAGGAGGGCTGTGAGAAGCCTGGACTCCATTCATGAGGAGCACATCCTCACTTGCTTACTTCCAAAAAAGGGCAGAGAGGGTGGATTGAAACTGCATGGGTGGCTGACTCGTTTCCTGTGACTGCCCCAGCACGCATCCCACTCTAAGTCTAGCAACTGCTCCAGCCTCACTGGGGTAAGGGCTGCTACAGCTGAGCAGAAAGCTCAGCTGTGAGAAACAAAAGCAACACAGACCTAAAGCGTGTCTGAGCAGGGTGGGAGCAGCCATTACTGGTGCTTACACAGGCAGCACATTAGAGCAGCCATGATTTCTGTCTGTGGTCAGACAGCCACAATTCGCACCCAGACCAGTACCAAGTACCCATGCCAATCCCTCTTGCCCAAGCACTGCTCCCCTCCTGGGCAAGAATGTTGGTGCTAGGATTGAGGAGAAAACAGACTTCAAGGGAATGGAGCCAGCTCGGACCCAACCCTCAAAACTTCTGCTCCACACTATTTACAACAGCCAGGACATGCAAGCAACCTAAGTGTCCATCAACAGATGAATGTATAAAGATGTGGCACATATAGACAATGGAATATTACTCAGCCATAAAAAGAAATGAAATTGAGTTATTTGTAGTGAGTGGCTGGACCTAGAGTCTGTCATACAGAGTGAAGTAAGTCAGGGACAAATAAATACCATATGCTAACACATATATATGGAATCTAAAAAAAAACCAATGGTTCTGAAGAACCTAGGGGCAGGACAGGAATAAAGACACAGACACAGAGAATGGACTTGAGGACACCGGGAGAGGAAAGGGTAAGCTGAGACAAAGTGAGAGAGTGGCATGGACATATACATACTACCAAATGTAAAACAGATAGCTAGTGGGAGGCAGCCGCATAACACAGGGAGATCAGCTCAGTGCTTTGTGACCACCTAGAGGGGTGGGATAGGGAGGGTGGGAGGGAGACACAGAGGAAGGGGATATGGGGATATATGTATACGTACAGCTGATTCACTCTGTTACACAGCAGAAACTAACACAACAATGTAAATCAATTATCCTCCAATAAAGATATAAAAAAAAAGAATCCAACAAAAGAGAGAAAAAAAAAACAAACTTCTGCTCCAGCAACTTGGGAACAGACCCCACCCCCTACAGAGCAGTGATGGCCACTGAGCAGAGAAAAAGCCCCAGCTACACCTGGCTCTGATCTAACAACTCCATCTCCAGCCTCCTCCCAAGGTGATAGATGCCAGCAAACCTGAGGAAAGACATGTTCTGTGTTCACATCAGATTCAGCTCTCCCACAAAAGCCACTGGGCACAAGCAGACTGTACCACACAAAGGCATCCATTAAAGACTGCAATAGGCAACAGTTTCACCTAATTTCGTAAAGACAGAGAAAGTTAAGCAAAATGAGCAAAGGAATTTGTCTCAATTGAAAGAGCAAGAGAAAATCCCTGAAAAAAACAACTAATGAGACAGAAATTAAAAATTTACCAGATTAGGAGTTCAATGCATTAGTAATAAGAAAATGCTAACCGAAGCAGGGAAAAGAATAGCTGAACACAGTGAGAATTTTAAAAATGAAGTAGAAAATATAAAAAAGAATTAGTTAGAATTGAAAAATACTGTAACTGAAATGGAAAACACAACAGAAGGATTAACAGCTGACTAGGTGATACACAAGAACAGAAAAGTGAACTGGAAGATAGAATAATGGAAATAACCAAATCAGGAAAGGAAGGGAAGAAGGGAGAAAAGGAAGGAAGGAAAGAAGGGAGGGAGGGAGGGAGGATGAAAGAAAGAAGAACAGTTTAAGGGATCTCTGGGACAACATCAGTTGTACCAACACTGCATTATATGGGTCCCAGAGGAGAAGAGAGAAAGAATGGGGTAGAAAATGTATTTGATGAAATTATAGCTGAAAACTTCATAAACCTGAAGAAGGAAACAGATATCCAGGTACAAGAAGCACAGAGGGTCCCAAACAAGATGAACTAAAAAGACACACACCAAGACATATCATAATTAAATCAGCAAAAGTTAAAGAGAAAATTCTAAAGGCAGCAAGAGAAAAACGAAGAGTCTCATACAAGGGAACCTAAAGAAGGTTACCAACTAATATTTTTGCAGAAACTTTTCAGGCTAGAAGGGAGTGGCATGATATACTCAAAGTGCTGAAAAGGAAAAACCTGCTAACCTACAATAGATATACAAAAATTAGTGAGAAAGAAACACAAGCATACCATGAAAGGAAATCATCAAACCACAAAGGAAAAATCTAAACGAAGAAAAAAAAGAACAATAAAGAACGCAAAACTACCAGAAAACAGGTAACAAAATGGCAATAAGGACATACCTATCAATAATTCCTTTAAATGTCAATGTAATAAATATTCCAATCAAAAGACATAGCGTGGATTATTGGATTTAAAAAGACCCATCTATGTGCTGATTATATACAATGGAATATTACTCAGCCATAAAAAGGAATGAAACTGAGTTATTTGTAGTGAGGTGGATGGACCTAGAGTCTGTCATACAGAGTGAAGTAAGACAGAAAGAGAAAACCAAATACCTTATGCTAACACATATATATGGAATTAAAAAAAAAAATGGTCAGAAGAACCTAGGGGCAAGACAGGAATAAAGATGCAGACCTACTAGAGAATGGACTTGAGGATATGGGGAGGGGGAAGGGTAAGCTGGGACAAAGAGAGAGAGCAGCATGGACATATATACACTACCAAATGTAAGACAGATAGCTAGTGGGAAGCAGCTGCATAGCACAGGGAGATCAGCTCAGTGCTTTGTGACCACTGAGAAGGGTGGGATAGGAAGGGTGGGATGGAGGGAGATGCAAGAGGGAAGAGATATGGGGACATATGTATATGTATAACTGATTCACTCTGTTATAAAGCAGAAACTAACACACCATGGCAAAGCAATTATACTCCAAAAAAGATGTTAAAAAAAAAAAACCCAGAAAATAAATAAATTAATTAATTAATTAAAAAGACCCATCTATGTGCTGCTTAAAAGAGACTGACTTCAGAGCTAAAGACACACTAACTGAAAGTGAAGGGATGGAAAAGAGATTTCACGGAAATGGAAATAACAAGAAAGTAGAGGTAACAATACTCATATCAGACAAAGTAGACTTTAAAACAAAGTCTATGACAAAAGACAAAGAAGAGCATCATGTAATAATAAAAGGATCAACACAAGTACAGGATGTTACACTTGTTAACATGTATGCACCTAATGCAGGAACACCTAAATATATAAAGCAAATACTAAGAGACATAAAGGGAGAAATTGACAATAATAGAATAGGAGGAGCCTTTAACATACCACTTACATTAATGGACAGATCATCCAGAGAGAAAATCAATAAGGAAACAGGGTCTTAAATGACACCACAGGCCAGTTGGACTTAATAGATATCTACAGGACATTCTACCCCAAAAGAGCAGAATACACATTCTTTTTAACTGCACAGGAAATGTTCTCCAGGATTGACAATGTGCTAAGACACAAAACAAGTCTCAACAAATTTAAGAAGACAGAAATTATATCAGGCATTTTTTCTGACCACAACAGTATGAAACTAGAAATCAGTTACAGGAAGAAAACTGGGAAAAGTGCAAATATGTGAGGAATAAACAACATGCTACTGAAAAACCAATGGGCCAGTGAAGAAATTAAAGAGGAAAACAGGAAATACATTGAGACAAAAGATAACGGAAACACAACTTTCCAAAATCTATGGGATGCAGCAAAAGCAGTTCTAAGAGAGAAGTTTACAGCAATGCAGGCCCACCTCAAGAAATAAGAAAAATCTCAAATAAACAACCTAACCTATCCTCTAAAGGAATTAGGAAATGAAGAACAAATAAAGCCCAAAGTCAGCAGAAGGAAAGAAATAATAAATATTAGAAAGGAAATAAAATTAAAGAAATAAAATTAGAGACAAAAAAACAATAGAAAAGGTCAATGAAAGCAAGAACTTGTTTTTTGAAAAGACAGACAAAATAAATAAACCTTTAGCCAGGCTCATCAAGAGAGAAAATGCAAATAAACAAAAGAAGAAATGCAAGAGGAGAAATTACAGCCATTATCACAGAAATATAAAAAATAATAAAAGAATACTATGAACAGTTATATGCCAACAAAATAGACAACTCAGAAGAAATGGACACATTTCTAGAAACATATAACCTGACAAGGAAGAAAGAGACCATCTGAATATACCAATTACTAACAGTGAAATTGAATTTGTAACAAAAAACCTCCCAGCAAATCCAGGACCCGCCAGCTTCACAAGGGAATTCTACCAAACACATAAAGAAGAGTTAATGCCTATCCTTCTCAAAGTATTCCAAAAAAGTGAAAAGGATGGAACACTCCCAAATTCATTCTCTGAGGCCACCATTACCTGGATAACAAAACCAGACAAGGATACTACAACAAAAGAAAATTAAGGGCTAATATCTCTGATGAATATAGATGAAAAAATCCTCAACAAAATAACAGCAAACCAAACTCAACAATAAATAAAAAGGATCATACACCATCATCAAGTGGGATTTATTCCAGGGATGCAAGGGTCAATACTCGCAAATCAATCAATGATACATCACATTAACAAAAGAAAGAATAAAAATAACATGATCATCTCAATAAACACAAAAAAAGCACTTGACAAAATTCAACATCCATTCGTGATAAAAACTCTCATTGAAGTGGGTTTACAGGGAGCATATCTAAACATAATAAAGGCCATTTATGACAAACCCATGGCTAACATCATACTCAATGGTGAAAAGGTGAAAAGAAAGACTTTGCTCTCAAATCAGCAATAAGAGAAGGATGCCCAATCTCACCAATTCTATTAAACATAGTATTGGAAGTCCCAGATACAGTATTCAGACAAGAAAAAGAAATAAAGAGTATCCAAATTGGAAGGGAAAAGTAAAACTGCTACTATCTGCAGATGACATAAAACTATATAAACAAAACCCTAAAGTCTCCACCAAAAAACTGTTAGAACTAATAAATGAATTCAATAAAGTTGAAGGACACAAGATTAACATACAGAAATCTGTTGCTTTTCTATACACTAACAATGAACTATGAGAAAGAGAAAGCAAGAAAACAATCCTGTTTAAAATCACATCAAAAAGAATAAAACACCGAGGAATAAACTTAACCAAGGACGTGAAAATCCTACTCTGAAAACTATAAAACATTTAAGAAGGAAACTGCAGCTGATACAAAGAAATGGAATGATATTCCAATGTCTTCAATTGGAAGAATTCATATTGTTAAAATATCCATAGCACCCAAAGCAACCTAAAGATTCAATGCAATCTCTATCAAAATACCCATGGCAGAGCTTCCCTGGTGGCTCAGTGGTTGAGAATCTGCCTGCCAATGCAGGGGACACAGGTTCAAGCCCTAGTCCGGGAAGATCCCACATGCCGCGGAGCAACTAGGCCCGTGAGCCACAACTACTGAGCCTGCACGTGCTCCGCAACAAGAGAGGCCGCGATTGTGAGAGGCCCGCACACCGCGATGAAGAGTGGCCCCCGCTTGCTGCAACTAGAGAAAGCCCTCGCACAGAAACAAAGACCCAACACAGCCAAAAATAAATAAATAAAATAAAATAAAAGAAATACCCATGACATTTTTCACACAACTAGAACAAATAATCCTAAAATTTATATGGAACAACAAAAGACCCCAAATTTCTAAAGTAATCTTGAGAAAAAAGAACAAAGCTGGAGGTATTATGCTCTCAATCTTCAGAATATACTAGAAAGTAATCAAAATAGCATGATACTGGCAGAAAATCAGCCACACAGTTCAATGGAACAAAATAGAGAGCCTAGAAAGAAATCCATGCACTTATGGTCAATTAATCTACAACAAATGTGTCAAGAATATACAATGGAGGAAAGACAGTCTCTTCCATAAGCGATGTACATGTACATCTACATGTACAGCTACATGTAAAAGAATAAAATTAGGACATTTTGTCACACCATATATAAAATAAATTCAAAACAGATTAAATGTAAGATCTGAAAAAATAAAACTCCTGAAAGAGAAGGCAGAACACTCTTTTAGATAAGTCATAGCAATATTTTTTGAATCTGCCTCCACAGGCAAAAGGAAAAAAAGCAAAAATAAACAAATGAGACCTAATCAAACCTAAAAGCTTTTACACAGCAAAGGAAACCATTGACAAAACAAAAAGACAACCTACTGAACAGGAGAAAATATTTGCAAATGATATGATAAATAAGGGATTAATATCCAAAATATATAAACAGCTCATATAACTCAACATCAAAAAGCAACCGATTAAAAATTGGGCAGGAGACCTGAACAGACATTTTCCAAAGAAGAGATGCAGATGGCCAACAGGCACATGAAAAAATGCTAAACACTGCTATCATCAGAGAAATACAATCAAAACCACAATGAGCTATCACCTCACATCTGGCAGAATGGATATCATTTAAAAGACCACAAATAACAAATAGTGGCGAGGATGTAAAGAAAAGGGAACCCTAGTACACTGTTGGTGGGAATGTAAATTGGTACAGTCACTGTGGAAAACAGTATGTAGGCTACTCCAAAAACTAAATATAGAACTACCATATGATCCAGCAATTTTACTGCTGGGTAAACTTCCAAGGTAAGCAAAAACACTAATTTGAAAAGTATATGTACTCCAATGTTCATAGCAGCATTATTTACAATAGCCAAGATACAGAAGCAACCTAAGTGTCCATTAATAGATGAATGGATAAAACAGATGCGGTATATATGTATATACCATATATATATTAATATATATTGAAAATATATACACACGCACATATACACACAATGAAATATTACTCAGCCATAAAAAGAAATTCTGCAATTTTCAGTAACATGGATGAAGCTAGAGGGTATTACGCTTAGTGAAATAAGCCAGACAGAGAAAGACAAATACTCTATATTGCCACTTATATGTGGAATCTAAAAAATAAAAGAAGTCAAAGTATATAACAAAACAAACAGACTAACAGAAATCAAACTAGTGCTTACCAGTGGGGAGAGAGAAGGGGAGAAGGGGAAGACAGGGGTATGGTATTAAGAGATACAAACTACTATGTATAAAATAAATAAGCAACAAGGATATACTGTACAACAGGGGTCCCCAATCCCTGGGCTGCGGACTGGTACCACCTGAACCATCCCCTACACCCTATCCGTGGAAAAACTGTCTTCCATGAAACCAGTCCCTGGTGCCAAAAAGGTTGGGGACCGCTGCTGTACAGCACAGGGAAATACAGCCACTGTTTTTTAATAAATTTAAGCAAAGTATAATCCATAAAAACACTTAATCACTATGTGTACACCTGAAACTAATATAGTTTTGTAAATCAACTATACTTCAATTAAAAATTGGTGCCAAAAAGGTTGGGGACCGCTGCTGTACAGCACAGGGAAATACAGCCACTGTTTTTTAATAAATTTAAGCAAAGTATAATCCATAAAAACACTTAATCACTATGTGTACACCTGAAACTAATATAGTTTTGTAAATCAACTATACTTCAATTAAAAATGATTCAGGGCTTCCCTGGTGGCGCAGTGGTTGAGAGTCCACCTGCCGATGCAGGGGACACGGGTTCGTGCCCCGGTCCGGGAAGATCCCACATGCTGCAGAGCAGCCG
>NW_006789336.1:107828-138266 GCF_000442215.2 Lipotes vexillifer | reverse complement strand
AAAAAAAAAAAAAAAAAAAAAAAAAAAAAAAACTTTGGTTGTATTCAATATCGTACATTGAATGGAAGAAGAAAGACAAGATGATGAATTCTAGTAAACTTATCTTGATGTGATAGTTCTAATTACTGTGAAAAGAACCTTTAGATAAAATTCTATAACCATTCAAGAATTTTTAGGCTTTCTGGCTAGGTAAAGAGTCATTTTAAATACCACTCCAAGCCTCCAACTGTGGTTAAAAAAATTTTTAATATTTGGATAATAATTATTAAGATCTCCTACTACAACCATAAGTGACATTAAATATTTTATATATTATATAAATATATTACAATTATTCTTAAACACAAGTGAGTTAGATATCCCCATTTTGTAAGTGAAGAACATTTTAAAGAGGTAATTTTTCAAGCACCTGAAGCATATCTACAAAAATTAATCATACACTAGGCCTTCCTCAATAAAAAAAAAACTGACCAAAAATAATTTCTTTGGTGAGATAAACATGACAGTGAAAAGTCACTACACAAAACACAATGATTACATTTCACTGACCAACTGTCAAATCTTGGTACACAACAAAGATGCTCATTGATGAGTTACAGGAACAGGAAATTAAAAAGTCAAGGAGGTTTTCCTAATTCTCCAGACTAAGTAACTTACTTCTATAGCACCCTATACTTGTCTTTAATCATAATTTAGTGTAAATGCTTATTTGTTTAGTGTAAGTAATTACTTAATTTTCATCTCCATGAGGGCAGGAACTACTCACTTATAAATTCCCAGGGCTTAGATCAACACGTTGCATATAGAAGCAATCAAACAAATATTCTTATTCCTTTTTACAAATTAGAAGACTAAAGCTAAGAAAGCTACATTTCCTTCCCAGGACCCATACCAGGTAAGTTATAAGACTCAGTTTTGAATCTATGTTTTCTGATTATAGTTCTTTTCACCACAAGATACAATTACTAGTTGGTATCTAAATTATAAGTAATACACACCTGCTGGTTAATAACTTCCAAACGTGAGTCTTTCAAATGTGTCTTTAACCATTCTGTAGCTTGGGAAGAAGGGTCTACCAGAAATGGGCAAACTCGACTCTAATTAAAAAAAAAAAAAGATTATAAGCTTTCATTAAATGAAAATAAGTTCCTAAAAATTATTAATCAATTAATGAGTGAGTTTTTCTCTCAGGCTTTAGAGAACACAAATATACAACTACAATGAGGAAATAAGGGTACAGTTTTTAGCGGCACCAGAGGTTACATTAATCAATTTTACCAGTAATTAATACTAGGTAATTAAATTTAACCACAGTAAAGTGAATATAGTCTTATTTACTACACAATAACACAGAAAATGTATATTAACAATACAGTAAGCAGGAGTTCTAGTCCTAAGTTGATGCCATTTGTACCTCTCTTTTTGGTTTTAAAATACACAGCCAAGTCATTCTCTAACTTTAGATATTCTTTGGTTGAATAAACCATAGAGGCCTTACAAGAGAAGTACAAGCTAATCATAAAAGTATCGCTGAAATAATTAGCAATAAAATTATTTATATTTTAAGACTAATTTCTCTAAAGTACTACATAGTTAATATTACAAAAGGAGTATCCTAGAGGAGAAAATTACATAAGATGATAGGTTAAGATCTAACAAACTAGGAACTAAACTCATTACAGAATGCCTTGCACTAATTAAACTCTGAAACAAACAGAAAATTAGAAACCTAGCATTGTGCCCTATACATACAATGCCATTTAGCAAATGAAAGGAAGTCAATTATACATTTATATATCTTATCAATTTAAATATATGTAAATATATTTAAATAAATATGATAAATTTTAAACCATCTAATAGTCATTGTTACCTAGCAAATTAGATTTAAATAACAGCTGACCTTATTTTTCTTAAATTTTCACATTTATTTGAAAAATGTAATGCAGTTGTGTGCTATAGGGATAAAATAACACATGAAAGTCACAGTGAAGTGAAGACTTAGAACTGGGGTAGATCTAATAAGAACATGGATGTTATCTTAGTGGCACACCAAGAGGGAGAGGGATGGTGGGAATCACATGCCCTGGGGATTAACAGCATTTTATAAGAAATGCTGTTTAAAATTGCTAGCACATGGTGATAATAAAGAGCTGACTGACTTTAAAACAGCTTTATTATTGTTTTAAAATTCTCTCTAGACAATGCGGCCTCTTTTTACCTGCACCCAGAGTGGACCACTCCCACCACAGCTCCACAGTGTTACTCCACTGTATGATCTTTTCCCAGCATCTACTTCTGGAGGCATCCAGAAATAGCAAAATAATATGGCTAGTAAATAGCTTCTTAAGTATTACCAAAGTATTACACCTAGGTTTTAGATCTCATTTTATGCTAGCATTCAATAGCAAACATTCCACAAGTAAACTAGATTTTGCCTGACCACAAAAATAATTATTTTAAATTTTTAAAAAGTTCTTACCCATGATTTCAAACCAATGATCTGATGCAGTTAAAAAGAGAATAAGATAATGTTTCAAAAAATCATGTTTTTAGCATAGAAAATATGCTTAAGAATTTCAAAGAAGGGCTTCCCTGGTGACGCAGTGGTTGAGAGTCCACCTGCCGATGCAGGGGACACGGGTTCATGCCCCGGTCCGGGAAGATCCCACATGCCGCAGAGCGGCTAGGCCTGTGAGCCATGGCCGCTGAGCCTGCGCGTCCAGAGCCTGTGCTCCACAATGGGAGAGGCCACAACAGTGAGAGGCCCGCGTACCGCAAAAAAAAAAAGAATTTCAAAGAATACTTACAAGTTTGTGTTCATCTTATTTACACTTCTCCAGAGATTTAGAGAAGACCTCTGAGGTATATTTTAGGTCTGTGTTCCATGTTTAAATGTGGTAAAATTCTACATTTAACAAATTATAGTAGATCCAAAAATAGTAAGCTTTCATTCATTCATGCTATTCATTCATCTACCATATGTTGAATAATGATTATAATAAGACAACACGAGAGATACAAAAATTAATAAGATACATTCCCTTACCTTCATTGGCCACACATCTAATAAAGAAGCAAAAAAACGCAAATTTTTTCAATCAAAGAGGACACAAAATTCTATAGGTGGATCACAGGCAGAGTTAGGAGAAGCTTCTAGGAAGCAATTCAAGTCAAACTAGGTAAAAAAAAATAGGACTTGGCCAGGCAAAGAAGTAAAAAAAAGCAAATTAGGCCAAAACAACAGCCTGATTGAGAGAAGAATGAAAAGCCTGGGAGTATTGGAAAACTACCAGTAGTTTGGCATAGTTGGAATAAAAAGTATAGACAAAGATGATACATATAAAATGGCAGGAGTTATCAGAGGTCTTTTTGATCATGAAGAGCATTTTATGCCATGTTTAAGGATAATGAAATTTTTATACTGCAGGTAATGGGTAGTCACTGAAATATATTAATCAAGGAACTGTGATGATCAGATTAACATATTAGGAGGATGACTCCAAAATAAAGGAACTGATACAGGGGCAGGGGACCAACTGCTATAATAATGTATTTATCCAGGTACAACATGATGAAAGCCTAAGTGAAGCCACTGGCAGTAGATGTGGTTAGAAGAGAATGAATTCATGACACATTTGAGAAGTAGATTTGACAAGACTTGCTGAATAACTAGCTGAATGTAAAAGTAAAGAGACATAGTAAGAATGAGTTGCAGATTTGCAGTTTGCATTACTGGACCAAGACTGTGACATCTCCAGTGTTAGGAAATAAAAAAGAAGCAGGTTATAGGGAATCGGTGAAGAAGAGAAACAATTATTAAAGTACATAGCTACCTTTGCCTAGCATGCATGCCCCACTCAATGCATTTCTCATGGGATTATCAATCATCTAGCACTGCACACAAGGGATGAGCAGGTGACCCAAACTAACCAATCAGAATCTTTTTGGGGGAGTAACAAATACTGGAAAGGAAGGGAAGAGATATCTTTAGCCTGAGAACATAAATTGTGATAATGGTAAACCTGGAGTCGCCAATGTCTATCCTTAACACAGGGTAGAAAGAACCTATCCAAGAATAAACCCATATCTTAAGATGCAGAGAGAGAGAGATGTCCTGGTAACACCATTTGAATCCTGAAGCTAGTCCCAATCTTTTGAACATCTCAGTTATTTAAAAGCATAAGTTCCTTTTTTTAAGAAAAGAAAAAAAAAGTACTAAAGTCGGCCACTAAAAGATTCTTGACTAAAAGTTTTTTTAAAAAATGATTAAAGACAGAGCTTGAGCTACCTACAAAGCTCCAGGTAACAATATCTAACAGGAAATTAGAACTATAGAGCTCAAAACAGAGGTCAAAGGCTAGAGACACATGATATCTATTGGCAAAAAAGAAAATGATTAGGTAGTGGACATTTTGAAAGAGATTATTTTTTTTCTTCCAGTTTTGCTGATATAATTGACACACAACACTGTGTAAGTTAAGGTGTATAGCATAATGATTTGACTTACATACATCATGAAATGATTATCACAGTAAGTTTAGGGAACATCCATCATCTCATACAGGTACACAATTAGAGAAATAGAAAAAAAATTTTTTTCCTTGTCATGAGAATTCTTAGGATTTGCTCTCTAAGCAAGTTTCATATATAACGTACAGCAGTGTTAATTATATTTATCATAACATAACATCCCTAGTGCTTATTTACCTTATAACTGGGAGTGTGCACTTTTTGACTTTCGTCCAATAAGAAAAAGACTATTTTTAAAACATCTATAAAACTCTATAATTTTATTTTTATTTTTAATAACCACATAAGAGTGGGATAAGAGTAGAAACATTTTGTAAATAAAACTAAAGCTCATCTTTTGATAAGATAAGGAGAATTATATGAACAGGAATAACATAAAATAAATAAGTTAAAACATATACTGAAACACACACATATATCTTTGAGAGGCAGCCTTACAGCATAGACTGGCTAGATGGCAGTGTTTGAATCTTGGCTCTACCTCTTGACAGCTCTGTGACCCTGAACAAGAAACTTAATCCTTTTGCGTCTCAACTTCCTTATCTACAAAAAGGGATAATACATGTACCTACTAAATAGGGTTGATTTGAAAATTAAATGAGTTAAGTGTTTAAGTGCTTTACTTGTATTAATTCTTAAATAATAATATATGAAGAACATAGTAAGTACATGTAAGTGTTGATTATTATTATGCATTTGGGATTTAAGGAAAAAATGTTTTCCCTATGCAATTTACCTTTACAATTTTATATTCTTTAGACTAATAGCAAATTAGTTTGCATTTCCTCAGCATACAATAAATGGCAGGAAGGGAAAAAAAAAATCTCAGAAATTGAGTGGTATAAAGAAAACTAATTTGACACTGAACTGTCCATAAACAATAAAAAAAAAAAAAATACCTAGTACATCTTCACCAAGATTTAAACCAAGAAAAATTTACAACACTGTGAAATTTAAATGAATCATATTTTTCCATCTTCTTTCTGGATGCTTTCACTCACACCTCTCCATAGTGTCTCATACTCTCCATTTATCACCTGAGTTCCACAATATTACAAAGATCATACAATTATCTTCCAAACAAGGACACATTTGAGAGTAATGAAAAAATTATTAATAATCACATCAGGAGAACAGGTGTAAATCATAGTCCAAGCAATCCAGGACACCATGGCCAAGATTTTCCCCTGCTCCTCAAGGACATAGGTCATATGAGCTTTCTGTGGCAGATAATTATTTGACTATTTCCTCACCCAGATAACACATGTGCTTCAATAGTTAGCTTAAACCAAATATGAAAATTCCAAGTATCTTTTGTTGTAAGACAAGGAATAATTGTGGACATAAAAGGCTATCCTTAGAATCAATAAGGGATTGAGTGACTATAGCCCTTGAATCTGGGAAATCCCACACTGAATCTCTGAAAAGCTTTCTTGTAGTTAATGAGGAGACATGCTATATCTCTGAATCAAAAATACATTTAATTCATCACACCTAGTCATTTTTTTTCTCAGGGAAGACTCCCAGAAACCCAATTTGTACATATTTAGACATATAACTTCATATCACATGGTAATGTTAATGAGTAGATGTTATAGACTTCTTGTATCCAACCACACACGCAACTACAACAGTTTATTCTAAATCTAGTCCACCTTAGAATTAAGATAAAATGTTAACCGTAATGGAAAATTTATTTCAACAAAATGACTAATAACTCTAACAAGTTTGTCCAAATGGTTTTGTTTTGTCATATAAATGCACATGTGTCTGTAAGAAACTTGGCAATATTAAATACAAAGTATACTAAGCTTGTCATTAAAATTAATTTCAAAGACAATATCCTCCAAATTCATCATGAAAGACAATTTAATTCAGAATACAAAATAAATATTTTCAATTACTATTATCAGTAAAAAAATAAAAATTATTGTGATATATTTTTTCTAAAAGCCTCTGATTTCTTATGGAATAAAAAAGAAAAATTGTTAAACTAGTATTTTTTTTTTAATCTGCAAACAATTGCTTTCTTGGAGTACTGAAAAAGGAGTGACTATGAAACCTTGGGAAAGGAATAACAAATATGATAAAAAGTACTAGGTTGTAATGAATTTACTTACATACACATTTAGAGTTCCAGATTTGTAATTCTAGTGTGAAAAATAATGATAAAAATGTTTAAAAAATAAATTAAAGTTTAAGCCAAATCAAATTAAAAGAAGGCAAAATTGTGTAATCTTTGTTCAACGACTTCTATGCTAGTAAAACACCAATGTATAGAGTCAAAGCATAGTCAGCTGATTAACAGGTCAAATCAAACAGAATAAATTATTCAGGAATGAACAGGGACCACAATTCATACTCACAATATGAATCTTATAATAATATAGCTTACACTGCCTAAGGAGAAGCATTTAATGTTTATATTTTCTTTGAGATGTAGAGTTATGGGATAAAGAAATGGTGTGTGGACAGAGAGAAGGGTTGTAGAGAGGAAAGAAAACACTGGTAATATAGGGTATAAACTGCTGAGATAAAAAGAATAGAAAAAACAAAACATATTTTCAAGGGGGAAACGTTATCTTCCAAATCCTGTATCAGAAAGGTAAACTAAAGTAATGGTAAAAAAAAATCAAACTTCATACAAAGAAATGATTTGCTTATATACAAGATTTTGAATTTGGTTTTCACACTCACTGCTAATTAAGGTATAATAGTTTCAATTTTAAATAATTACTTTTTGGAAACATATACTATGTAAAAGAACAATTTCCCAAAATATGCACATGGTTATCTTTAACTTATAACCCAAAACTTATCCATCTTCACTTTCCATAACTTTGTAAAACAAAATGAAATAAAAGTATAAAATTTTTATTTTTAAAATATACTCTAGATGAAAGAACTATATAACCAAATGAATCAAGTATCCCTAAAACATTTCTATTATCAGGAAGTTCAATTTAAAATATTTTGCCATCAAAATGATACCATTTTTATTTATACTTTTATATTAAGGTAAAAAATAAATTACACTGAAAATTTTAGAGATGCTACCTGAATCACAAATGGATTTTTATTAGCAAAATACTTTTACTTAACTAAGACTAACTGTGAAAGCCTAAGGATTTGAAGAAAGTACTTCATGGAGCAAGCTTCAAAAGAAACATTTCTAATGAGAAGATTAAAGTAGATTAATTACCTGTAAGATAATAAGAGCATTTTCTATGGAAAGGTCATCTGATGGTAGGCCTTCACTTTTCCAAATTAACTGTTCACTTTCAGTACAAAGAAATCTCCTCAAATCAAATTCTGAAAAATTAAGATATCAATAATACTTTACTACAATAATCTTATGCTTGATAAAAGAAAGGAAATAAAACTATTTATAATATACTCAAACAAAAGTCCCATGATCATTCTTAATATGCAATCCATTCTTCTGCATTTAGAATCAGAAACTAAAGAGAAAACAAGTTTTAAAAAGTGCAAAGGAATGAAACTCAAATTATATTTCTTCTATCAAATGAATGTTTCACAACTATAATAATTTGTGAAAACCACAAAATTCACAAAGAATTTTGGAATTCCTACATCTCATCTTACCATACGAAATTAGTGTAAAAATTAATAAAATGTTTAACTGCATTCATACAACATCAAAATAATTCAGTGGTGTCAGTTTCAAAAAGAGATTTTATGGGTAGAAGAGTCATTATAATAAAGCGATTCTCAGAACATTTGTAGAATTTAGCAAATCTAAAGTAGTTATGGTATGCTTTAACTTACAGAAAATTTTCCTCATTTAAAAAAAAGTAAAATGACAAAAATCAAAAGATGTGCTTTTTAGTATACTGAAATTTCAAATTTATGAATAACTAAATACAAACTTTCAAGACCAGCTGACTTGGTCCATTCTACCAAACAGGTTTTTCTCAGACCCTCAGGAGCAGCAGAAAGATATGTAATAAATGCAGCAGCTAGCTGAGCTCTTTTAGGAAGAGTAGCTAATTCCTCTGTTATCTCTGTAACCTGGAAAAAAAGTGGAGAGAGAGAGAGCAACATATAGATATGTTCTAAGATAGAAAAAAATATTAATAGCTTCACAAATTGAAGTTTTGACTACAGAAAAAATCATTTATTGGTTTAAAGTAATAACATGTCTGAACAAAATTGTCAAAATGTAAAAATACCAACAAGACCTCAGACCTTGCTGTGATATTAAAACAATGTATAAAATCCCAACATATCTGGAAAGAAGAATATATTTTGTCATTGAAATTTCCTAATAATTCTGATAAATACTGTGAATTAGCATCACTTTGTAAAACATGGTTTAGAAACACAGAGTATGAGCAAAGGTAAAAAACAAAAATTAAGCATGGAGACTCTTTAACTAGAAGCATAGTGTGGCTAATGCATAAGCCTGAGCAGAAAGAGTACCAAAATAGGAATAATGAAAAGAGAAACACAGAATTGATTGGAAGGAGGAAGATTTGAAAGTCTTCCCATGCCACGCAAAGTAGCTTCAGTTTTAACCTGCGGTAATAATGAGCCACTGAAAGTGTTTAAACAGAGCAGTGAGTGATGTAATGAGACTGGGTTTTAGAAAGATAGTTCAGCTGACAAATAAGAATCAACTAATTAAAGGGTCAGATAGGAGAAAGACAAGTCAGGAGAATTCAGGTGAAAAAAGAAAAAGAAGAGCATTAAGGAGGGAAGACAAATATGAGGGATATTTGCAAAGGGATACAAATTAATAGAAGGAGTCTAAGATAATCCACATATTTTTAGTTTTGATGCCTATAAGAAAGACGCCTTATGAGACATAGGAAATAAAAGAGATTTCATATGAGAAAAGAAAATAAGTTAATTTAGACATGTAATTGAGTTCCGGAGACAGCTGAATGCCAATATCTAAGGTGTAGTTACAAATATGAATTTAAAAGTCAGCAGATTAGAAACATAGCTCTGGTCAGCATCATCATTTGGGTGATATTCTTAAGACTGGATGAGAATTCTGAGAATATTTGCACAGAAAGGAGCTGAGAAAGAGAATACTGAGGAGGCAATCAACATTATTGGATAAGCAGATGAGGAGGATCCAGCAAAGGCAGGAATCTAACTGCTTAAAACAAAAACAAAATCAAAACAAATGAACCAAAACAAGAGACAACACTTTAACAAAGTTGAAATAAGAGAGAATTTCAAACACAAATAAATAGTTGACAGTGTCAAATCCTAAGAGGACTGTCTTGGTAAAGGTAAATCCAAAAAAGGCTCTAAACAGTACTAAGTTCTCCACAACTCATTTTTACCACTACCTTTTCCTAACTAAAAGAGAAATAGGATGCTTTGTCTAAAATCCATTCATATAAAGATATTTTGCTTAAAATTTAATTCATGGCAGAGCTTCAAGATGGCAGAGGAGTAAGACATGGAGATCACCTTCCTCCCCACAAATACATCAGAAATACATCTACATGTGGAACAACTCCTACAGAACACCTACTGAACACTGGTAGAAGACCTCAGACTTCCTAAAAGGCAAAGAACTCCCCATGTACCTGGGTAGGGCAAAAGAAAAAAGAAAAAACAGAGACAAAAGAACAGGGATGGGACCTGCACCAGTGGGAGGGAGCTGTGAAGGTGGAAAAATTTCCACGCACTAGGAAGCCCCTTTACTGGTGGAGACAGGGGGTGGCCGGGGGGAGAAGCTTCAGAGTCATGGAGGAGAGCGCAGCAACAGGGGTGCGGAGGGCAAAACAGAGAGATTCCCGCACAGAGGATCGCTGCCGACCAGCACTCACCAGCCTGAGAGGCCTGTCTGCTCACCCACAGGGACAGGTTGGGGCTAGGAGTGGAGACTCGGGTTTCAGAGGTCAGATGCCAGGGAGAGGACTTGGGTTGGCCATGTGAACACAGCCGGCAGGGGGCCAGTGCACCTCAGCTAGCCAGGAGGGAGTCTGGGAAAATGTCTGGAACTGCCTAAGAGGCAAGACACCATTGTTTCGGAGTGTGCAAGGAGAGGGGATTCAGAGCACCATGTAAATGAGCTCCAGAGACAGGCGCTAGCCAAGGCTATCAGTGCAGACACCAGTGATGGGCATGAGATGCTAAGGCTGCTGCTGCCGCCACCAAGAAGCCTGTGTGCGAGCACAGGTCACTATCCACACCTCCCCTCCCGGCAGCCTGTGCAGCCCGCCACTGTCAGGGTCCTGTGATCCAGGAACAACTTCCCCAGGAGAACACATGGCATGCCTCAGGCTGTTGCAACATCATGCTGACCTCTGCCGCTGTAGGCTCAATCCACATTCCGTACCCCTCCCTCCCCCTGGCTTGAGTGAGCAACAGACCCCTAATACGCTGCTGCTTTAATCCTGTCCTGTCTGGGCAGGGAAGAGATGCTCTCAGGCAACCTACAAGCAGAGGCAGGGCCAAATCCAACGCTGAACCCCAGGAGCTGGGCGAACAAAGAAGAAAAAGGGAAATCTCTCCATGAAGCCTCAGGAGCAGTGGATTAAAACTCCACAATCAACTTGACGTACCCTGCATCTTTGGAAAACCTGAATATACAACGAAACATCCCAAAACTGAGGCAGTGGACTTTGGGAGTAATTGCAGACTTGGGGTTTGCTTTCTGCATCTAATTTGTTTCTGGTTTTATGTTTATCTTAGTTTAGTATTTAGAGCTTATTATCACTGGCAGATTTATTTACTGATTTGGTTGAATTCTTCGTTTTTTATACATATATAAATATTTTTCCTTCTTCTCCTTTTGCGACTGTGTATGGATATGCTTCTTTGTGTAATTTTGTCTGTATAGCTTTGCTTTTATCATTTGTCTTAGGGTTCTGTGCGGCTTTTTTTTTTTTTAGTATACTTTTTAGTGCTTGTTATCATTGGTGGATTTGTTTTTTGGATTGGTTACTCTTTTTTCATTATTTTTTATTTTTTTGTTTTTAATAATATTTTTCAATTTAATTTTTTTCATTCTTTCTTTTTTTTCTCCCTTTTCTTCTGAGCCGTGTGGCTGACAGAGTCTTGCTGTTCTAGCCAGGTGTCAAGCCTGAGCATCTGAGGTGGGAGAGCTGAGTTCAGGACATTGGTCCACCAGAGACTTCCCGGCCCCACCCGTAATATCAAACAGCAAAAGCTCTCTCAGAGATCTCCATCTGAACGTGAAGACCCAGCTCCACTAAACGACCAGCAAGCTAGAGCACTGGACACCCTATGCGAAACAACTAGCAAGAGAGGAACACAACCCCACGCGTTAGCAGAGAGGCAGCCTAAAATCATAATAAGTCACAGACAACCCAAAACACACCAACAGACGTGGACCTGCCCACCAGAAAGACAAGATCCAGCCTCATCCACCAGAACACAGGCACCAGTCCCCTCCCCCAGGAAACCTACACAACCCACTGAACCAACCCTACCCACTGGAGGCAGACACCAAAAACAACAGGAACTACGAACCTGCAGCCTGCAAAAAGGAGACCCCAAACACAGTAAGTTAAGAAAATGAGAAGACAGAGAAATACACAGCAGATGAAGGAGCAATGTAAAAACCCACCCAACCAAACAAATGAAGAGGAAATAGTCAGTCTACCTGAAAAAGAATTCAGAGTAATCATAGTAAAGATGATCCAAAATCTTGGAAATAGAATGGAGAAAACACAAGAAACGTTTAACAAGGAACTAGAAGAACTAAAGAGCAAACAAACAATGATGAACAACACAATATATGAACTTAAAAATTCTCTAGAAGGAATCAATAGCAGAATAACTGAGGGAGAAGAACAGATAAGTGACCTGAAAGTTAAAACAGCGGAAATAACTGTTGCATAGCAGAATAAAGAAAAGAGAATGAAAAGAATTTAAGACAGTCTCATAGACCTCTGGGACAACATTAAATGCACCAACATTCGAATTATAGGGGTCCCAGAAGAAGAAGAGAAAAAGAGAGGGACTGAGAAAATATTTGAAGAGATTATAGTTGAAAACTTCCCTAATATGGGAAAGGAAATAGTCGATCAAGTCCAGGAAGCGCAGAGAGTCCCATACAGGATAAATCCAAGGAAAAATACACCACAACACAAATTAATCAAACTATTAAAAATGAAATACAAATAAAAAATATTAAAAGCAGCAAGGGAAAAGCAACAAATAACATACAAGGGAATCCCCATAAGGTTAACAGCTGATCTTTCAGCAGAAACTCTGCAAACCAGAAGGGAGTGAGAGGACATATTTAAAGTGATGAGAGAAAAACCTACAACCAAGATTACTCTACCCAGAAAGGATATCATTCAGATTCGATGGAGAAATTAAAACCTTTACAGACAAACAAAAGCTAAGAGCATTCAGCACCATCAAACCAGTTTTACAACAAATCCTAAAGGAACTTCTCTAGGCAGGAAACACAAGAGAAAGAAATGACCTACAATAACCCAAAACAATTAAGAAAATGGTAATAGGAACACATATATTGATAACTACCTTAAATGTAAATGGATTAAATGCTCCAACCAAAACACATAGACACCTGAATGGGTACAAAAACAAGACCTATATATATGCAGTCTACAATAGACCCACTTCAGACCTAGGGACACAGACAAACTGAAAGTGAGGGGATGGAAAAAGATATTCCATGCAAATGCAAATCAGAAGGAAGCTGGAGTAGCAATTTTCATATCAGACAAAATAGACTTTAAAATAAAGACTATTACAAGAGAAAAAGAAGGACACTAAATAATGATCAAGGGATCAATCCAAGAAGAAGATATAACAATTGTAAATATTTATGCACCCAAACATAGGAGCACCTCAATACTTAAGACGAATACTAACAGCCATAAACAGAGAAATCGGCAGTAACACAATCATAGTAGGGGACTTTAACATCCCACTTTCACCAATGGACAGATCATCCAAAATGAAAATGAATAAGGAAACACAAGCTTTAAATGATACCTTAAACAAGATGGACTTAATTGATATTTAAAGGACATTCCATCCAAAAACAACAGAATACTCTTTCTTCTCAAGTGCTAATGGAATATTCTCCAGGATAGATCATACCTTGGGTCACAAATCAAGCCTTGGTAAATTTAAGAAAATTGATATTGTATCAAGTATCTTTTCCGACCACAATGCTATGAAACTAGATATCAATTACAGGAAAAAAATCTGTAAAAAATACAACCACATGAAGGCTAAACAATATACTACTACATAACCAAGAGATCACTGAAGAAATCAAAGAAAAAAACCTAGAAACAAGTGACAATGAAAACACTACAACCCAAAACCTAGGGGATGCAGCAAAAGCAGTTCTAAGAGGGAGGTTTATAGCAATATAATCCTACCTCAAGAAACAAGAAATATCTCAAATAAACAACCTAAACTTACACCTTAAGCAGTTAGAGAAAGAAGAACAAAAAAATCCCAAAGTTAGCAGAAGGAAAGAAATCATAAATATCAGATTCAAAATAAATGAAAAAGAAATGGAGAAAAAAATAGCTAAGATCAATAAAACTAAAAGCTGGTTCTTTGAGAAGATAAACAAAATTGATAAACCATTAGCCAGACTCATCAAGAATAAAAGGGAGAAGACTAAAATCAACAGAATTAGAAATGAAAAAGAAGAAGTAACAACTGACACTGCAGAAAAACAGAGGATCATGAGAGATTACTACAAGCAACTATATGCCAATGATATGGACAACGTGGAAGAAATGAACAAATTCTTAGAAAAGCACAACCTCCCGAGACTGAACCAGGAAGAAACAGAAAATATAAACAGGCCAATCACAAGCACTGAAATTGAAACTGTGATTAAAAATCTTCCAACAGGGCTTCCCTGGTGGCGCAGTGTTGAGAGTCCGCCTACTGATGCAGGGGACACATGTTCGTGCCCTGGTCTGGGAAGACTCCACATGCCGCGGAGCGGCTGGGCCCGTGAGCCATGGCTGCTGAGCCTGCGCATCCGGAGCCTGTGCTCTGCAATGGGAGAGGCCACAACAGTGAGAGGCCTGCGTACTGCAAAAAAAAAAAAAAAAAAAAAAAATCTTCCAACAAACGAAAGCTCAGGACTCGATGGATTCACAGGCAAATTCTATCAAACATTTAGAGAAGAGCTAACACCTATCCTTCTGAAACTCTTCCAAAATATAGTAGAGGGAGGAACTCTCCTAAACTCATCGTACAAGGCCACCATCACCCTGATAACAAAACCAAAGATGTCACCATAAAAGAAAATTACAGACCAATATCACTGATGAACATAAATACAAAAATCCTCAACAAAATACTAGCAAACAGAATCCAGCAGCACATTAAAAGGATCATACACCCTGATCAAGTGGCATTTCTCCCAGGAATGCAAGGATTCTTCAATATATGAAATTCAATCAATGTGATAAAGCATATTAACGAACTGAAGGAGAAAACCATATGATCATCTCAATAGACGCAGAAAAAGCTTTCGAGAAAATTCAACACCCACTTATGATAAAAACTCTACAGAACATAGGTATAGAGGGAACTTACCTCAACATAATAAAGGTCATATATGACAAACCCACAGCCAACATCATTCTCAATGGTGAAAAACTGAAACCATTTCCACTAAGATCAGGAAAAAGACAAGGTTGCCCACTCTCACCACTATTATTCAACATAGTTTTGGAAGTTTTAGCCACAGCAATCAGACAAGAAAAAGAAATAAAACAAATCCAAATTGGAAAAGAAGAAGTAAAACTGTCACTGTTTACAGATGACATGATACTATTCATAAAGAATCACAGTGATGCTACCAGAAAATACTAGAGCTAATCAATGAATCTGGTAAAGTAGCAGGATACAAAATTAATGCACAGAAATCTCCCACATTCCTATACACTAATGATGAAAAATCTGAAAGAGAAATTAAGGAAATACTCCCATTTACCATTGCAACAAAAAGAATAAAATACCTAGGAATAAACCTACCTAAGGAGACAAAAGACCTGTATGCAGAAAACTGTAAGACACTGATGAAAGAAATTAAAGATAATACAAACAGATGGAGAGATATACTATGTGCCTGGATTGGAAGAATCAACTTTGTGAAAATGACTATACCACCCAAAGCAATCTACAGATTCAGTGCAATCCCTATCAAACTACCAATGGCATTTTTCACAGAACTAGAACAAAAAATTTCACAATTTGTATGGAAACACAAAAGACCCCGAATAGCCAAAGCAATCTTGAGAAAGAAAACTGGAGCTGGAGGAATCAGGCTCCCTGTCTTCAGACTATACTACAAAGCCACAGTAATCAAGACAGAATGGTATTGCCACAAGAACAGAAATATAGATCAATGGAACAGGATAGAAAGCCCGGAGATCAATCCACACACATATGGTCATCTTATTTTTGATAAAGGAGGCAAGATTATACAATGGTGAAAAGTCTATAAAGAGAACTACAATACGACCCAGCAATCCCACTACTGGGCATATACCCTGAGAAAACCATAATTCAAAAAGAGACATGTAACACAATTTTCACTGCAGCACTATTTACAATAGACAGGACATGTAAGCAACCTACGTGTCCATCAACAGATGAATGGATACAGAAGATGTGGCACATATATACAATGGAATATTCCTCAGGCATAAAAAGAAACAAAACTAAGTTATTTGTAATGAGGTAGATGGACATAGATACTGTCATACGGAGTGAAGTAAGTCAGAAAGAGAAAAACAAATACCATATGCTAACACACATATATGGAATCTAAAAAAAATGGTTCTGAAGAACCTAGGGGCAGGAAAGGAATAAAATCGCAGACATAGAGAATGGACTTGAGGGCACAGGGAGGGGGAAGAGTAAGCTGGGACGAAGTGATAGAGTGGCATGGACATATATACACTACCAAATGTAAAACAGATAGCTAGTGGGAAGCAGTCCCATAGCACAGGGAGATCAGCTCGGTGCTTTGTGTCCACCTACCTAGAGGGGTGGGATAGAAGTGTGGGAGGGAGCCGCAGGCAGGAGATATGGGGATATATGTTTATGTATAGCTGATTCACTTTGCTATACAGCAGCAACTAACTCACCAGTGTAAAGCAATTATACTCCAATAAAGATGTTAAAAAAAAAAGATTAATTCACAATGGCCGTTAATATCTAGATAATTTATCCTAAGCCGGGGCTGAAATTTAATGGATATTTTTTCCTTTTCATTTTGTTAACAAATATATTATCTTACACATTTCCTGTGTTTTAAACAATGCCTCTTTATGACCTCTCTTTCAAACAAACCTGTGCATTCCATCTCTTGTGTTCTCTGTCAAGCTGATTAATCAAGACTTCTGCAGCTTTAATTGTTTCTTGTGCTTTTCTTACTTCAGCTTCAAGTTTGGCAGCTTCTGAAGTCCTGCTCTGAAATCTATGAAAACATTAAAGCTTAATTAAAGACAATTGGATTTAAGATAGATTTAATTAAATTATGCTTATATAGTAAAGTGAACTTTTATACAATAATTTAATTAACTATAATATTGATAATATTTGCATATAAAATATCATTAATGTAAGAGACACAATACCAACACATACATTTAAAGGGGAACATTCTCACAGGGCCTTGATGTCCTACTACATTATGTATAAACTTATGAATATGACATTCAAAGGACCAGTCATAATATTGATCTATCTTTTCTGTTTTATTTTATTTTACTCAGTTCAGTAAAACTATATGTCAACATCTGAAGAATTTTATATTCTCAGAAAATGCCCTATCTTTTATCTGCTGTGCCCTTCAACAGGATGTTCCATTTGCCTAGAATACTTTCCAGCTCCTTCCTTATCCCTACCTCACACCTCACTCTAACTCCCTCAAATATATACCTATCAAAAATATAAATAAAATCTTAAAACTAACCTGATATATTCAGCCCATTAGATATGTTCTCTCCCTATGTGCCCATTTGCCAAAGTTTAAAACTTTTAAATTATTTTCCTTAAAAATACTTGTGCATATATATTATTTTATTAAATATAATAGTAATATTCCTATTACTTAGTCCTTCAACAAATATGTAAGTGCCTTCAAAATGCTCAGGATTCTGCCAATTCTCAGAACAGTTCAAAATAAGTATTACAATTCTCATTTTATAAATATGGAGACTTAAATCCAAACAGATTATTGCACAGGTCTCCCCAACAGTAAGCAGAGGATCTAAAATTCATATATGGGTGTGTCTGATATTAAGTTCCAGGCATTTTACAGTACTTTTATTGCCTAAGTGCTCTATTCCTCCCTTCCCTAGACATAAGACTCTAGGAGTCACTTGTCCAAAATGGTAGCCATATATGGCTGTCTAAATTTAATTAAAACTAAATAAAATTAAAAATTCAATTCCTCAGTCACATTATCCACAAGGTCCTCAGTCATATCATTCAGAAGGTTTTCATAATAATACTTCCAAAATACTGGTAGTATAGTGTAGTGACTAAGAAGAGGAACTTTATGGAGTCAGACAAATACAAGATCTAATGCTTGCTTAGTCATTTACTAACTGCTTAACTCAGGCAAATAAATCTTTCCAATCTTTAGCTTCCTAATCTGCAAAATGTAAGAATATCCACCTCTCAGTGTTGTTTTAAGTATTAAAAATGATGAATATGTAAAGTGCCTAGGACAGCACCTGACACATGCAAATGACTAACAAATGGAATCAAACATTGGTATCATAAGCTAACCACTCAATAAATATTTGACAATTATCTGAGTATTATTAAGTACTGATTCTGAGCATGTAACACTGAAAAGAATATATTATTTTCCTTATACTTCTCTAATTATACCAGGAAAGAAATTATGTGATTTCATTTCTGTATGTCTAACATAAAAAAAAATTCAGGAATATGAAAAACATTGAATTTATGGGTTTGAAGATTTTTTTGTTTATTCTCTATAAGTAAATATAAATAAATGTAAACAGAGATAACTGTTTCCTAACTCTGTATAGAAAAAAAAACTCATAGTTTTCAGTCTGATGAATTTTTTTCTTGGTGCAATAATTTGTATTTTTTCATAAGAAAGAAAAGGATACATAACACACCACTTAAAGAAAAAATATGTTTATAGAAAAGTTTTAGTCTCATAAAACTGAAAGCAAGTGATAACATATGCTATATTTAATGACACATTCTCCAGTTTTTCAATCTTCACAATTCTTAAAGGAAAATGCTTCCACATTTATAATAATTCCCATACCAATATTTTCTATCCTATATTAAAAGGCAATCACAGGAACACAGAGGTACAGGAAAGGTTTTAAGATTAATCACATTCATAAATGTTTCTTAAATTTGAGAATAATATTTGCATGAAGGAATATTTGTAATACCAAAAAGGGCAAAGTTAAAAAGATAAAAATTTTTTAACATGATTATATACCTCTGGAAAGATTATGGAATTAGGTGGTCCTATAGCATCATCTGAGATAAAGGAGTCTAAAATCTTGAAGTCAAAATAAGAAAGAAATGGGAATACCAAATGTAAACACTCCCAGCATTAACACATTACGTTCAATTCTTCCTGCTCAATTTTCCAATGCTTGGGAACATAGAAACTTAAAATATTTTTGTTCTTATTAAATGTTTTTTAAAAGAAAGACATTCTATATTATTTTACATCCTTCCCCTTTTTAGAGTGAGATACCAAAAAATTAGGACAGTGATTATAACTAAGGTTTTCAAAATTTATGTATTAGCTGAGGTATGTTTTCAAATATTCAAAATACATTTCAAAACTTAACTTACTTTTCTTTGAGTTCTGACACTTTTTGACCAACAGAATTAAGAAGCTCCTCTAGTTTCCTTTTTCTGTCTTCAGTTTTCTGCAAATTTCTAAAATATAATTCAATTTTATAAGTCATTCTACTCTAGTTATCAACAAAAAGCCACAACAGCACCTTAAAATGTAATTGTGCAGTAAATAGATGACAATGAAAACTATCAATAATTCAGTAGTTATAATACCTTCACTTAGAATTTGATTTGAAAAGCCATGCTATAATTAAAAGTGTATTCTCTGACCTAACCATACCACTTCCAGGAATCTATATTTTAAAACACTTGTGCCCACAGATTTCTAGATAAAAATGGAAGACTAAAAGTATTCACTTATCTTCTTTCCCTTCTAAAATCCTACTAAAATGAAACCAAGGGAATAAATTAAAACATACATGCACAAGAATAAAGACAATGAAAGAGAAAAGTACTACTAAGGAGTAATTTTAATAAAATTTTGAAAGGTCATAACTGACATATCAAAATGCAAAAGGGCAAAAGTTAAATGACTGCAGGAAGATAGGTGAAAAGAAGTATTCAAAAATGTTCAGGAAATGTAGACAACAGGTACCTCTGAAGAAAATAATAGAGCTAAATACAGAAGATTGTTTAATAATTGATAATATAACATTTGACCTCAGATTCCCTCCTGCATTGAGAGCAGACTATCCTCTACATACATCCCTGAAAGTCAAACCTTATTGCTCTTACCCACCCCCAACCACCCCTACTCAATCCCTAGGCAGAAGATAGTAGGATTCTTCTAGAGAAATGACTGGCTTACCCCTCTCAAAAGTACCCACAAATATTGAGAGGTTGTCATCAAATGGCCAATCCACACTGCCATGCACTGCTGGGCATTTGTGCATTGCACAAATCAACTTGAGTTTTTGTCTAAACACAGATTGCAAGGTCTCATTCCCCAGCATATCTGATTCAATAAGCCTTGATGGAGATCAAAAATTTGCTCTTTTAACAATTTCCCAGGTAACATTGATGCTGATGGTTCAGGGACCACATTTTGAAAACTACTATAATAGAATATGGCCTTCAAAATCATGAGATTAATTTATTTCTAGTCTAGTATTTTAAGCCCAGCCCAATTATGATCACATATAATAGTATAATACAGATAATTTTAGACATGCAAATCTCAAAATATTTTTCATCCCATATAACCTTGCTTAAGAAGCTACTATGTGTTCCAGAAAAATGAGGGACTAAACTAAGAAAGAGAAAGACAAAGACCCAAAATAAGAGAATATGATCAGAAAAGAGACAAATATAACCCCAGAATAATGGTGAAAAGCAATCTCAAGATAACTTAAGCTGTAGACTGCAGGCCTAGGGAAGAACTAACTCACCTTGAAACAGGAGGACAAAAGGCTCTAAGTAGGAGAGTACTAAGAAAAAATTAAATAGAACACATAGATTCCAAATACATTTTAGGGTCTGACAAAAAGACTGTGGATAAATATGTGATACATAAACAGAAAAAAAATAATCAATTGAAAAAATAAGGCAATTATTAAGCATAACAAAAGGTATACAAGAAAGGAAATATACTCATAAAACATGATATGTCCAAGCTGTAAAAAATATTTATATAATCAAAGTATATAATATTTAATATAATTTAACACAAACATTTCATGTAATTATATTGAAAAAAATAAGAAACTTAGGCAGCTAAAAATCTCCTTGTGTAGAGTAAGAAGTAAGAGATAATTTCAAAAGTTGAATGATCATGAACATAAAATATCTCTTAGTCTGCATTTAGAACAAATGAGATAAAATATAATACTTAATAACAATAGCAAATTAAAAGTTTAAGTCCCAAAAGTAAATTGTTAAATTTTCCCCACACCTGCCAGATAATGTTTTGGAAATAATATACTAAAAGCTTCCTAAAACTTAGAGGAAAAAAATATAAAAGCTCTAAATTTCTAAAATCTACTTTTTGTACTTTGACAGTATTCCTTCACAAAATTTTGGCTCTTTCTAAAGGAACTTCTACCAACTTATCTTTCCAACAACTTAACACAGGAGGAAAAAAGTGAGTTGATTCTGCTATACATCTTTTAATTGCTTTTTCTTTTTTTGTTCTGTTTAACTTTTCATTTTTTTTTCTTTTTCTTTAGTGATGTATAGTTAATTTATAATACTGTGTTAGTTTCAGGTGTACAGCATAGTGATCCAGTTTTATTTTTTGTTTTTGCAGATTATATTCCATCGTAGATTATAAGATATTGAAGAAAATTCCCTGTGCTATATAGTAAAACCTTGTTGCTTATCTATTTTATGTATAATAGTTTATGTCTTTTAATAATATATGCCTAATCTATCCCTCATTCTCTCTCTCCTTTGGTAACCATAAATTTGTATTATATGTCTGTAAGTCTGCTTCTGTTTTGTATATAGATTCATTTTGTGTATCTTCTTTATCCATTCATCTGTCGATGGACATTTAGGTGGCTTCCATGTCTTGGCTATTGTAAACAGTGCTGCAATGAACACTGGGGTGCCTGTATCTTTTCAAATTATGGTTTTCTCCAGATATATGCCCAGGAGTGGGATTGCAAGATCATATGGTAGCTCTACTTTTAGTTTTTTGAGGAACCTCCATACTGTTTTCCATAATGGCTGCACCAGTTTACATTCCCACCAACAGTGTAGGAGGGTTCCCTTTCTCCACACCCTCTCTGGCATTTATTATTTGTGGACTTTTTGATGATAGCCATTCTGACTTGTGTGAGGTGATACCTCATTGGGGTTTTGATTTGCACTTCTCTAATAGTGATGATGAGCATCTTTTCATGTACCTGTTGGCCATTTGTATGTCTTCTTTGAAGAAATGTCTATTTAGGCCTTCTGCCCATTTTTTGATTGGGTTGTTTATTTTTTTGTTAATGAGTTATATGAATTGTTTGCATATTTACCCCTTGTCAGTCACACTGCTTGCAAATATTTTTTTTCCCATTCTGTAGGTTTTTTTTTCATTTTGTTGATGGCTTCCTTTGCTGTGCAAAAGCTTTTCAGTTTGATTAGGTGCCATTTGTTTATTTTTGCTTTTATTTCTTTTGCCTTATGTGACTGATCCAAGAAAATATTGCTATGATTTATGTCAGAAAATGTTTTTGCCTATGTTCTCTTCTAGGAGTTTTATGTGTCATGTCTTATATTTAGGTCTTTAAACTATTTTGAGTTTATTTTTGTATATGGTGTGAGGAAGTGTTCTAATTTCATTGATTTACATGTAGCTGTCCAGTTTTCCCAACACCACTTGTTAAAGAAACTGTCTTTTCTCCATTGTATATTCTTGCCTCCTTTGTCATAGATCATGGGTGCATGGGCTTATTTCTGGGCTGTCTATTCTGTTCCATTGATCTATATGTCTGTTTTTGTGCCAATACTACACCGTTTTGATTACTGTAGCTTTGTAGTATAGTCTGAGGTCTGGAAGGGGTATGCCTCCAACTTTGTTCTTTTTCCTCAGGATTGCTTTGGCAATTCTGGGTCTTTTGGGGTTCCATATAAATTTTAGGATTATTTTTTCTAGTTCTGTGAAAAATGTCATGAGTATTTTGATAGAGATTACATTAAATCTGTATATTACTTTGGGTAGTATAGTCATTTTAACAGTATTAATTCCTCCAATCCAAGAGCATTGGATATCTTTTTGTCTCTTTGAATCATCCTCAATTTACTTTATACCAATGTTTTACAGCTTTCAGCATATACGTCTTTCACCTCCTCAGTTAAATTTATTCCTAGGTATTTTACTTTTTTTGACACGATTTTAAACAAGATTTTTTTTCTTTTTTTGCTTTCTCTTTCTGATATTTAATTGTTAGTGTAAAGAAACACAACAAATTTCCATGTATTAATCTTGTATCCTGCTACCTTTCTGAACTCATTTATTAGTTCTAATAGATTTTGTGTGGAGACTTTGGGGTCCTCTTTATAGAGTATCATGTCATCTGAAGTAGTGACAGTTTTCAATCTTTCCTTCCAATTCGTAAAACTTTTACTTCTTTTTCTTGTCCAACTGCTGTAGTTAGGTCTTCCACTACAATGTTGAATAGAACTGGTGAGAGTGGATATCCTTGTCTTGTTCTTGAATTTACCAGGAAGCCTTTCAGGTTTTCACCATTGAGTATTATGTTGGCTATGGGTCTGTCATAAATGGCTTTTATTATGTTCAGATATGTTCCCTATATAGCCATTTTGGTGAGAGTTTTTATCATGAATGGATATTGAACTTTGTCAAATGCTTTTTCTGCAACTATTGAGATGATGATGTGGTTTCTGTCTTTGCTTTTGTTAATGTGGTGTATCACACCGATTGATTCACATATTTTGAACCATCCTTGTGATCCTGGAATGAACCCAACTTTATCATGGTGTATGATCCTTTTCATGTATTGTTGGATTCAATTTGCTAATACTTTGCTGAAGATTTTTACGTCTAAATTCATCAAAGATATTGGCCTGTAAATTTCTTTTTTTGTAGTGTCTTTGTCTGGTTTTGGTGTCAGGATAACAGTGGTCTCACAGATTGAATTTAGAAGTGTTCCCTCCTCTTCAATTTTTTGGAATAGTTTTAGAAGGACTGGTATGAGTTCCTCCTTGTATGTTTGGTAAAATTTCCCAGTGAAGCCATCCAGTCCAGGGCTTTTGTTTGCAGGGAGTTTTTTTGTTTTTGTTTTTGTTTTTTTAATTACATATTCTACTGCACTTCTAGTGATAAGTCTGTTCAAGTTATCCATTTCTTCTTGACTCAATTTTTGCAGGCTGCATGTTCCTATAAACTTGTTCATTTCTTCTAGGTTGTCTAATTTGTTAGTATAAAACTGTTCATGGTATTCTTATAATTTTTTGTATTTCTCTGGTATCAGTTGTTATTTCTCCTCTTTAATTTCTTATCTTACTTATTGGAGTCCTTTCTCTTTTGTTCTTGGTGAGTCTCTCTGGAGGTTTGTTGATTTACCTTTTCAAACTACCAGCTCTTGGTTTTATTGATCTTTTCTATTATTTTTTGATCTCTTATTTTATTTATTTCCCATTGATCTTTATTATTTCGTTCCTTCTGTTAACTTTGGATTTTGTTTATCCTTCTCTTTCTTATTCATTTTGGTGGTAGGTTAGGTTGTTTGAGATTTTTCTTGTTACTTGAGGAAGGCCTGTATATCACTATAAATTTCCCTCTTAAAACTATTTTGCTGCATCCCATAGATTTTGTAAGGTTGCGTTTTCATTGTCATTTGTCTCAAGGTATTTTCTGATTTATTCTTTGATTTCATTGTTGAGCCACTGTCTTTTTAGTAGCTTGTTGTTTTGTCTCCATGTGTTTGTTCTTTTCCTATTTTGCTTTCTGTAGTTTACTTCTAGTTCCATACCACTGTGGTCAGAAAAGATGCTTGAAGTAATATCTATCCTCTTAAATTTGTTGAGGCTTGTTCTGTGATCTAGTATGTTATCTATCCTAGAGAATCTTCTATGTGAGCTTGAAAGGAATGTGTATTCTGTTTTTGTTTTTTGTTTTGGATGTAGTGCCCTGTAGACATCAATTAAGTCCAACTGCTCTATTGTATCATTTAAGAACGTTCTTGCCGTATTGATGTTCTGTCTGGATGATCTGTCCATTGATGTCAGTGGGGTGTTAAAGACTCCTGCTATTATTGTATCATTGTCAATTTCTCCCTTTATGTCTGCTAGCATTTGTTTTATATACTTCGGTGCTCCTACAGTACAAGTGCAATATCCTCTTCTTATATTGATCACTTTATCATTATATAATGCCCTTTTTCTTTCTTTATGGCTTTTGTTTTAAAGTCTATTTTGTCTGATAGGAGTATTGTTACCCCCACTTTCTTGTTGTTTCCATTTGCATGAATTCTCTTTCTCCATCCCCTTTCAGTCTATGTGTATCTTTCATCCTGATGTTAGTCTTCTGAAGGCAGCAAATTGTAGTTTCTTGGTTTTTTCCTCCAATCTGCCACTCTGTCTTTTGATCAGAGCATTTAGTCCAGTGACATTTAAAGTAGTTATTGATAAGTATGCATGTACTGCCATTTTAATCCTTGTTTTCCAGTTGCTTTTATAGTTCTT
Organism: Lipotes vexillifer; assembly: GCF_000442215.2. Taxonomy (NCBI): domain Eukaryota; kingdom Metazoa; phylum Chordata; class Mammalia; order Artiodactyla; family Lipotidae; genus Lipotes; species Lipotes vexillifer. The sequence goes on along the minus strand of NW_006789336.1, from coordinate 112,760 downwards.
CTCTGTGCATTTTTTTCCCTTTGGCAGGGGGAGGGGGTTGATGTTTTCCTTTTGTAGTATGCTTGAGCTCTTTCTTTTTGGTTTTGGTGAATCTATTGTACATTTCTGATTTGAGGTTACCACGGAGTTCAAGTATGTTGACCCATAACTATATCTACTTGCTTTAAATTGATAGTCATTCAAGTTCGTATTTTTTAAAAATCTACATTTTTATACTCCCCTCCCCTACATTTTGTGATTTTTATATCCTATTTTACATTGTAATGCCTATCCTTTTACTGTTAATTGTAGTTAAAATTATTTTCACAATTATTATTTTTTAATCTATGTATTGGTTTTTTTGTTTTGTTTTTTGTTTTTTTTTTTTTGTTTGTTTCCTTGCGTTATGCGGGCCTCTCACTGTTGTGGCCTCTCCCATTTGCGGAGCACAGGCTCCGGACGCGCAGGCTCAGTGGCCATGGCTCACGGGCCCAGCCGCTCCGCGGCATGTGGGATCCTCCCGAAACGGGGCACGAACCCGCGTCTCCTGCATCGGCAGGCGGACTCTCAAGCACTGCGCCACCAGGGAAGCCCCTATGTATTGGTTTTTAAAAGTGATCTTGATTCCTTCTATATTTGCCTTTCCTATTCTGATTTTCCCTTTCCTACAGATTCTTGCTTCTTTTCTATTTAGAGAAGACCCTTCAATATTTCTTTTAGGGTAGGTTTAGTATTGCTGAATTCTTTTAGTTTTTGCTTCTCTGAAAAATTCTTTAGCTCTCCTTCTATTCCAAATGATAATCTTGCTAGGAACAGCGTCCTATGTTGCAGGCTTTGCCCTTCAGTACTTTGAATATATCATGCCGTCCCTACTATCCTGTAAAGTTTCTGCAGAGAAATCAGCTGATAGCCTTTTGGTGGTTTTTCTCTTGCTGCCTTTAGAATCCTCTCTTTTAACTTTTGCCATTTTAATTAATATATGATTTAGTGTGCGTCTGTTTGGGTTCATCTTGTTTGGGACTCTCTGTGCTTACTGTACCTGGGTATCTGTTTCCTTCTTTAGGTTTGAGAAGTATTCAGCCATATTTTCTTCAAATACATTTTCAACCCCCTTCTCTCATCTCCTTCTGAAACCCCTGTCATGCATAGGTTAGCATGTTTTATATTATCCCATAGATCTGATATGTTGATTTCATTTTTTTTTTTTTCATTTGTCTTTCTGTCTGCTGTTCTGATTGGGTGATTTCCATTATTCTATCTCCAGATCACTTATTTATTCTTTTGTGTCATTTAGTCTGCTATTCATTGCTTCTAGATTGGTTTTATTTTGGGAATTGAATTGTCTATTTTTGATTGGTTCCTCTTTATAGTTTCTAGGTCCTTGTTACAGTGATCTGTGTTTCTATCGATAATCTTTCTTAATTCAGTTAGCATTTTTATTACCTCCTTTTTGAATTCAGGGTCTAGTAGACTGGTGCATGGTCTGTTTCATTATTTGTTCTTTCAGGGGATTTATCTTGTTCTTTTAATTGGAAGTAGTTCCTCTCCCTTTTCATTTTACTTAACTTTCTTTGTCTCTATGAATTTAGCAGAAACAGTTATCTGCTGTGGTCTTGAAGGGGTGTTTTTATGTGGGAGCATCACTGTGTAGACTGTGTGAATCCAATATTTTTGGTGTGAGGGCTGGTTTCAGTTGGACGCCAGCCACATCATTCTTCAGGGTGTGTGGGCTATTATCCCCTGGATAGGTGGTATGGCTGGTGTTGTAGCATCTGGAGCCTGTACAAGATGTGAAGTGGGACTTTTTCTCTGCTCCATGGCTGTCAATGCCCTGTCAGGGGTGAGGTCTGCTCCCTAGTTGTTGGAGTAGAAGCCCTGATGGTCAGGCTCAATCAGGTTCCACTGTCCATGAGTTCAAGCCCTGCCCAAAAGGAGGTGATTGCTGAAGCAAGGAAGGCCCATGCAGTCACAGAGGACCTATGCATCACCTGTGTAGGCATTCACATTTCTGCTCAGAAGCAGCCCAAGGTTGAATCCCTTTCTCTGCTGTGTTCATCTGAGATCTAGTGCAAGGCTATGGTCTGAAGTAGGCTGGGGCTGAGGGCTGGGGCGTTGTGGCTGCAGGAATTGAAGTGACTGCACTGCCACCAGAGATCTGGGCTGCCTCTGTGGCAGTGTTCTCACAGGACCTGTCTGCCCCAGATCTACTGCTAAGCTGTGGTGTGGAGTGAGTGGAGCCAGAGCCAGGGTACTCTCACTGGGAGATGAAAGGCTCTGTACTCCTGAGCATGCTGATGACAACTGCTACTGTCCCACCTGGACCACACCCCAGTCCCTCGGGCTGTGTCTCTCTCAAGGCCTGTCTGCCTGAGCTTCAGTGCTTAGTCACTGGGCATTTCTGTGGCACTGCTCATGTGCACACTGACAATGGCCTCCATGGCTCCACCGGATCATACCCCAGCCTCCCCAGTCTGTCTCTCCATAGCTAGACCAAGTCTGTGTGCAAATCTTGCACCAGGGATGGAGTGAGTGGGCCTGGGTTGTTTGCCCATTCAGATTGGGAAGTGTGGTAAGGCAGCACCCATTAATGCAAAACTCTCAACCCTGATTGTTAGCAAGCCAGCATGCGAGCACTCCTCACAAGTAGAGTCTAGGCTTTTCCAGCCCTTCTGTCTGTCTCAGTAGATTTCCCAGCAGGCGAGGGGGACTGTCTCTTCCACGCAGGAGCCCAGGACTGGTATGCCCAGTGTGTAGCTCAACCTCCTCGCTCTTCAAGTCAAGGGTCCACCCATAGAGAACTTCTCTTTCTTACAGATCCTTCCTAGGGGCTCAGGTCCTGACCAAATGCCTTTTTTTTCTGTCCTACCCAATTATGTACAGATCTTTCTTGCAGCTTTAATTGTACAGTTCTTCTGCCAGTTTCTAGTCAGTTTCCCATGATAATTGTTCCACATGTAGATGTATTTTTGATGTGCTTGTGCGGTGAGGTGAGCTCCACATCCTCCACTCCATCATCTTGATCTATGTTCTTAATTTGTATTTAAATGACTCAGTGTTGTCAGCTGCCATTTTAGATACAGACAAGAAATAAATCCTAATAACTAGGTCATCAGATTGATGAAAATAAAGGTTAGAACTATTTATATTTTATGTTTCACTTACGATTCTAATCCTGCCTGTTCAGTTTTCAAAGGCTGAATTCGCTCCAAGACATGGGAGTACTGGACATTGGCTTTAACCCAGGCAGCTAAAGGAGCAGCTGCGGTACTGGCACGCTTAGCATTCTGAAAAATACATCAGAAATTATTCCACATCCTAACTTAATTTCAAATAAAAGCAAAGTTAATTCTAGTGTATTTTCTTTAAGCATTTGTTTAATAACTTGTCCCGAATAATGAAGTTTTTGGTTTATAGCAAAAACAAAGTGAATTGCTATTTTAAGTGAAAAATACATATACTCTATTTTTTCTTAAGAATAAATCTTTCTGAACCACATACAATCTTTAATATAATGACATTTTATTGACATAAGTAATTATTAGCCACGTTTAAAATGAATACATGTGCCGTCCACAACGATGTTCAAGCACCAATTCCTTCTCTGCAATATACAAGATAGATCTTTATTAGATAAAAGAAATTTTCAAACAATTGCTATTGGTGTCAAAGAAGAAGTACATGACATTTTGAATAAAGGATCTAAAAAAGACCAGAATCATGGAATTTTAACTGTTCACTGAAATTAGATATAAGTATCCCAAGAGAGATATCTGTTATTATATGACAAGTATACTAGAAGAAATAAAAGCATACAGGCAAGTTGTAAGTTATGATTAGTTAGGAACTTACCGCTGACAGCAGATCATAAGATTCAAAAACCACTTAAGATAATAAACCTGCCCCCAACTCCCTAGATTCTACAATAGTTTACCTAATTCTTCTGGTAAATGCTTCCCAGCTATAATACTTACAACTTATTATAATGAACTTTTAGTTTTTAGGTAAACTAAACAATCAATAATGATAAATCATCATATTTTGACAAGCAGAATATTATATAGTATGGAAAGGGAATTTATGGCACAACTGTTAAAAATTACCTTTGGATCAAAAGATCCTTTATTTTTAAAAAGAAGTTCTTCAACACTCTCTCTTATTTCCTTTGGAATATTTCGTGCATCAAAGGTTGCTATGTCTTCTCTCACACCTCTCTTTGCAAGGAAACTGAAATTAAAGCATAGTACTGCAAATAAGGCTAAATAAAGTTTGCTATTTTTAACAAAAATATCAATTTAACAAAGTGGTGTATACAATACTTTTAATCTATTAGTTAACCAAAAAATAGGGTACTTTTAAAGTACTTAAGCTTCTGAAGTACCATTCGTCATTTTTTATAGACGAGGATCTCCAGAAAGATGCACAATTTTTCTAATGTTCTGTGAATACACTGAAGCAATAAAATGAAGGGATTATAATCTTGAATTCTACCCATATCCCTTTTTGTGAACCCCTGGGTACTAATACATTCTAGGATATGCAAGAAAATATTCTGACTCCTTTATAAGAAAGATTTTAAAGTGCCCCCTCAATCTAAATCTTCTCTCCCATTTCAGATAGAAAAAGAACTCTACTATCAACCTAAGTCCTAAAATGGAATTGAACAGCAGCACAAACCACAATACCATTGTTATACTGTGAAACCTAAAGCTGCATAATTGCATATTGAGTTAATAATCAGCCTTTTGTCTTCCAGTTTACATCACTCTTATATAATTTATGGGGCTCTCGCCTGCTCCCTGTGTCTGTCTCTGCCAAGAGTCCAAGATTCTTTTTGAAAATAGTGACTATATTTACTTCATCAGTAAATCACAGTAAACACAATGCTCTATACTGTGTGAGGACCAAATAAATATTTGTTTATTAAGATATTCTTAAAGACTTTAAGGCATTCCT
>NW_006789336.1:72055-107812 GCF_000442215.2 Lipotes vexillifer | reverse complement strand
ATTCCTGTTTTCCTTTGACACTTTTAACAATCACTTATAAAGAAAGGAAAATATAAATCTTGATATATGATTACATAGACCATCTTGAAATATCAGGGGAAAGTGTATAACCAGGTACTTAGATGAAATTCAGTTTGAGAAGCAATATAAGAAATATTTTAAAATATGAAAGAATGTATAGTTCATTGGTGAAATAACATTTTTCACAAATTCAAAAACTTACCTTTTCATGCTCACCCAAGATGTATCAAAGATACCCATTATTCTTAAAACTCCTTCAAGAATGTCCCTGATTACATCAGGTGGCATACGCAGTGAACGAATTTCTGAAAGAGATTCTGGCTTAATGTTTCCAACTGCTAGTTTAGCTTCATTGACTAGAGGCTAGAACACGAAAAGGGCATTTTTACTTTCAAAAAATATATATGAAAAAATCACTAACTCTTTACAAATAATGTTTTATTGTCATTTTATTAAAAATGACTCTAGTTACTAATATCCATTCTCTTCAAATATCAAAATGCCCTAAAACACACAAAGTACAAAATGTTCAAATTGAGAAAGTAAGAGTTTCTTCTCACCATAACTACAACAGTCTAATTTGGAAAATCTAATTTGTTTTGAGACAATTTGCCATTTTCAAGAGGCTCTTTATATGCCAAGACTTGTTTGCTTATTTAATCAAGTCTCAAGAAAAAAAGCCTAAGAGTTTGTCTTAATTTATCTACAAAATATTTTTTCCTCTACAGTCTAAACAACATGGTTCACACAAAACAAAGATTATTTTTAACAACCATCAGTTAATTTGCTTACTCCTCCTAGCAGATTTTCCTTCCCGCTTCTCTTTTATAAATAGTATTGAATGAAAGCCACATTGATAATACTATTAGAAAGTGACTTATGCTTTAAACTCCTATGTAAAGTTGGTAATCAAAAATGTAAATGGCTCTTACACTGTTTCATTTTTTTTTTATTAACTTACCTGTACTTCTTTTAATTCATCATCAATTTTGTTTTTCCTTTCTTCAATTTTAATGACTTCTTCTGCTATTCTGTGCTTTAGTCTTTCAAGTTCTGTCTTTTGTTCACTAGCATCCTACAGGAATATTTAAATAGCATTCCAATCAATTTTAATGCACTCAACATTTAAAAGCATAATACCAAAAATGTTATTTTAAAATAGCACTTTCTATTAAATGCTTTTCTAATATTAATTGGCATAAGAGTTTCTAAAATGCCTAGGAAACTGATGACATAATTTACTCTATGTTTACTATTAAGAAGTATGCTTTATTTGATTTAATTTTTTCTGAGTAGCAAAGTAATAAATGCTTACTATTTAAAAATCAAACATTTCAGAAGTGCATAATTTAGAAAATGATCATAATAATATACACATTTACACTTGCAACAACCTTGAGATAAATACTATTATGCTTATTTCATAAATAAGAAAACTGAAAATAGAAGTCTTCTATAATTCTAATAGAATAGTAATAATTCTTAGAGACAATCTATAGTATATTAGAAGTTTGTTTCTAGACTTTATTTTAGACAAAAATTAATTGAAATCATGACACAATAATATGGCAAATATATGAACAAAAATTAGTAAAGATTCAAAGAACACTAAATGATATATTAACACATGACCACTTTGCTCATGAATACAAAAATCAAGGGTCTCACATATATAAAAATGCATGAACATTATGAATGTTTGTGTTTGACTTATTTATTTATTATACTATTAAAAAAGTCAAGGGAAAAAATTTGTCAAGAAACCTTCCAAAAATCCTAACAGTGATTCTCAATCATAATATAATCATTCAAGGAGTTTAAAAACTAATGCTTGGCGTCCTCTCTAGACTTATTGTGGTAATCATGTCACATTATATACATATACAGAATCATTATGTTGTACACCTGAAACTAATATAGTGCTATGAGTCAATTATATCTCAATTAAATCAAAAAAAGAAGAGACCAGAGAGTTTTTTTTTTTCTCTCTCTCTCCCTTCCTAAACTGGAAGAAATAAATTTCTGTTGTTTAAAACAACAACAATACTAACGCCTTGTGTCCTATTGCCAAATACATTGATCCTTCAGGTACCTGACACATGAGCGCAATTGATATCTTTTTTGTTCCACAAGCGTTTCTACCTGTGTATCTCTGCTACCGCTCCTCAACAGGGAAAGTTCTTTTCTCCATCTCCACAATATCAAAATCACCCTTACAGGCCCAACTCACATGCTTCGTGTTTTATTAACCTACTTTTCCAATTGTAAGTTATATCTATTCTGAGTACCTACAGCATTTAGTGTGTTCTTTCCTTATGTCACAAACCTAGAGTTGCTAGCTTTAAAAGTTGTACGGTTTGGTATTTAAGCTGTCTCTCCCTACCATACTTATGTATAAAATAACAAACAGAAATGTCTCCAATTTATAATTGAGCAAAATTATTAACTTATAATACAAGATGCAGAGTTATTCTTCTGGGTCTCTACTAAGTAATACAATTAGCTACAGTGTTAGAAATACCTCTTCCCAGAACAGTCCAGAGAAAAGAATAGCATAGTACTCAATGTATATTAATAATGTTCACTAGGTTGAAGGTACATAGGCACATGGAGTGCTGAATATTTTCCTTTTGTAAATATATAGTTATCAATGGTATTATTCTTTATGAAGCTTTTACTTTTTTCAAATTACTCTTTAAAGGTAAGAAACTTAAAGGTGTTCCAATCGCAGCAACAGAAGCTAGGAGAATATGGAACAATGCCTTCAATTTCCTGAAGGGAAAAAAAGTATTTGATAGATATTCTTAACAATAAAAATGACTAGCTGCTTCAGATAAATATTTATATTACTTTGGTTCTAAAATTCCTTGATAAAAAATTATGCTAAAGTTTTACAGTTATGAAAATTAAATTTATTATCTGATCTATTACTTCCAGGTCAGGCAGTCCATAAATTTATCTTGTAAACACTGAATGTGTATATAATCATCAATTATCTGCAAATGTTATTGCTTTGAAGATTTTCCATCTGCCAAGGAATTTATTTTGACATGCCAGGTGAAACCTTTTGCTTATGCCACTCAAATCAGTCCAGATAACCCTCTTGAGAAGTTCACAATAAACAAACCTCCTTTCCATGCTCAGATTTTCAATGAAGATGACCAAACATGAAAAGAAAGCTTTTTTTGTGAATAACTAAGAATTATTCTTTAACTGAGAATAAAGCAATCATGTAAGAAAAATAATAATAAAACATATTCAGAAAAAAAAACATATTCAGGAAAAAGAAAACTTCATAAAATATCCTCTGAGAGCTAGTTGGAGATACTGCAACAATGAAACAACAACAAAAAAGGACACTACTGCCAAAAGGAAACATCTAGAGATTTTTTTTAATCTCCTGAAAAATAATTTAACAGAAATGAAAAACTCAATAGGAGGGTTAAAAAATAAAGTTGAAGAAATTTTGAAGGAAGTAGAGCACATAGAGAAGAAAAAAAGTGAGAAAATATAAGAAAATTAGAAAACCAGACCAGTAAGCCCAAAGCCCAAATAAGAAGAATTCTAAAAAGCAAGAACAGAGAAATAAAGGAAAAGGATTTATCAATAGAATAATTTAAGGAGATTTCTCAGAACTGAAGGAGATAAATTTTCAGGTAGAAAGAACCTACACTGGACACAGTGGATGAAAATAAACCTAAACGAAAGCAAATCACCACATCTTTCAGAAAAATGGAAACAAAGATCTAAAAGATTCCAAGAGAGAAAAAAAAAAAGTCACCCCAAAACAGATCAGGAATTAAAATAGCTTTGAGTGTTTCAATCACAACAATGGAATCTAGGAGAAAATGGAACAATGCCTTCAAAATCCAGAATACTATTCCCAGCACACAACCAACCAACCAACCAAGGACAGAGAAGAATGTTCATATATGTGAGATCTCAAAATTTATTGCCCATGTATCCTTTCTCACAGAGCTTTTGGGGACAGGCTCCACAGAAACGAGGGAGTAAACCAAGATGATAAAGAATGATCTCAGGACAGCAGCTGTAACCAGGCAAAAAATGAAACAAGCCAGAAGGCTCTAGGAGAGAATGCTGCAGGTGGCTAATGAAAATTTAAAAATAGCTGAGGCTTTGTGAAGTCTTCACAGAATATTTAGAACACATTTTTAAATATGCAGTTTATGGAGTCATACCACTCCCCTTCCCAACTATCAGAAGTCTGGAAAAAAAGGTTATTCTTCTGAGAAATTAAGTCAAAGAAGCTCTGGATTTATAATTACCAGGCTAAGCACTACAAAGCTAAGGGCTAGAATGAGGTCTCATACTAAAAAGTAAGGGGATTACATTTCCTTGCTGATTAATGATGTTGAGCATCTATCTTTTCATATATTTACTGGCCCCTTTATAAGTCTTTTTTCATAAAGGGCAGGTTCAAATCTTTTGCCTATTTTTAAATTGAATTGTTAGTTTTATTAGTATTGAGTTGTAATCACTTCTATACATGCTAGATACAAGTCTTTTATCAAATACACGTTTGTAAATATTTTCTCCCAGTCTGTGACTTGCCTTTCATTTTCTTTGGAATTTACTTAAAAGAGCACAAGGTTTTAATTTTGATAAGACCCTATTTATCATTTATTTTCTTCTTCTATTTTGGTATCATATCTAAGAAAGCTCTGCCTCACCCAACATCATAAAGATTTTCTCCCATATCTTCTTCTAAAGTTTTATAATTTTATGCTGTACATTTAGGTCTATGATCCATGTCGAGTTACTTTTCATATAAGTTGTAAGGTAAAGGTTTGAGGTTTTTTTTCCTCTCTTCATGGATCTCCAAATATTCCAGTACCACTTTTTAAAAAGATCATCCTTTCCCCATTTAAACAGTATTTTTGTATACAATTAATTGACCATGTATGCATGAGTCTGTTTCTGGATGCCACAGTGTTCCGATAGTCGCTATGCCTATCATTACACCAATATTACCCTACCTTGACTACTGCAGCTTTATAGTAAGTCTTTATATCATAAGCCCTCCACGTTTGTTAAGACTTTTATTATGCTATTTACTTTTACTGAGATATATACACTAGTCTGATAAACACTGAAGTTAATTTAAATTAAAGAGGAATTGGACTTCAAGTAAGGTTAATAGTCACCCACATTGAGATGGGGAAACATACTTAAGACAAATCAGGGAGGTAAAACTAACAGAATTTAATGATTCATTAGAGTCATGAATTGAGGGAACAGAAATCTAACATAATTTATAAATTCTGTCTTGAATAATTAGCTATAGTGTAGTGCCATAAACTGAGGAAAGGAATACAGAAAAGGAAATTGTAAGTTCAGTTTTGTTGTTGTTGTTTTATGCCGTACGCGGGCCTCTCACTGCCGTAGCCTCTCCCGTTGCGGAGCACAGGCTCCGGACGCGCAGGTTCAGTGGCCATGGCTCACGGGCCCAGCCGCTCAGCGGCATGTGGGATCTTCCCGGACCGGGGCACGAACCCGTGTCCCCTGCATCGGCAGGCGGACTCTCAACCACTGCGCCACCAGGGAAGCCCATAAATTCAGTTTTTAATCTGTTTTGAATTGTGAGACTTTCAAGAAGACATGTCTAACAGATAATGGGCTATTTGAGTATGAAGTTCAGAGGAAGGATAGGGCTGAAGGACAAAAAAGATGGATTTGGTGGTAATCAGTACGTAATCAGTACTAAAAAGCAAGGTAATGGACAGGAGCCTACTGAGAGGGTGTGCAAATGTAAAAGAATACCCAAGCAAGAAAGAACAGAGAGAAATCTCCCTTGAGAGGGCTCAACAAAAGAAAGGCAATGTTAAAAGAGGATATAAACAAAATATTAAAAATATCATGAAAGTATAAATAGAATGAATAAAGATTTATTTTGTAAATCTTGAGAATATTAAAAACAGGGAAAACCCTTGAAGCCTAAAAGAGATATTAAGAAAAATAAAAGGAAATATTAACTAACAGAGGGTAAACAAAATCAGTTACAGACAAATCTATACCAATTAAAATGTTTATATTTTTATATTATAGGGTTTAGATAAATGAGTGTATGAAAATTGAGGATAATATAGTTTTGATTTCAAACAATATGGGAAAATAACATACTCTTCCACAAAAGTTCAAGTACACAGCATTATCAGTCTACTCAGCACAGACAAGCAATATTTTTTAAATCCACATAAGTAAAAATGTTATTGTTCACACCGATTGACAATCAGGCATAAATGACCTTTCTATTTTTTGCATTGCTGAGCTTACTCTAAACATTACCTGCATTGATACTGTGATCTCTTGAAGAGCAGAATCTGCTTCATCTTGCTTAGTTTTAAGTAATACACTTTGTTCTCCAGCTTTTCTGTTCAGTTCATCCACGAGAGCTTTAGCTTCATTTAGTTTAGATACACCAGCCTACATTAATAAAATATTGATTGATAATATTAAAAGAAAAGGAATTTTATAGACATACAGTAAACAAAGTCTATAAGAAAGAATCAAGCATAAATGTAAATGTGTACATATACTACATTTGCAAGTGGACTTAGGTATTTTCGTCTTGCTGATTATAATGATTTATTCAATTGTGTACCCATTTTTTTTTTTTTTTTTTTTTTTGTGGTACGCAGGCCTCTCACTGTTGTGGCCTCTCCCATTGCTGGGCACAGGCTCCAGACGCGCAGGCTCAGCAGCCATGGCTCACAGGCCCAGCCGCTCCGCGGCATGTGGGATCCTCCCAGACCGGGGCACGAACCCACGTCCCCTGCATCGGCAGGTGGACTCTCAACCACCGCACCACCAGGGAAGCCCTGTGTACCCATTAAGATGTAGTAGAAGACTCCACAGAGGCTTTAGACAAAGATAGATTTTAAAGCATCACAGTAAAGCTGAACAGATCAACATATATTAGATATTAGATAGCTTAAATAGTAGGGTTTTTACTCAGTGCATTAGACAGGAAGGAAAATAGAAAAGAAAAAAATTCTGTAAACCTTTCCCATTTTTCAGTCTCATTAGTTGGGCAGAAGGACTCAGGGGCCACTCTTTTTATATTGGATGTGACTTGGTTTTGTCTGTCCACTACCCAACTATTTTATAAGAGACTGCCTTACAAATGGGTCTGGTAAGCAATCACTCAAAATGCTTCAGCTATTCTTTGGGTGGTTGTTTGACCCTGGCTTGGCCATTATAACACCCCATTCCACAGTCCATGGATAATCCAAGGAATAAACATGAAAAATATTCCCTCTCTGCTTTAACATGATTGGGTTTTTGCCACATAACAAATCAGAAGATTTGGAAAGTTAGTAATGGTAAAAAAAAAAGGAATGTAAATAGTATTTACTGAGCACCCAGCACAGAGGACAGGCATCATGCTGGTTCTTTACATTTGAATTTTATCTAATGTACTCAACACAATCACCCAATTAAGCTGCAACTCAGTGAGTTTAAGTGATTTACCTGAAACACCATAGAGAACTAAATCAGGAAATTAACCCCCCAAAGCATGTAGTTAGTGGCTTAATATAAATGAAAGTGAATCATTAGAAAGAAGAATAAAGATAACTCTGCCAATTAATGTTCCTAGTTTACGACCCTCACAAAGAGAAGCAAGAACTTGGCAGAGGAAATGCTCTCTGACAGAATCTGAAGCTGACATTCTAATACCATGCTTAAGTTTAAGCTCTGCAGTTAGAGAAATACAAAAAGAAAACTGTTCAGAACGTACCAAGTTAAGTGACATGGATAAGAATATATTTATAAAATATAATTTTAAGAATATATTTATAAAATATAATTATAAATATAATTTAAAGTTTATTATAAAGCATAACATTGGATATTACGTGTTAATTAATAATAGGCATTTTTTGATTTCTAAAACTTATTCATATGAAAAAGATATTTAAAGACAGTACCATAAACTATCAAAAACACATAAATACCATGCAGTGAAGAAATAATTATTCAAACAAAAAAAATTACAAAACCATTACTATAATCTAGTGGGCTATAAAGGTAGGTGAGACAGTTTTACAAGATATTTAATACAGTACAATATTTATTTATATTAAATATGGCAACATGGCATTGTGATTTACATAATCCTTGTCCCCTATGTATAGATAAAATAATTTAAGATTACCAATATTGTACCTGCAAATGACTTTGTCTTTTTAATAATTCCTTTCTCTTGCTGCTACTAATGGCAGAATACACACGTAAAAAGGTCATATATCGGCTTGGTGTAGCACCATATGCTTTACAAGACTTGTGGATTAATAAAAATGATTTTAGAAAATCAGGATCAACTAGAAAGAGAAAAAAAATGACTTAATGTAAATACCTCAGTGAATAAAATCAACTTCTAATGAATTTTCCAAGCAGAACCCTGAGAAATATTCTTGCATCCTTCTTCTTCCTTGCATGCAACAGCCATTACATAACCAAGTCCTCTTTAGATTACCTCCTAATATCTCCCCAAGTCCATTCCTTCCTCTTAGATTAGAAGGCAATAGCCTTCTATACTGGTCTACAGTACCTCTGGTTTCTCTACACCAATCTATTTTTCATAACTCAAGAAAGGGGTAGACGCAGAGACTTATGTTTCTAAAACAAGCCTCTGGTTACATCTCTACCAAAAATCTCTCAATTATTCCAAATCACCCACAAGTCAGAATCCAAATTCCTTCTTTAGCATGACATGGAAGGCTCTTCCTTACCCGACCCTGCCTACCTTTTTCTCTTCATCTAGTACTCTACTATTTATTATATCCTATGTCTTAGCCCTTCAGGGTATTTATAGTTCCATAAAAATGCCTATTTTATTTCTTCAAGCCTTTTCCATGCTAGTCACTCTAACCAGAATGACCTTCCCCAAACTGCCTGTCTGGGCAATGTGCATTTCCTTTAGTATCTGCTAGGTAGAGGCTTTACTTTCCAATGTACTTCATATAAACTTCTACCATCACTTATCCTGCTATAGCAAAATTTTATGTTTAGATATAACATATTTCTTGCTATCACTAGATTATCCTAAGTCATCTCCAGTATAGAGTCTAGTACCTAATATAAAACAAGTTCAATAAATATTTAATAATTAGATGATTAGATTAAATAAATGAATAAATATGCTATGGTATAAAAGAAAAAGACCACAGTCAAAGTTAATGTGGAAATGGAGAAAATAATGAGAACATTATAGTTAAGAAAATATTATGTCCATACTCAAAGAATCATAACACAGTTTTGCATATGAATTGAGTGCTTTGACATATCTAAGTGATAAGCTAATATGAAAAGTTTAGGCTATTAGCCCAAAACCCTATATAAGTAAGTCCTTTAGATCATTTGGGTCAAAAATGTAAATTTCTAATGTCTTAATTTTAAACAACAGATATGCTGTTAAGTCCTATATGAAATGACATAAACATTAGTTTTAAAAAAAGAGGGCTTTAAAGTTTAGTTTGCATCAAAAAACCTAACTTACTTAGTTTAGCATTATTCCAATTCATAATCATCATGAATCTTTAATGGATCTATAACATTAGAAATCAGGAATTATTTCATCAATAAAAATCAGATAAAATCAATTTCATCAAAATACTACCTGAATTTTTTTTCTTTTCTTCTTTTCTTTTTTTGTCACTATATTTTTCTTCACCACCTGTTTCACTGAATAACATTTCAGGTATCTAAAATAGGAAGAGCATTTCTTTAAACCTCAATTCAGTAGGAAAAAGTTTAAGTAAATCCAATATCAGAGGTTAAAAAACCTTTAACACACACACACACACACACACACACACACACACACCAAAAAAAGAAAAAAAAAACAGTCTCAATTGGACTTTTCTTCTAGGATTCTTTAGAGGACATTATTTCCTAGTCAAGATTTTGACACATATCAACCATTAATGTATTGCAAATTAATAGCACATAGGAAAGCTTCAACATCTTGCTTGAAAAATGATTAGATTTTTTGAAATGAAGAAAATCACATTTTTGATTGAATTAGAAAATAATCACAAATGCCATTTAAAATAGTAAAATAATAAAATAAATGTTTTATTTGGCATCAAACTAATAAAATGCCTTCATGGCATAAAGGAATAGGAAGGAAGCTTAGCTTTCTTAAATAAGAAATAACTAAAACTGAACAAAAATAATTTCATAATTGATAATTAATGTAACTGCCATCAACATAATTGATAATTCTAAAAACTATCTATTGTCTATAGCTAGGTTTTTGCCACTATCACAAATAAGAAAATAAAGTTTCATGAACAGACATCATCATTATTAAAGAAAATATTATAATATTATAAGAAGAATACTATTTTAAAATATACAAAAAAAAAATTTTAACTCTATTTCTGGGAAAAAGAAAATAAATAAGTAGAACTCTGAAATTTTAAAATTAAGCCAAAACCTTCAACTTCTTTCATCTGATACAGTTAACATTCCTAACAAGAGGAAGTACAAGTAATCTAGGTAATTAGGTCAAAAAATCATTTTCTGAATTTCTCAGACTGAATAAACCATTAAGCCAAAAGATTCCTTAACTAATGGAAAGTTTGAAAGTGCCATGGTTCTTGAGCCAAAGAACATTTTTTTTTTCAAATATGTTCACTGATTTCTGAAAAAACACTTAAGCAACTGTGAGAATATTTTAAATATACAGTTTTAAATCAATGGAAATTTGTTTCTTTGGAAACTTACTTTCTTTAAAAGTTTATCCCTTATATTAGTTAGCGGGATTGTGGTAATCATTTCACAACATATAAATACACAAAACAACATGTTGTATACCTTAAATATATACAATTTTATGTGTCAATTATACCTCAATAAAGTTGGGAGGGATGGGAAACATTCTATCCCTAAACGATATTCTACATTAGCAAAGTTTTCCTGCCTGGATTTACCCACATTCCCCTTTGCCTCCACTCTCCCTCCTTGGGGATAAAAATGGCACTTTTTAAAAAGAATTGAATAAGTATATTAACCCTATTAATTCCTATTAATACCCTGACCTCTCGATTCCTTGAATTCTTCTCCTTCTGTTTTCTATCACCTTTTTCCCGGCCACTCACCCTCACTTCAAAGGGTCACATCCTGATACCTTGTCATTAACAGCAACTGCAATCATTTCATAATCTCACTTTCAAACATCCCATCTCTTCTACCACTACACTCCTGTCTTCCCAGCTCATTCCATTTGCAATGTCAATCATCCTCAGACTCCACCAAGACCTACAATCTATTAATTTAACAACGTTTATACTGTCATTCACCATCTTCCTACCATAATTTCTCAGCTCCCTTGGCCTTCACTTGCTTTGTCATACTCGAGTAGCAAAGCAAAGCCCCAATCCTGGTTAAATGCAAGTCACCACCTGTTGAAGGTCTGCACCTATGAGTGCACATGTAACTGGAGAAAAAACACACAACTATGCTGACTGGCCTCACTGAACTTTATTATCACTAACCTCATGTGAACCCTTAATGCTACCTAGCTATTATACTCCATTCTCCTAAACCTTTCCCTCTTTCCCTCTTCCAAACTACTATTTTGCATATCCTCTAATATCTCTTCAAGACTCCAAAATCTGTTCCCTCTACTTTTCTCTCAACTGATAATCTTACCTCCTATTTCATTGGGAAAATAGAAACATCCAGAAGTGTCCAAAACTTCCCATACCACACTTGCCCACCTACTTGGAACTGTGCCCCTGTACTCTGCTTCCCTTCCTGTTATTATGGATAATGCTTCCATTCTACAAGCAAAGGCCTATCCTTAATCGTTTCATTTGTGCAATAGACCCATATGCTGTCTACTACCCAAGGATGTTGCTCTAGCAATTTTCCCCTGTCTTTCATGTAACATACATGTTTTGCATCTTTTGTGCATTCCCAACAGTGTATGAAAATGCTACAGTTTGTCTTAACTTAAAATTTTTTTTAAAAAGAAAGAAAACATTTTAACCCCCACTTCCTCCAGTTACTGATCCATTTTTATCTTCTACTTTATAACAAAATTCCTCAAAAGAGGTGACCATATTCACTCTCCACTCTTCTCATTCTTTCTGAAACACATTTCAATATGTTTTTTCTCCACTACTAACTGAAACTGCTTTATCAAAGTCACTAATGAACGCCATGCTGTTAAATGCAACGATCAGTTCCCAGGCCTTGTCTACCTTCAGGTGTCACCATTCATCCTTCCTCAATCCTTTGAAATGCTGTCTTCACTTGGCTTCTAGGCTTCACTTGTCTACACGCTCTCCTGCTTTCCTATTTCCCAAGCAGTTCCTTCTCAGTATCCTTTGCTGGTTCCTGTTCTTCATCTCAACCTCTTAATGTTGAAGTGCCCCAGAGTTCGGCCTTTGCATCTCTCCTCTCTTTGCCAACATTCACTTCCTTAGTGATATTTTTTCTCACAGCTTTAAATGCCAGCTATACTCTGATAATTCCCACAATCTTACCTGTATGCCTGACCTTTTCCCCTGTTCTCATATATCCAAATGTCTTCTCAATCTTCCAACTCAGATGTCTAACACCTCATATTTCACACATCTAAAACTGAAAGCCTCATATTCTCCTCCCAAAATGTTCTTCTCAGAGTCTCCCCTCAACTGACAGGTATTCCATCCTTCCAGGTGCTCAAGCCAACAGACTTGGAGGTATCCTTAACTCCTCACTTTCCCTTACACCTCATTACAATTTGTCAACAAATCTTATCGTTTCTACTGCAAAACATACCCAGTATCTACCACTTCTCACCACCTCTACCACTACATCCTGAAAGCAAGCCATCCTCGTCTCTCGCCAGATTACTGCAATAGCTTTATGACTGCTTCCTCCTTGTCTTCTATGGTCTATTTTCAGCTCAGAAGCCAGAGTATTACCATTAAAACATTAGAATAGTTTTGCTCAAAAGCCTCCAAGGGATCCCTTACTTGTTTCCAGGAAAGCCAAAATCCTTATAAGAGCGTCCAAAGCCCCACCCTAACCTTTCTCTTACTTCACTGACCTCATCTGCAACTACTCTCCCCCTTGATCGCTCTGTTACAAATGAACTGGCTTCTTGCTGATCCTCAGAATCACCAGGCATGCTCTCATCTCAGGTTCTTCACCTAGAAAGCTTTCCCCTCAAATATCCCCCAAAAGAATGTAAATTCCATGAGGGCAGGGACTTTTGTCTTTTTCTCTGCTATATCCCCAATATATAGAATAGTGGCATGTATTAGGCACCCAATAATTACTACTTCTTAATGAATACCTCTTGTTCATTGGCCTCCACAGACTAGAATAACTTTCCTCTCCTTTACCTACTTACTGAAATCTAACTAAAATATCATCTCAACTCTAAAACCTTGTCTATTATCTCAAATTACACTCCTTCCTCTGAATCATGACAGGCATTAGTCTGCACTTCTACTATACAAAAATAAAGAAATGAATGATTGGGAATATGAGTATCATTCAAAGAGACAATATTGAAAATTATTATTAATTCAAATGAAGCAATATAAAAGGCTTCCAGCTGAGACAGTGCTATCAGTTCACACTTTAAACTCATCCCCCTCTGAACACATATCATAGCAATGACAGATTTTTTAAAAAGCATCTAAATTTTAATTTAAACAACAGCTAATATTATTGCTGTGATATTTTTATCATAAGCTAGCCTATAATAGGCTAAGTAATGAAATGCATAAAATTTTTAAAGTACAATAATATCTCTGTGGTCCTTAATTAAGAACATAATCTTCCACCTAAAATTCTATACTCAACTAAACTATCAAATACAAGAGTATGAAAAAAAGAGTTATTTTCAAACTTATGCGAGATTTTCAGTGCCACAATTAAGGTAATATTATAATAAACACCAAAGGGAAGTTGTGACAATCAATAACTTTTAAAAAAATGTGCTTACTTTTTACTTCCATATTTAAACATTAAACTTACTTTCTTCATACTGCTATCTGACCAACCCTCCATCCACAACACCTGGCATTTCTTATGCAAAGCAGGATTACTCTCACAGTTTATTATGAAGTTTAAATTTGCAGAATCCATTATCAAGACAATATGCAAGTTTTGTTGAATTCCTAAAAAAATAAGAAAATTATACTCTTGGAATATTACAATAATAATAATTGAAGAAACCTATATATGGTCTGGTTTTATGAAATTAAAATGTTTTGAAATGGGATGGTAGGAGCTGTTTATAAAAAGAACAAGCTATGAAACAGTATTACAGTATAATTTTTATTTTGGTTAAAAAATACGTGTGTGTGTGTGTGTGTGTGTGTATGCTAGGATAAAAGATCCAGAAAGGTATGATACTGCTGTTACTTTTCAAACATGACACTGGATTCTATTTTGTAATTTTTCTTTCAAGGATTTTTGTTTCAATATTCATAAGCAAAACTGATCTCTGGTTTTCTTTTAGGAGAAATACCTTTTCCTTCTTTCAGTGTCAATATCATTTTCCCTTTGTATAAAGGATTTTGGACACTTTCCTTTATTTTCTATGTTCTGAAACAGTTTAAAATAGCATTGAGATGATCTGTTTCTTAAAGGTGTAGTAGAATTTCCCTGTAAACTTGAAGTGGACAGAAGGGAGGGTAGCTCTTTAACAACTGTCTCTATTTCATCAATAATAAATGTTCTTTCAGAAAAATAAAGATCAATGTAATAGTCACGTCTGGGTGCTGCCATCATTGCCTTATTTTTTGTTTATCAATTTTAGATATCTACAGTGCACATGAAACTACTTCTGTAGTAATCAAACTTTCTTTAGTTTCAAAAAAAAAAACACTACAGAGTCTGGCACAACCTAAATAGTTCAATAATTCTCTAAGATAGGAGGTACTAAAGCACAAATTTCACCACATGAAAACAAAAGCAACAAAGTAAATATTCCAAAGAACATTACCATACTTTCACCCTTCCCTTTCACTAAAATTTTGCTAACTTGTTTTTATTATAGGTTAGCCTTTAGGCTACTTATTTGCTAATGAGAAAATAATGCAAATTAAATGGTATTTATTTCATATGAAACATAGTTTAAATTGATTAACGAATTCTATGGCACTTACTATATGTGAAGTAATTGAAGACTGGTCCAAAAAATCCATCCTGTGAAGCCTGATCTTTAAGAGGCAATAGCAAGGGCTCTAATTCTTCAAGAGTGTAGAGTCCAGGAACTTCACCTACAGAACATTACATTTCTTTTGAGTTTTACCTGCATTACACTAATTCAAAACACATTTTACACACACAATGCTTCTTCTATTTTTGTATCAAATAATCTGATGTTATACAAGCTTTGTTTTCAAAAATAAACAAACCCTATCACCCTCTATATTATTCACAAATCTACATCTATAGCCTTCAGTTGATTAAGCAAACCATTAAAGACAGTTCATAATCTAGCCATCTATCTGCTTTTCCAAGTCCTTCTCTACCCCAACCCCACAAGACCTTGTATTCTAGCCTCAATGAACTTCTTTGTGTTCCAAAAATTTAATGAAATACTCCCTCTTCCTGGAATATTATACCCACAGTCTTCCTCTGCCCCTTATCTTCCCCTAATATTACTGCTTATCCCTCAAGACACTACTTTGTCAACTGCTATGTCCATGAGACTTTCCTGAATACCCACATGGTAGGTAAAGCACTCTTTTCTCTTGTGTATAGTATCCAAACATCACTGTTTAGCATTTACTACATCATTTAATAATGAATGAATTACTTCCCTTTCCTGCCCAATTAGATTCTGAATTCCCGGAGAGCGAATATTTGATCATGATCAATATTAACCTTAGGGCATTCTTAGAAAGTATCTAAAACATAAATATTTGTTAAATAAATGAACAAACGAATTATTAAATGAATGAATGAACTTGTACTAGAAATCAGGAGAACTAGTCATGGCCTGCTACTATACAACAGAATGATGAAAGTCAAATCAAAGGTGATTAAGACTATAAGAATTTGATAGAGGGCTTGAAGCTTGTCTTGTTCACCACCATAAATCCAGTTATTTAATAAATATTTGTTAAACCAACATGTTTGTAGTTCACAAGAAACTGTAAGATTAAATGAAAATTCTTTTGCTGCATTCATGTAGAGCCCAACATAGTTTGAATCCCTACTTTTCTTTAGGCTCATCTCAGAGATACCAGACTGCTCCCCAACCACCAAGGATGTACATATTCAAATGCATACACACATAAATGTGCTCTATGTCTTCCTCTAAATTTCAGCCATACCAAGATACCCTTGATTTCTTAAGTTTGGTAAAGAAAGCTAGCTCTATTTACATACTCTATAGGGAATAATAATTTGAAATATAAAAAAGAGACAAAAAGGCCTATTGAGTACTTTCTCTGAAAGTATTTTTCAAATACTTTTCTTGCCAAAAACGTTGTCAAAATTTAACTTTACCAAAATTTAGCTTTATTTATGATTTTTGCTATTATATCTTGATAAAAAGACCAATTTATCTTACAATAAAAATAATTACTGGGTTAATGCTTATCTGGATGTTTGCTTTCATAAATTAAAACCAAAACAAAAATACAAAAACCCTGTATATATCTGGCCTACAAGTTTATCTCAGCCAAAATGAACAAGGTCTCCATCTAGTGACAATTTAAGCAATATGCAAGAATGTGCACCTTAAAAATCAGAAGAGATTATTTATAAAAAGGGCCGCAAACACTTCAAGCTTGCTCAAGACATACCACTTTCACTATACCATTTCCTTTCACTTTGACAGAAATTGACCTACCACTTGTGTAACTACAGTCTTTCTCATTTGGGCACTAAAGTGTAGATACCTCACTTTATAAATGTTTCCTTCAACCAAAGCTGTTAAATTCTGAAAAAAAAAAAAAAAAAAAAACTATTTTATCCCAGAGTCTACCTAGCAGGATACAAAACAAGTATTTATTAAAACCTGAGTGGAACATGAGCATCATGCAAATTTTGTCCTCGGGTCCCTAGAATGGAACAATTCATATAGTTGAAACTAGCTTTTAACAAGGTTTACTTTGTACTTAAGTACCAAAATACTTAGTCCAAGTTTAAAACGAAGCTACCTCATACCAATTCTACTAACAGTGGTTATGCATTATAAGGAGATTATAATAAACTTCATAAATTCTTCAGAAAAGGAAGAATTGCAGGAAATTGCAGGTATTCTCCTCAGGAAATCACCAAAAAGGTCAGGTGGCTCCAGAGACAACAAGAGTATAACACAATTCGAGAAATATGAGACCTCATATATCTGAAATATATCTGCTATTATATAACCACATTTAAGGCCATATTATAATTATTCAATTATTCCATTAATGATGGACAGTGAGGTTCTATCAAATTTTTATTACAAATTATACTACATATTTCCTTACATACTAGTTCTTTTATTTCTATAGGTTAAATTTCTACACATAATATAATTTCTGTATCAAAGGGTATAACACATTTTTTAAATTTATTTATTTATTTATTTTTAGCTGTATTGGGTCTTCGTTGCTGTGTGGCGGTCTTCCTTTAGTTGCAGGGAGCAGGGGCTATTCTGAGGTGGCTTCTCTTTTTGCGAAGCACAGGTTCTAGGCACGCAGGCTTCAGTAGTTGTGGCTCAAGGGCTCTAGAGAGAAGGCTCAGTAGTTGGGACACACGGGCTTAGTTGATCCACAGCATGTGGGATCTTCCTAGACCAGGGCTTGAACCCGTGTCCCCTGAATTAGCAGGTGGATTCTTTTTTTTTTTCTTGCGGTACGCGGGCCTCTCACTGTTGTGGCCTCTCCCGTTGCGGAACACAGGCCCCGGACGTGCAGGCTCAGCGACCATGGCTCACGGGCCCAGCCGCTCCACGGCATGTGGGATCCTCCCGGACCGGGGCACGAACCCGCGTCCCCTGCGTCGGCAGGCGGACTCTCAACCACTGCGCCACCAGGGACGCCCGAGCAGGCGGATTCTTAACCACTGCACCACCAGGGAAGCCCGGTAATAACACATTTTTTAAATAAGTACTGGTTGATAACTTTCCTAAAAGGTTATAACTTATAATAGTCCCACCAAAAGTGTGTAAGAGAGCCAATTTTTCAGTCTATTCATCAATATTCAATATTTAATCATCATTTTTATATAATTCCACAATCTCTTGGTTTTATAATAACAGGGTTTCTCAGTTCTCCTGCTCTGAGAGTGTTTCATGTTTAATCCTATGTCACTTTAATAAAAGCTATGCCAAGTGTTCTCTGAAACGTAATTTTATATAAGATCACTTTGCTTGAATAAGTTTTACATTACTTTTTCTCTTTAAATAGAACCCATTTACTTGCCTGAAGACAAAAGGCTATTGATCATCTCCAAAAATGTAGGATGTACAAACTGATAATCCTCAAGAAGTAAAACTACTTGTTGTGCTTCAATACCTGCAAGATGTAGCACCTGCACAATAAGAAAACACATTTTGGTACCCATTAAATATTTTTGGCACAGGTAAAAACTTTCATTCTGTATGTAAACTAAGTTGTTTTTATTGATTGATATTTGAGTAATCAAAATTTAGCCATATAGTCTAGAAAGTAAATCCACTGAATAATCAAAATTTAGCCATATAGTTTGGAAAGTAAATCCAGTTCATAAACAAATACTACTGGGAGGAAATTTAATTATTTTACATCTAGGACATTAAAAGCTAGAGGATAATTTTTAAATACACCTACATATGTCCTAAATGCCATCTTTTTGTTTATCTTACCTATTCATATAACATCCCATAATCTGGGGTGCTGAGAGCTAAAAACATAATTTTGTAACAATTATGGAGAAAACAATCATCAAAATTAAAATAAAGACTATGTTGCATATCAGAGATCTAAAGGTCTTTAAAGGCTTTTAGAATAACTAACTGTGATTTAAAACCAAATAAAACAAAAGACTGTGAGTCACTCACATGTTTGAGATCATTTTTGAACTGCTTCAGTTCATATCCCCTGGAAATCTTTGGTGAAAACAGCACTGCTCCATGCATATGACTGACTAAAGAAGTGATGGTCCGACGACCTACACCACTGCATCCTGCTAACAGAAGTGAACCTCCAGGAAAACTCAGCACTCTGTCTATCCTAGACATATATTCCAGGACTTCTTGGAAAAGTAAAATATCTAAATTCTGGTTATCTCGTCCATAATGAATAAGACCCTTCAAAAGATCACAAAGCGTATTATATAATTAATATAAGTCCAAATTACATAATAAAATGTTAGTTATCTAGATTAAGAGATTATATTTTTGGTGCCCTCAAGAAAAGGGGTTAAGTATATTCATGTTGTCTCACACTCTTTTATCTATCCAGTAATCCAGCTTTATGGCACTTTCTAAGGAAAAATTTACATGATGTCAAACAAGTTCATGGGTCCACAACAGTCAGTTACTTTTGAACACCATTAATATAACTAGTAAAAAGCAGTGTAAGACCGCAGGTTAATTATAAAGACTTCAAAAGCTCTCAAATTTTTACCACTTGTTACACATCAAATCAGTGTGCACAGACTATAAAACAATCCCCAAACCCTCAAAACGTACTGCCTAAAGATATTTTGTGAACTCTTGTTCTTACACACAGCTCAGCAATGAACCAAAAGCCCACAAAGAGGTAGTATGCCCTGCCAGGAGCTATGTGATAGAGTGAAGAAAGAGAGAAAGGACAGCTTTCACATACTTAACAACTTTCGCACATTCCCAAACTTTGCAATATCCATTCCAGGCAAACAAATAAATTTACTAGACCATGAAAGACTTTTCTTGATATAAAATCCATACTAACTTCCACTATAAATATTAATTTTTAAAGTAATCATATATAATACTTTCTTCTTATTATAATTAATCTCAAAAACAAAACAAACAAAACTCCATAGGACAGTGCTACTAAAAGTTTCAGTGAACCAGCAGCATCAACATCATTTGGAAGCCTCTCAGAAATTTGGATTCTCTTCTGATTGTTTTCAGATTCAGATTAGTACCTATTGAATTCAGATTTCTCCGGATGGGACCCAGCCATCAATATTTTCTGGTTCTCAAAGTGATTCTAATGCTCACTAAAGTTTGAGACCACTGCTCTAGAATGAGAAGTTAATATTATATTAACTGTTATTATAATATTAGCAGTTATATTTCCCAATTAATATTAAGCCTTTTTAATAGTTCCAACCTCAGATACCTTTTTCCAGCATGTATCCTAGCAATTTTACACTAATCTGTGTAAGTGCATGTGCACCTACTTAGATCTGCCACATTGGGCTAAATTCCAAAAGATACGAACCGGTTTTGTCTATTCTAAGATCTTTCACTTCATGCCCTCAAAAAACTTACAATAAATATTTTGAAAATGGCTTTAATCATAACCAAATCCCAATTCAAATTCATTATTCATATTATACCTTTTTAATAACATCCTTAAGATCTGCAGAATTTAGTTTTCCAAGTGGTTTTCCATGTGGAGGCAAAGGTTGTCCTGGGGCTGACCTTATTCCTGAATTATGTCGAGCTCCCCATGTAACATAGAAATTATCTGTAGAAATGAAAGATATTTTTGTTTTATGTGTGTTAATCATAATGGGAGCATCAGTAGATCTATTTCACACTAAACTGTTTTTAACTTAATTAGTCCAAATAAGAACATCCCCAGAAAGGCAAAGATTAATTACTTTGAATTGGCAAATAAATAAAACAATCTCAAAATTATTCTTGAAAAAGAACACAGATTTACTAATATCATCAAGAGCCCTGACTTCTAAAATAAAAGAAAAATTAACCAAATTTTAATTAGAAAATAAAAATCCCACAAACTTCCCGTAAATTTATCTACAGCAGTGTTCCTGTTACCACACAAGGAAAATCTGTTCACCATTCTATTGAAGCTTTCGCCTCCCAATTCCTCTGGAAGACTGTTCCATCAGTATCCTCCTTGTCATATGCTGCGCTCAGCAAACCTTCCCTAGACCCCAAGCTACCTCATGTTCTTCTTTCCTTCTCCATCATATTTCTCACATTATCTTCTACTTGCCAAAACCACTATACTAAACTCTTATTTGGGAACAACAATGCTACCCTAATTGTGAAATCCAAACCTTCCTTGTAGTCATTATCCCAATATGACTTGTGTGCATCTCCTTAATGGAGCTTTTTTCCTTGAATCTATATTACCATGCTCATCAAGCCACAACCACTACTCCTTTTCAGTTTTCTATTTATCCCTTATATATATATATATTTTTTTTTTTTTTTGGCGGTATGCGGGCCTCTCACTGCTGTGGCCTCTCCCATTGCGGAGGATGGGCTCTGGACGCGCAGGCTCAGCGGCCATGGCTCACAGGCCCAGCCACTCCGTGGCATGTGTTATCCCTTATATTTTTATTTTCACTGGGATCCAAATTCAGCCTATTATGCTTTAATTCTAAATACTCCCCTGGAATTATTTAATCTTATTCTGTGGATTAGATTATCAACTATCTAAATATACACCAAAAACCGATTCACTACGTATCTCTAGGCAAGTCTCCCAGCTCTAGTCTAGTCCAATATTTCCAATTGCTTAATGACATATAACTCATGCATTCATTCATTAAACACTTATCTATCACAGACCTCTATTTAAACATTGTACTTCCTGTTAGAGATAAGTAATGGATAAGACAAACATAATTTCTGCCCTCACAGAACTGATAAACTTTATGTAGATTCCCAAAAGACACTCAAAAAGCTTGTAAACATTCAAACACACGCATAAAACTGAACTCATTATCTTCATGTCTCATCATTTCTCAGCTGGACTACTGCAGCATCCTCCTACCTCATATCCCTGCTACAAGCCTTTACCCCATCAAATATATCCTCACTGCTACTAGAGTAACAAACACGAAAACAAAATCTGATAGTACCACTGCACTCCAATATCACATATAGCTTCCCACTGCCTTAAAAAAAAAAACTTTTCCTAATCAAGGCCCTTTGCAATTTGGCTTCAATTTGGCTCCACTGACTGCTTGAATCTCTTATCTCCCTCTGTACTCCAATATATATCCCAGTTTTCTCAAACCTCTGATTCTTTGCATATGCTTTATCCTTTGTCTGGAATGCTCTTCCCCTCTTCTTCACTTAATTGTATCCTTTAAGATACAGTTTGATTTCCTGCAATTGCTCCAAAAAAATTAAAGTCTTAGGTGTTAATCTAACAAAATACCTTATAGGACTTATGCTGAAAACTATACAACACTGATGAAAAAAAGCAAAGAGTATCTAAATAAATGGACAAATATATTATGTTCATGGATTGGAAAAATCAACATAATAAAGAGGTCAATTCTTCCCAAACCAATACACAGAACTAATACAATTCCTACCACAATCTCAGCAACATTGTTTATATATACAAGATTATTCTAAAATTTATATGGAAAGGCAAATAGCTAAAACAATTTTAAAGAAGAAGGAATCAGTCAATCGAATTTTAAGACTTATTATACAGCTACAGCAATCAACTCAGTGTGGTACTGGCAGAAGGACATATACATCAATGGAACAGAATCAGGGACCCAGAAACAGAGTTACACAATTAATTTTTGACTAACGTGCAAAAGCAATTCAAGGCAGAAAGGTAGCCTATTCAACAAGTGGTGGTGGAACAAGTGGACAACCATAGGCAAAGAAATGAACCATGACCTAAGTCTCACTCTTTACACAGAAATTCACTCAAAATGAACCACTGACTTAAAACATAAAACTATAAAATATTTAGGAAAAAATGGTGGAGAAAATCTTCAAAATCTAGGACTAGACAGAGTTCTTAAACTTGACAACAAAAAAATCCTTAAAAAGAAAAATTAGGGCTTCCCTGGTGGCGCAGTGGTTGAGAGTCCGACTGCCGATGCAGGGAACACGGGTTCGTGCCCCAGTCTGGGAAGATCCCACGTGCTGTGGAGCGGCTGGGCCCGTGAGCCATGGCCGCTGAGCCTGCGCGTCTGGAGCCTGTGCTCCGCAACGGGAGAGGCCACGGCAGTGAGAGGCCCGCGTACCACAAAAAAAAAAAAGAAAAAAATAAAAGAAAAATTAATAAATTGAGCTTCATAAAATTAAAACCTTTTTTAATCTGTGAAAGAGTCTATTAAGAAGATGAAAAGACAAGCTACACAGTGGGAGAATATATTTGCTAACCACATATGTGACAAAAGAATAGTATCTAAAATACAGAAAGAACTCTAAAAACTCAATATTAAAAGAAAATCCAATTAGAAAATGGGCAAAAGACACAGAGACATTTCACTGAAGAGGACATACAGAAGACAATCATATGAAAAGATGTTCAACTTCATTAGCTGTCAGCAAGATGCAAATTAAAACCAATATGACATATCAGTACACACTTATCAGAATGGCTAAAATAAGAAAATACTGACAACACCCAATGCTGGCACGGATGTGGAGCACCTGGATCACTCGTAAATTGCTGATGGAAATGTAAACTGAAATACAGCTACTCTAGACAACAGTGTGGCAGGATTTTTTTTTTTAAACTAAGCATACAAGTACCATTCAACCCTGCAATGGCATTTGGTGTGGAGAAAGTGGATCACTCATACATTTTCAGTGGGAATGTTAAGCCACTCTGGAAAAAAGAATGGTAGTTTCTTAAAAATCCAAACATGCACTTAATATAGGACCAAGCATTCCTGAGCATTTATCTCAGAGAAACAAAAATCTCCACACAAAAACCTGCACATAAATACCTACAGCAGTTTTCCTCTTAATAGCCAAAAACTGAAAACAACTCAGATGCCCTTCCACAAGTAAATGGTGAAAGAAATGGTAGCATGTCTAAATATAATACCTACTCAGCAATAAAAAGGAACAAACTACTGAAACACTCAAGAACCTGCATATATCTCCAGAGAATTATTGTCATTGAAAATAAGATTGTTGAAATGACAAAATTGAACACAGAAAAGATGGGTGGTTTCCAGGGGATGGAAGAGGAGTTGATCCATTTTAACTGTATCAATGTCAATATCCTGGTTGTGATATTATACTATTTTTGCCAGAGTTGAAAGAAAGCAAGTAAAAAGTACATGTGCTCTCTCTCTGTTAGTTCTTACAACTGTACGTGAATCTATAATTATCTCAAAATAAAAAATTTCAAAGTAACTTCCTCAAAAAGGAATTAGTCTCTACTCTTCTACACCCCTAATATCCAACATTTATCCCAAATATATTCAGAAAAGTTATATTAATTGTAAAACACTTCATGCTCTATTGTATTTACCAGTTTAACCATCTATTTGCATAAATCTTTGTGGCACCTAAACATATTAGCAATAGTTATCATTGTAAGCAAGGACTTTCACATCTGTATCTGCCATTAGATTACAAGTTTCTTAAGCACAAGAATGTATCTAGTTTATTTTTCAGTATCCAAAATTAAATTTTTAATTTTGGATACTTGAAATTTTTAAGCATCCAAAATTTTTCTTAATATTTTTTCTTAATATTCTACTATGTGGAAATCATATTTGCCTGGATCTAACATATATCAAGCCTGTATTTTTTTAAAAAATGCAACCCTTCATTAAAAAGTAAAATACTGAGAAAAAAATATTATTGAGTCCTACACAGGAGACTCTAAAAGATACCAAATTCTAGACAATTCAGATAAGACACTGATACTATCTAATGCCCAAAGGATATGTCACTTTCTTTGCAAGACGAGACACTATTAACTCAATTTTTAGACTGAGAAACATGGCAGCATTTTAGAACAAGAGCCTCTCCATGCTAAGCCATGAAAACTACACGCCACAATGACATAAAACCTCACTCAAAATCAAGCCAACTTTGAACTATTAACAGGCTTCTCTCAGCATTTCATCCTGTCCTAGGTTCTTTTGAACTTATTTCCTGATTCTAAAACTCAAGCAGCACCTAGAAAATTCCTTCTATCAATCTTAATATCCTTTTCACCTTCAAGACTCCCCTTGGCTTACGTCATTATGACCCTGGGACCAATATCAAATCTAGAAAGATACAACATAATGTATTATATGAAATATTTTTGAAGGCTTGCCTTACACTCTAATAGAATAGAAATTCATTTTGTAGCTTGAAAGCAGTTTTATTAGGAAAGAGTTCCATATTACAGTCATCCTCTGTCAAAGGCCTTTTCAACATGTTGATTTTCATTTTTTATGCATCACTCCCACAGCATTTCATAATGCGAATTGGTCATTAAGCAGTAATAGTTGCAAATGCAACATAGCTCCTTTGGTGCTATGCTTTGTTTATCATAATAATGGGTGAAGCTGATAAGAGGGTACATAAGAAGTTCTGTGCTAATGACGTTATGAGTAGTGACAGGAATGAGTCACTTTCTCAAGCGAAAGTTCATTATAATCAAATATGGATTTTCACTATGATCTTTAAATATCACACATATATGGCTATTTTTATTAGTAAAAGTCCTTCAGGAAATACAGTTTTGAATTGCAAATGTTAAACATTACGGACTGAACAACCATTTCCAAGAAAACAATTATCGTCATCATATTTTGTTTAGGACATAATTATTGAAATCTAGCAAAGAAGACAGAGCAGCCTATTACGGTAAAAACATTAAAATTATCCAAAGTTTTAGCGTTTTTGTTTTAATTAATTTTACTGAAGTATAGTTGATTTACAATGCTGTGTTAATTTCTACTCTACAGCAAAGTGATTCAGTAATACATATATAAATTATCCAAAGTTTTCATTTGTTTAGATATATGAAATCATGCTATCAGTAAGAAAAAAACTGAAAGTGCTCATAACTTTTATATATTTACATAAACTCTGTAACTATATTACCTGCCATATTGTCTAGTACATCTGAGCCCCAGTCTCCTTGAAACACTGATGTTAAAATACTGTCAAATAAATGAAGTTCCTTTGCACCAACAATTTTGTCACGAAATAAGCGCCGCGCTTCGTATGCTACAATTTCTAATACGTAAGCTAGAGGATGGTTTGAGGATCCTAAAAAAGGCAAAATTTTCTTTAATTATAATAAAATTCAAATGATTTTAAAATGGTCTGTTTCAACATAATATTAGAAAGAAAATGAGAATGAGAATCTACATACCATTATTTTGGCATCAGATAAATAGAATAAAGGGAAAAAGAGTTAAAATTCATTTTGTTAATAAGTTGGTAAACTTTTTTTATTCTTTAAAGGATTAAACTCTATTATCTCTAGTTGTTCAATAAAAATATCAATCCCCAAGAGCATATTAAGCATGCTTTGGCTACAAAGGAAAACAATTACATTTTTTTCTAAATCAAGTTTTAATAGTGACAATCATAGTTTAGGAGAGGAAGCATAATAAAATATCATAATTTTAATATCATGTTTAAATTTAATATTAACATTTTAATTTTTAAAATACTATAATTACAATACTAATTTATCTATTACAAATATAATATACAGCATACACACACACACACACACACACAATATGATATTCTAAAGAGAGATAAGTGATTTGAAATCATAAAAGCAAAACTTACCTCCTTCTAAATCATATCTGAATAAGCCAAGAACCCACTGGGTAAGGATGCAAGGAGTAAAGAAATAGTGGCTATAATCATCAACTGTAAATTTGGCCCGCACCTGAAAAAATATAGTAAATGATCTGTCTACTCTCTTAAATATATAATCATGCTATAAATTTTTCATCACCTTAAATTCATAGGAATGTCAATTTCTACCAGTGGCTGGAACTGTATTTCAATATTACTTATTTCCTCAGTTATCTTGTATTCTATATTTTATGCATTTATAAACAGTATCTAAGAGAGGTTGTTCATAAACTTCAACAAACTGCCAAAGGTTGTCCATGGAAAAAAATAAAATGAAAGGTTAAAAAGCCCTGCTAAAGAAAGGAATTCAAGGAAAGCTAACTTGAATTTTATAAAATGGTAGTTATAATTCCAAGGTGCTCATGGGTGTAAGACAGACCCATTTTATAATGCTGGGACCCACAGAGCTATCTTGTGTTCAAGAAATCATTGAACTTTTAACAAATCAAAGTGCCACAATTCAACATATAGCCAACGAGAGAAGAGCCTCTTCCTTCCTCTCTACGGATGGAGCTGCTGCTCTTATTCTGGCCTTGACTGCCTAACATTTGAATTAATTTAGAAAAACATAGCTTTATCTTTCCCCACTTCTACTCCAATACTATAAAAATCATCCCCCACAAACACTTCCATAACTTTCACATGCTATTCCCTTTACCCAAGAAGACCCTCTTTCACCTCGAGCCACTTTGTGAATTTCTCTTTATTTTTCAAAACTTAGACCACATTTCACCTCCTCTTAAAATTTACAATAGCCAGGACATGGAAGCAACCTAAGTGTCCACCGACAGATGAATGGATAAAGAAGATGTGGCACAAATATACAATGGAATATTACTCAGCCATAAAAAGAAACGAAATTGAGTTATTTGTAGTGAGGTGGATGGACCTAGAGTCTGTCATACAGAGTGAAGCAAGTCAGAAAGAGAAAAACAAATACCGTATGCTAACACATATATATGGAATCAAAAAAAAAAAAAAAGGTTCTTAAGAACCTAGGGGCAGGACAGGAATAAAGATGCAGACGTAGAGAATGGACTTAGAACATGGGGAGGGGGAAGGGTAAGCTGGGACGAAGTGAGAGAGTGGCATGGACATATACACACTGCCAAATGTAAAATAGCTAGTGGGAAGCAGCTGCGTAGCACAGGGAGATCAGCTCAGTGCTCTGTGACCACCTAAAGGGGTGGGATAGGGAGGGTGGGAGGGAGATGCAAGAGAGAGGAGATATGGTGATATATGTATATGTATAGCTGATTCACTTTGTTATAAAGCAGAAACTAACACACCATTGTAAAGCAATTATATGCTCCAATAAAGATGTTAAAAAAAAAAAATCTACCACACACAACAAAGCTATTCACTCCCTCTTCCATGCTATCTCTGTAACTGGTGCATATTGTTATTGATAGACTTACTACACTGTATTAATAGTTTATTTATATGATCAGGTCCCTCATTAGACTGTGTATTTCTAGGGAATAGTGACTCAGTCATCTTTGTATCCCTAGGACTAGCACTGGAAAGAGAAGGTACTCAATAAATATCTTCTGCATCCTTAATGCCTATTTTCAAGTATCACCCCACTTTATCAGAATATTTTAGACATTTCCGCACAGATAAAAGGAAAGAAATAAACATCAAGAACTACTCTCAGGTTTGAAGCCTGAAAGACAGAAACTGATAGAAGTCAGGAGAAAGATCTAGTTTTGGAAAGAAGATGAACCCCACTGTAAATAAACTAAATTTGAAATCAAAGCAGAATGACCATCTACTCACTGATTTATTCATTCAATATTTATTGGGTGTCTATTAGAAACTATGCCAGAAGATACAATAATGAATAACACACACACAAACATCTATCCTCACAGAGTCACTCTCCAGTAGAAAAGTATAATAAATGACAGGAAAAGAAAGCCTGAGCATCAACACAAATCAGGATTAAAGGTAGCCCTTTGGGAGTAATACCAATAGACATGAAAACTACAATGTAAGTGAATATATACCTGTTCATACACTTGTACCATAGATCCTGCTAAGAGATAAATTTTTGATGAAGAACCCCAAATAGTATGATTCTTCAGATTTTTATGTAGAACTGGTTTCAGATATGCTCCATAAATTGTCTGTAATTGCTCTCTTTCTGGGTAACTAAAAAAAAGCATATAAGAAGTTGAAATAAATCAACATTCTAAACTATTTTTTAAAGATTTTTTTAGATGTGGACCATATTTGAAGTCTTTATTGAACTTGTTACAATATTGCTTCTGTTTTATGTTTTGGTTTTTTGGCCGCAAGGCATGTAGGATCTTAGCTCCCTGACCAGGGATCGAACCTGCACCCCCTGCATTGGAAGGGGGTTATCCACTGATGTTTTGGTTTTTTGGCCGCAAGGCATGTAGGATCTTAGCTCCCTGACCAGGGATCGAACCTGCACCCCCTGCATTGGAAGGCGAAGTCTTAACCACTGGACCACCAGGGAAGTCCCCTAAATTATTATTTTAATGTTAAGTTATAGCAATGGTTTTCAAACTGTGTGGATTTCAAACTGTGTGGTTTTCAAATTGTAAGGCCTAAATACCTCCAAGGCCTAAATACCTCCAAATTGTAAGGCCTAAATACCTCCAATGTTTACTCAAGGGCTAAGGCCAGGCTTCACAGACCCTATTGTTACTTCAACTAAATCAGATCCCTAATTATCTGTTTTCAAATAGTAAGGATTCTAATAGAGGATTCCAATGAAATTACTTAAAAACCTAATTGTTTAAAAGACCACTGATCTTTAGAAAGGGCCAAAGGAAAATTCCGCTTAAGAAAAAGTATTTTGAATTAAGTATTTATAAGTATAAAAGTATTTTGAATTGTCTGTACAAAGAACAGTAATCCACCTTAGAACTACAGAAGTAGAAAACAACAAATAAAATCAACCTGTTTCTCCCTAAGCAAAATCTATTTCAGTACAGCTTAATTGGTTGCTGTAACATTTCTAAAAGAAGAATGCTAATAGACGGGGGCAGTTTAGCATGAAAGCACAAAAACAAGATTTTGTAAGGCAAAATAGAGGACCTAGCGTCATAAAATTCAAGTCCATGTAACAATTATGGACCATGGAGATGGATGGGTATGTTATGATTAATATTATAAGCCACTAAATGACCTAACTCTACTTTGTTAAAATTTAAATTCTTTTTTTAGTTATCTACATAAAATTTGATTGTATTTTTGCTTTAAATAACCCATAAAACATTTAAATCTAAAACCCACCATTCAGATTCCTGAGACTGACATTTAAAGACAATACAAAGCAGTTGTTTTGTTTCTAATATATAACAAGCATTGATTAAAGCCTTCATCACCCTAAATTACTGCCTACAGTTTAGGAAGGATAGGAAAAAAATAACATCAGAGCTTAAGTTTGACTATTTTTATATTCTACATTTTGAAGTAATATCATTAATATATACCTTTCATAAAATGCAATGTATGTCTCCCTAAGTCAAAAAAATCTTTTAATACAATGATACGTACTCTACAGCACAAAGACGAACAATAGAAGTAAATCTGGTAGTAAGCTTATGTCTTCCCAGTCTTCCTCCAGCTGACACAGAAGCAACAATTTGAATATTTTCTAAACCAACCCATTCCAAATTTTCATCATAAAATCCTTGATATGTCAATACCTATTTGAAAATAAATATATTTAAGTGTTTTATGCTTAAGATTTTCTAATCATGATATATTTTGCATAAAATTCAATTGTTTCCAAATGCAATCATCATCAGAAGATTATGGTTACTGGGAAATGGGGGGAAGACAAACTGGGAGATTGGGATCAACATATACACACTACTATGTATAAAATAGATAACTAATAAGGACCTACTGTATAGCACAGGGAACTCTACTCAATACTCTATAATGACCTATATGGGAAAAGAATCTAAAGAAGAGTAGATATATGTATAGGTATATCTGATTCACTTTGCTGTACAGCAGAAACTAACACAACATTGTAAATCAACTATACTCCAATAAAAATTTTGTTTTTAATTTTAAAGACTCTGTGTTCAATTAATGTTAGCTGAATTATCCTCATTTTTAAAATGCTTTTCAAATAAATGTTAAAATCCAGGTGACAGTATAAATCCCCCATCAATTGTCAAAAAAAAAAAAAGTGAAAGAGGGCTTCCCTGGTGGCGCAGTGGTTGAGAGTCCGCCTGCCGATGCAGGGGGCACGGGTTCGTGCCCCGTTCCGGGAAGATCCCGCATGCCGCGGAGCGGCTGGGCCCGTGAGCCATGGCCACTGGGCCTGCGCCCCCCGTCTGAAGCCTGTGCTCCGCAACGGGAGAAGCCACAGTGGTGAGAGGCCCACGTATGGCAAAAAAAAAAAAGTGAAAGAAATCAGGAAAAATATAAGGATAATATTTTTTCTATAAATATTTTATTATATTCTTCAGTTATATAGAAAAGCAAAATGCGAACCAAAATGAGTATATTAAGCTCTAATTTAGAATTTAGAGTTTCTAATGTGATGTAAATCACATAAAGAAAAAAATCTTCCACAGTGACTGAAGCATGACTGAGGAAGTCTAACTGCTCTCAGAAGAATGCATACCTAAAAGAATGAAGCAAAAACTTTCCCAGCTCCAGCACCATCCCCAGTTTCTGCTTTCCTCCATTTTTTAGGAATAAAGGGTAGGTAAATGGTGTAGGGTAAAGGTTGTTTTTACTCTTTCTGTCATATATCATCTTGATGTAATACTAATCTTTAGATGGAGGAAGATCAAAGAAAGTAGCCCTGGAACAAGTGTGAGATGCTTCAAGAGTTTAATTTCCATGACACATGCTAGATAAAACTAGCCCTAAAAAGGAAAGCAGATTTTCTATCTACAAGAAAAGTTAATGAAATTAAATTGTTTCCAATTATATCAAAACACTTCAAGTGATAAGACCCACCTGCTGCAGGAAAGCTACCAAAGTACTGGTCCCCCATTTATCAAGCTTGGGTAGGTTGATATCTTTTAAGTACAGAACAAGTCTCTCACAGTCTTTTGGTCTATACACTCGACCAGTATTAGTACTGATTACCATGCAAGTCTGGCTCAGTTTCTGCAGGAGATGCCGAGAAGTTGTTTGTGCACTACAGTGAACTGTAGCAATTTGAGTGGACCGGAGTTGGGAAAAGGCATACCTGAGCAGCATCCTGAGAAAGATATAAAACATTTGACTGCAAAAATGCAACCAATAAAATACTTTCTATATTCAATACAAAATTTCTATTTTTAAATATTTTAGTTTCTAAATTACGTATGATGTTTAAGGGAAAAGTGGTAAATATAGATATGGTTTCCATAACTATCCATAGCTATGAAGGTAAGCTTTCTAATTTTTAGACTGGAAAAAAAATTAATTCATATTTTAAGGCATTCTTGGGACTCTTTCAGCAAAAAAAAAAAAAAAAAATCACAGTTCACAGAAATAATTCAGTTTGCAAAAGTACACATAAAAAGTACTGTTTCCCCACAGGTGAAGGAAAGATTTTAAAATATTAAGTTCTCCAAGTTAAAAAAAATTACTATGACTTTACAGAATTGTTTAATTATTACTAGAAATGTGAAAATAATAATCCATATTTCCTTTATTTCCAAAAAACTACACTCAGGAGGCACTAAAAGAGGTTGAATTCCACTGAATTAAAAGCTATTTTTAAATAGCTAACTTCAAGATTCATTTTTTATAACTACAGCATATAGTAGTTTGCGAGTACATCAGGTATTCATTTTTTATGATTGTACGCACAGATTCTTTTTAAGAGTATCTTCTTCTAATTCCATTGGAAAACACATAACTTGGCAGAAAAAAGGACATATTTTTCTCTGTAGTCATATTATCTTTACAAGTAGTGACAATAAAGAGTCCTTCATGAAAATGTAAATGCTACTTTAACCAAAAAAAAGGTAACAAAAGCTGTTAAATCATTTTAAAAGAGGAGAGAAGCATAAATCCACAATATGCACCTCGATTAACATTTTTCTACTCTTACCCTTTGCCACATCCTTCTGGTCCGACAAGAATAAATGGCTGTTTAGTATCAGAACTTAACCAAGGTTTGAAATAATCTAGACCTCGTTGCATGTCAGGAGTCTGAATGACTGGAAGGGTTTGGCTATTACTGAAATCATCAGCAGTCAAGTTTTCTGGCTTCTTCAGCACATAAGATGCTAATCGTCCTCTACTCGAGTCATAGTAGGTGTCCATTGGTTTGTGAGGGTCCGGAGGAGATTCTCGTGCCCAATTAAAAACCTTAAGAGGAAAAAGTTGTGATAGGTTTTCATATACAGTGCTCCAAACACAGTATGTGAAATTTTAATTCTTTAAAGTAAATGCTCCAAAGAGAATCATCTTACTTTAAAAAAAGTTCACATGCACAAAACTCACCTAATATCCTTAATAATTATAGTAACATTTTATCTGAAATATTACTCTCTGAATGATCATTCAAGCAAATAAAAGTCATCTGGTTCACACATATGTTGTATAAATATATTCAACTTTTAAATGAATTCTTATGAACGCTGAATTACAAATTGTACAATGTAGGACTCCTAGACCTTTCATTTCCAGTACATTTTGGTACTGAACATTCCACTGTCACCACCACTGCTCTCAACTTGTTATTTCTTACACAAAAAACTGTTATCTGCACAGATACACAGCAGAGAGTTAGCCCCTAATGCCACTCTTCAACAGCTTTATTCTAAACTTTGGCAATAAAACGTCTGCTTAAAAGCAGCATATAATATGACATTGAGTGGTAGCAATGAGAAGCATCTGGTAACAGAGGCAACAGAACAGCCATGGAAAGAAAAACAGAACAGAGAAAGCAATAAATGGTGATATCAATGAAACAAAGTGATAAAAATGCAGAAACATAATGTTGGAGCCAACCCAAAGGAATATGTGTTCAAGTATTTCAACAGAGGCCAATAGGAAGAAATTCCTTAATATGTAAAATTTAGTTTTATAATCGTGGCTGAAATATACCTTTGCATTTAATAAAGAAAAGATTTATAATGATTACTCCATCCAAGCATTCCTAACTGCTAAAACTCTTCTGGTTAAAAAAAATGATTAAAAATATGTTATTTTAAGATTAAAAATGAATAAAATAATTATATTTATTTACACAGCTAAGTATCAAAAATATCTAACAAAAAAGGTATAGTCAGAACTTTAGCCTATTAAATATTAATTTATAAAATTTTACTATCATAAAATATCACAAACTAGTTCAATCAAAGGAGAAAATAAATATACATGTACCTATGTACTTATACAGACGGTCCTCAACTTACAATGGCTCGACTTAAAGATTTTTCAAGTTTACAATAGGGCAAAAGTGATATGCATTCAGTAAAAACCGTACTTTGAATTTTGATCTTTTCCCAGGCTAGCAATAATGTGGGAAGATACCTTCCTGTGATGCTGGGCAGTGGCAGTGAGTGGCAGCAAACTGCAGCTCGGGCAGTCAGCCACAAAATCACCAGGGTAAACAACTGATATGCTTACAACCATACTAGTTTTCACTTTCTGTATAACAGTCAAGAAATTACATTCTATTTGACACTTTATTATAAAATAGGCTTTGTGTTAGAGGATTTTGCCCAAGTATAGTCTAATGTACGTGTTCTGAGCACTTTAAGACAGGCTAGACTAAGTTATGATATTTGATAGGTTAGGTGTAGTAAATGCATTTTCGACTTAGGATATTTTCAACTTATGATGCTTTTATCTGGATGTAACTCCATCATAATTCGAGGAAGATCTGTATATAAATGCATTATTATTGTATTAAATGCATAATTTCAAAATTTTAAAGTTCTATACCAAGGATCAATGAAAATTGACAAAAAATGTTGACTAAACATAGGCTTTAAAATGTGTATTACCTCTTTGGTGAATTCCCGACGTGACTTCATGTTCAGATTTCCACCCAGCCCCCTTATGAGATTAATAATAAATTGATCATGATCTCTGCATCCATGTAGATGTGATAAACCATTCATCACAGTCCCAACCAAACTTGTTTCTACCACATAGTCATTCTGTTGATTGAAATCCATGTTACAGACAAAAGGTAAATATTAACCAGTAAATTAGAACCATACACAGATTGATGTTTACTTATCTTTCCAAGGATCATCTTTAAATTAATCCCCTTACTCAAGTTATAGAAAGTTTAGATTTCAATTTATATATATAAACTTTGAAAATAAAAAGTAATCATAAAAACACAATTGTGTATTTCTAGCTGAAAGTGCTGGATTCCTCAAATAGATACACTGTTTGTTTACTTCCTAAACCTGAAGAATATTAAAAAAAAATAAGGTAAATCAATGAGCATTGGTCTAAAAGTAATAGTCCCTCATTTCCTCTTGCTGATAGAAAAGAAGCTAGAGGTAAGGGCTAGGTTAATGGCTCTGGACAAGAAAGGAAAGTAAAAGCAGGCTTAAAAACAATTTGGAACCTTTCTCTACACAGAATTTTAAAATGAAACTTTTGGACTCCGGTGGTGTAGATGATTTTGATCTGTGGGCCTCTGGGGCCCTGTGTAACTGCCAGGGAGTTAGAAGGGGAAAGCGTTCTCATTCTTTCTCTAAGTATTTGCTGAGAACCAATTATGCATTAGGATCTGCATGTGGTGCTAGGTATTTTTTTTAAAAGGTGAATTAAACAGAGCCCTTGTCTTAATGGAAGTCAAGTCTAGTAGAGGATATGGTTAACACATTGTGGCAGAAGCTATAGAGCAGAGGAAGAGTGTATTCTGAGAAAGGATAACTCAGATTGCGGGCTCAAGGTCTCTTTGAAAAAGGTGACATTTAAGCTAACATTAAAAGAATGAGATCTATCTGACATGCAGAGAACACAGCATATGCAATGGTAAGCCATCGGTGCAGTTAAGGAATTAAAAGACGCTTATGCCTGAGTAAGCAAAGGAAGAG
>NW_006789336.1:2017-72045 GCF_000442215.2 Lipotes vexillifer | reverse complement strand
GCGGTTCAAGTCACAATAGCAGGCAAGGGCCAGGGTATGTGCAATTGTACAGGCCGTGGTAAGGAGTGCAAATTTTATTTTCAGTGCCTTTAAACGTTAAGAGAATAAAACGACCCAATTTACATTTTTTTAAAAAAGCACTC
The DNA here is from genome assembly GCF_000442215.2 of Lipotes vexillifer. Taxonomy (NCBI): domain Eukaryota; kingdom Metazoa; phylum Chordata; class Mammalia; order Artiodactyla; family Lipotidae; genus Lipotes; species Lipotes vexillifer. The sequence goes on along the minus strand of NW_006789336.1, from coordinate 71,902 downwards.
TGCCTGCATAATAAATATTTTTCAAAGAATGGAGAAATAGGTGGAAAAATGGGAAAAAGGGAGGAGATGAGTAGAAATCCAATGGCTTAGGCCATACTAAGAGTTCTAGGCTTTAAAGGCAAGATAAAGGAAACCTACATATTTTCTTCTAGATTGCCTGATTTGCTAAATACAAGAAAGTAAAGCTCTAGTTATAAATAAAATCAGCACTTGACTAGAGCATTCATTATAGTATATCTCTCAGAATCTGAACATGGTGAACAAAGCACAGAATAAAGAAAGAAAGAACACTCAACACATAAAAAAAATTTCAAAAAATAACAGGGAACTGACCTCAGAACAGAATTAGTTTATTTTCTAACTGAATCTTTGGTATCCACTCTATGGTTTAATAATCTTATCCTGTTATCATTTCTATAATCACAAACCCCTTTTTTTCAATACATTCTATCTAGTATTATATTTCTCATTCTAACACTAACAGCATGCAAGTAGATGACCTCAAGGTATTTGCATTGGAGAGCCCTGTTAGGCTCTGTATGTTTTATATTAATGAAATAACAACACACCTACTGAAAAGGTGCTACAAACATAGGCATCAGGTGTTTAATTAAGCTCATATACTCTGATTCACTACTCTGTTATTAACAAACCTTGGTTCTGGGGATACAACAAGGACTATAACAGGCTTAGTCCTTGCCCTCAAGGTGCTTATAGTTGAATGAAAGCAATTATAATATAGTTGAAGGACACAGTACATTGCTGCAGAAGCACAAAGAGGTAGACAGCTCAGTCATACTGAGGGCTGGTGGGAGTTGTTCTTCCCTGAAGTCTCCGGGAAAACCTGTCTCATTTGCGTCATTTCCTACCAAATCCCTACTCCTCCATCATTCATCCTTACAAAAAAAGTTTAGAAAACTAACGTGAGATTGCCATTTCTCTACGTGATTTGTTCAACCCCAAGTACTGACCTCTAAATCAAGTGCAGATTAATAATCGGATACTTAAAAAAAAAACCTCATTGCTATTTATTTCCTCTATTTTTATATGTTCATGTTTTTTATAAAAGCAATGACATAAAAGAAAAACCAAGAAAATTTGAAAAAATCATGTAGATACATGAAAATTGGCTTCTTTGCACACTAAACTTCTATTCATGCTTCAAATTCAAAATTAAATGTGATCTCCTTTTTTAAAATTCTCCTAGAAGGCAGCAATACTCTCTTCATCCTGTTATATTATGATTATCTTTTTACATGTCATTTTCCTCCATGAGACAAACCCTTTGCAGGGATAGTGATTGTCCTGTTAATGTTCACCTCGCAAAGTCTTGTCTAGGGCGTCTATTAGATATTCAATAAATTTTTGTTGAATAAACAAATGTTTTAATAATGTTATAAATAACTCACCATTCTTTCTCTACTTTAGCATTAACTTATCATTATTTTTAGCATGACATATATGCAGATATTTATTGACACAGTAAAATGTGACAGCAAGATGTGTTTGCTAGTAAAACTTAGAAAGGCATTCCAATGTTCAAGATTTTTAGGCAAGCAGTGCAAGTATCATGGATGGAAGAATTAAAGTGTTTTAAGACTAACACAATAAAAAGTTATACCATGAAATACAGTGGGATAGCAATGAAGACATCTACCCCTCACTCCACCCTCATATTCTGTCAGAGCTCTTATATTAAAAAGCAGTTAAATGTAAGCAACACTCAATCATTATACTTCTTGCCAAAATAATTATGAAATATTATAATTATCTTACCTGTTTTAGAACCCACTGTAAAGCCTTTTCAAAATAATCCCCAATCCATTTTTCAAGATTATTTCTATATTTAGGAGGCTGGTTCCTCAACCAAGATTTAATCAGAGAATTAAGATCCGTCTCTTCATCACTGAAACACATTAACAAACATGTAAGAATCTATTTAGAAAGAAATTGTGAATTTACTTTCAAAATAAATTTCTGCTCCAATAAACATTCTACACATGTACTCTATCTGCTAGTATGTAAGAATTCACTTTATTTACTTCCGTATATGTATGTGTGTATGTATTACTTCTACATATATATACATATTGTGTGTATACATTACTTCTACATATATACACACATACAGGTATATATATATATTATATATATGTCATTTTCTATAAAATAAAGCAAATAAATTTCATCTATATCATTATAAGTATAGATTAAAGAAGAATTACACAACTACAAGTTAGCCGAAAAGTGGTCTAAACCCTTCCTATCCAAAGTGTGGTCTACAGAATCCCAAGTCCCATCCCAGACTTAATGAAGCAAAATCTTCACTTTAACAATATCCCTGGGTGATTCAAATGCACATTAAACTTCAAGTTGCACTGCATCTTAATGCAGATCTTTAAAAGTACTTTTTCTTTTTCTCTGTCCCCAAAAAAGCCAAACACCTAAATTCCCATGCCACTACTGAAACTAGAAGATCATCCTAAAGTAAAATATAATTTTTTTTAGCAAATCATTTAATTATATGAGTAACAACCAATGATTGAAATTAAACATAATATAGACATCTTACTCAAAATTATATGTTGCATATTTATAAAAATTATAGTAAAAACAACTCATAATTAATAATTTTAGAAGTTACAAGGGCTCACAATTTTATCATTTTTCCCATCTTCTACCAGTGTTTCATAGCAACACGAGTAAATACTGAGTCCCTGAATTTCTCCTCCCATATTTCTATCCAGTTTAATAAGCAAAAGAAAAAATGAAAAGATCAAAGGTAAATATTTAAAATACATTTGATAAGCTCAAAACAGACAAAGCAAAGATGCTAAACTCCTTCAGAATAAAGACTTTGTTGTCACAGTATCTCATCAGTGCCCACGGCAACTACATGTCTTGGTTTGTCTAAGACAATCTTGATTTCTATCAGTTATCCCAGCATAATTAATAGCATTCTCTTTCATTATTAAAAGGTCTTCATTTGGCCTATTGCATAGCAAGTGCAAATATCTGCTGAAGAAATGAATAAAACCTAAAACTAAGGTACAATCTAATCAAAAAGCAACTAAAAATAACTAATATGTTTTTGTATTTTACATGAAATCATATATATTCATTATGCCTCTCACAAACAATATCTGGTTCACCAACAATGTTCAAATCCTCTACAGCAACATGTGGCTATACAGGCATATTGCTCTACAATATGGCATTCTACTTACCCCTTATTTCATTTATATTCCAGCTTATAATTGCTGTTATATTTATATTATCTCCTTTGTGAATATATGCTCCATAAAGACAAGCTCTTCATAAATATAAGCCCTTCATAACTGTTAGCTTTACTCCTTTCTTGCTGTCTCTCCCAAAATGCCTAACTTAACATCATATAGGTAATGGGCATTAATAAATATTTTAAAATTTAGTGATAAACTTCCCTTTTATCCTATTTTTCTCACAAGATTATAAGAATACATTGAATAAATAAGATAAATTGTGTGAGATACTGCTATAAAGCTATAAACCCAATGCTGTATTATTTTTTAAATAATTAATACCTCAAAATATTAATTGGGAGTTTATGGCTAGTTTAATATAAATGTTTCCTATAATACTATCAAAGAAGTAAGCAATCAAATAATTTTGGAAACAATCTGAATGAGCTTGATAACCTTACTATGTGTCATATAACATCAAAAATGGTTTCAAATGATTCTAAAAGAGTAGAGAACTTTATATAGACAGATACATATCAAATTCTAAAACATAAATTCAAAAGGTAAAAGAAAACTTTCTAATTACTCATTTCAGGAAGAAACTGGCTCAAATATCCATGTTTTAGTATGTGACTACCATATATGAAATCTAAAATCAGTTTGTTATTTATTTTTGCTCTCCAAGCCTCTTCCAAATACACTGAAGAAAGAAAATATTAAGTAAAGAGGTTTCCAATTTGTAAAACTTCTCTGAACTCAATCATAATATTTAAATAAAAGTTATAGAAAAAAGAAAACAAATTAAATACTTGCTGTTTCTTTTAAGTAAACAAAAAAATAATTATTTAGTAATATTGATACAGCTACACTGCTGAAATAATTCAACTGCAATAAACAGGAACTCTCTGAATGAATTAAAACCTAACAAACAAACAAACAAAAAGAAGTTAATAAGAATGAGGCAAACAAATATTCACACATTACCCATACATCACTTATTTCACTTAGCTGTGAAACCAAAATAATAACTGAAGAATATTCTAATACAGTGTATGCAAATGCTCTCACCTAAGAAAGATCATTCCCATTCTAGATATTGTGGCTGGTGAGGCACAACTTAAATCATGAGTTTCAAATACAAAGTTAACATTTGGGCCAAACTGAATCCTTTCTCCACTGGGCATAGTGAGTAGTCGGTTATCATCCAGAACAGAATTCAGAGATTCTATCCATTCAGGGTCAATATCACCATCACAGATTATCCATGAGCTGACATCTATTTTCAAACAAAAAAAGTAGAGATAAAAATAAATGCAATGATAATAATTAAAAATAAAGAATAAAATAATTATCACTTATTCTTTAGATGTAATTTCGATATTATTTTATACTTCTGAAGCCAAATATAAAGAACAAAAAGTTGAACAAGTTGAAATTTTTCATGTGAATTTACACAATACAAATGTGTGGAGAACCCATGGGCAATCCTGGCTCAGCTGGTCAGAGACCCAGTTATATACTCTGTAATAAGGCTCTATTGATCTATGAACATACAGAACTGGAATCTCAGTGAAAGAAAACATGGTTTGCAAGACCTAGGTATTTCTATTTCCACAAGCTTGTGAGATATTCCTTAGACTTTTGTCTTCTACCATGTCATTAGAATGTATGAATGCTTGCTATGTAATAGCACTTTTAGAAAATATGAGAAACCTACTCCTTAGTGTCCTACGTGAGAAATAAAAAATACACCACCATCAAATTTCTTTGATATATAAAAAGGTGAGTTCAGAAGAGAGAAGCAGTGAACAAGCTGTGTACACAAGTCTTTCCAAAACAAACTGTTTTTAATATATATTTCCTAAGATGAAAGTGGTTTCAAGTTGTTCTTGGACCTTTGAAACAATTCAAAGAAGAAAATATCACCCATAAAAGTGTGAGAAACAAGTACAGGTATATCTGGTTTTTATTTAGTGTGATAATATCAACTACATTGAAAATGAAGACACTATATACTGAAAATTCCTCCCAATGTCTTAAGACATTCTAAACCTTTCATTCACTGGCTTAGAAAAACAACTATTAATTAAATTATGATCTAACAAAAAGCAGGGAGTCTGACCAAGAATTCTGTTAAACACCAAGCCAAAAAATTTAGACCAGAAAGTCTACTATTTTATGACTCAAATTTTCAAAATTATTGAAAGCACTGTATTCAAACTGATAAGTTCAGACACACATACCAATTTTAATCCTAAATAAAAACTTGTTATCTTGCTTATTTATGAGGTATTATAATATCAGTTCAGCAATCAAAGATATGTTTATTCAGTAGATTAATCTAGCTGTAAACTACGTTTCACCCAGATTACTCTGAGTTTCTATTATAATAAAAGTTGCTATGGAATAACAGGTAAAAATGATAGCATGTCTTCACCCCTCCAAAGTAAAATATCAAAGTAGATCATTATACGTCAGTTTATGGTCATGTATAAGACTTGAAAAGGATAGCGTTATAGACAACCTCTACCATCCTCTAAAAATGATTAAATAAATCAATAAATCACACAATAGAGACCAACCTTGAGGTTCTCGAACTACTTGGCGAGCACTATTTGTCAAAACACCATCAGACCATTCCCTTGTATCCATGTCAATATGGCCTAATAACTGATGTCTAGGCATAGCTTTGGGATTCATGGTATATTGTTTTACCACTTTGCCAATTTTACAAAGTGCTGCCCTTAACATTCTCCAAAGAGTTGATTTTCCAGCACCACTTGGGCCAACAATAACAACTCCCATCCTCTGGCGTAACTGTTCATACAATTCTAAAGCCTTCTTGATCTAGTAGAAAAGAAACATGTTCGTATATGATTTATAGTGTACAATCAAACACAGTTCTACTCTCATTCAACAACAGTTGTTCTATTTCAAACATAAATTAAGCCTTTTATTTCTTCAGTGGAAGATAAAGCCTTAAATAAAAGAATTACTAAGTAAATCTGAATATATTTACAACGTGATCTTTAAATTCATATTTCTTTTAAAAAAACAAGTATGCTTTCCAAGTTGACAATACAATATGTTCACTATTGTCTTCACTCACTCATTCATTCAAATAAAATATACTAAATATTTTATTCACTTTGCTAATTCATTCATTCATTTATACCCTGTCTCTCTCCAAAAAATAACCTGAGGAAAAAGTATTCATTTTGAACATGTATTTGTGCAACATAAAAAGACCTACTAAAGTCAAGTTCTCCTAAGAAATTGTCAAAGTTAAACTAAATCATACATAATCAACTATCAAAGACACATATGATGGATCTATTACGTGCCAGGCTCCGTAACAGGCACTAGGAATAAAATGGTAAAACAGACATGGACCCCACCTTTCATGGAGACTACTATCTGGTGGGGGAGAATCAAATATTAATATTAATATTAATCAAATATTAATCAAGTGTGCAACTAAACATTAAATATGTATATACAACAAACGTAAGGAAAGCACATAGCAAGGGGACCTAATTTGGACTTGAAAATTAGGGAAGGCTTTCATGAGTAAGTAAGATTTAAGTTGAAAGATGAAAGATAAGTTGAAAGATAAAAGATAAAGATAGTTAATAAAGAATTAACTAGGAGAAAGGATCAATATATTATGAAGTATTCTTGACAGTTACCTGATTGGATATGATTTCATAGTTGGCCTCCTCAAAGACTTGCTTCAATGCAGCATTCAGTTCATCATATTCTACTTCTTTAAAGTCAATTCCAGGAAACACATCTTTAATCAGTGCATCAAACCGAGTGCAATCAGCAAATGTAAACTTTGACATTGTATTAAGCCTCAGTGCTTGTACCACAATATGACTTTCATTAACTAGAGAAAAAGTTTCATTTTAAAATTATTAGTTATGAATCTAATGACTATAAAAAGTCTTTACGTGCCTTGATATGCATTATTAGTAATTAAATGATGCACTAGAATTTAGTAACATTTAAAGACATATGCTATCATATGAATTGGCAAGCTTACTTAACTATCTTTTAACTGCTGAAAAACAAGTATTACTGAGTTTTGGACTATTTTTCATAGAATTTGAATCCCAGGGTACCCAGACTTTAATTAATAATAAAAATCATTAACACATTTCTTTGCATAGTACTTTACCATTCTGATGTAATCCTTATAACAACTGTATAAAGGAAGTATTTCTATTATTATTCTAATTTTACACATGAGACCATTAAGTCTCTAAGGGTTTAAATGACTTATCTGAGAGAGCTCAGCATTAAGTTTTATAGGTGGGATTTAATTCCAGATTTAGGTATCTTTCCAAATATACCAGCATATTTGCCTCGCAGAGATTTTTATCCTAAAACTAAAAACTAAAAAACTGAGCAAAACTCTTGGATCAGTGTTGCTCAAAACTTGTTCATAAATCTATTCTTAAACCAAATGTAAATACTAATATTGCCAGATTCTTATTTTTTCAAGGATATTAGCTATTAATTGATCAGATACCTATATAAAGGCAAGAAACTATTTTTAGTATGGTATTTCTCTATAATTGTTTAATATTTCTATCTTCAAATATATATAAAGAGGCTTGGCTGCACTAGAGTTTATTTAAAGCACTGAACTCATAAGTAAGCCATCTTTATTTACTACAGGTATGGTTTATATATTTCATGAAAAACACCAGAGACAGACAACTGAAAAATGGTAATCTAAGTACTTCAACAAATACCTTATCTGCCCTGGTATATGCCAACCTAATAAAAAAGCTGTAGTTTCCTTTTTTAAGATGTATATTTTGATCATTTAAAGTCCTAATAGGTAATTTCATGTAGTCTTCTTTCTTATGTTATCTTATTTTCATGGTGATTTAACTTAAATTTTAATAGCAACCTAGAGGCTGAATATTCAGCCTTCCATGAAGGCAAACATCAATTGGTGGGGGTAATAACTTACTTTATATAAATGGGGAAAAAAAGGGGTAAAGTATAAAAAAAAATGCATGAGTCCATACTGATCTGAATAAATGATTTAATAAATACTCCATGGAAAAGAAGAGACAAATCTTTACGGAAGAGTTTCAAATAATATATGCAGATACTGCCCCCCTCTAAGAGGTGGAGCTTAATCTATGCCTCCCCACTTTCAAGGTGAGCTAGATTTAGTAACTGGCTTCCAAAGAAAAGAGTCGGGAAAGGGGAAAATAACAACTTTACAGTAGAGAAACCTGGCAAACATTAACATAAGTAATGAAGGTGAACATCACCAGTGATGTCAAATGGTTATTATGTACCCACTAAAATGAATTAAAAAGGGTACTCCACCTCTGCAGTATTTTTTTCCAAATGTTCACAACTCAATTAAATCATGAGTTAAATATCAGAAAAAAACCCAGACTGAGGAAGAGTCTACATGATATCTGACTAGGACCCTGTCAGGGTCATGAATACAAAAACAGGCTGAGAAACTATCACAGAGCAGCGGAGACTTAAGGAGACATGACAACTTAATGCAACATGGCACCCTAGATTCAATCTTGGAACAGAAAGAGGACATTAATGATAAAGCAGGTGAAATTCAAATAAAGTCTGGAGCTTAGTTAATAGTAATGTACCAGCCTCAGTTTCCCAGTTTTGACAAATGTACCACAGCAAATAATAGGGAAATGATGGAAATGCTAACTTCGCAACTTTACTGTAATAAATCTAAAATTATCCTTTGCTCCAAGGTACTTTGGGGACTTCCCTGGTGGTCCAGTGGGTAAGACTCCACACTCCCAACACAGGAGGCCTGAGATCATTCCCTGTTCGGGGAACTAGATCCCGCATGGATGCTGCAACTAAGAGTGAGTTCACATGCCACAACTAAGAAGCCCGCATGCCACAACGAAGAAGCCAACATGCCGCAACTAAAAAACCCACATGCCGCAACAAAAAGATCCCGTGTGACATAACGAACATCCTGCGTGCTGCAACTAAGACCCAGAGCAGCTTCAATAAATTAATTAATTTTAAAAAAGGTACTTTTTTGTAATCTTAAAATGTTTCTTTAAAAGGGTAATATTGGAGCCTGAACCAAGATGGGGGAGTAGAAGGACGTGCTCTCACTCCCTCTAGCGAGAACATGAGAATCACAACTAACTGCTGAACAGTCATCAACAGGAAGACACTGGAAATCACCAAAAAAGATACCCCATATGCAAAGACAAAGGAGAAGCCACAATGAGACAGTAGGAGGGGCACAATCACAGTAAAATCAAATCCCATAACTGCTGGGTGGGTGACTCACAGACTGGAGAACACTTATACCACAGAAGTCCACCCACTGGAGTGAAGGTTCTGAGCCCCACGTCAGGCTTCCGAACCAGGAGGTCTGTCAATGGGAGGAGGAATTCCTAGAGAATCAGACATTGAAGGCTAGTGAGATTTGATTGCATGACTCTGACAGGACTGGGGGAAACAGAGACTCCACTCTTGGAGGGCACACACAAAGTAGTGTGCACATCGGGACCAAGGGGAAGGAGCAGTGACCCCAGGAGAGACTAAACCAGACCGACCTGCTAGTGTTGGAGGGTATCCTGCAGAGGCGGTGGGTGGCTGTGGCTCACCATGAGGACAACGACACTGGCAGCAGAAGTTCTGGGAAGTACTCCTTGGCTTGAGCCCTCCCAGAGGCCACCATTAGCCCCACCAAAGAGCCTGCAGGTTCCAGTGTTGGCTTGCCTCAGGGCAAACAACCAACAGGGTGGGAACCGAGCCCCACCCATAAGCAGACGAGTGGATTAAAGTTTTACTGAGCTCTGCCCACCAGAGCAACATCCAGCTCTACCCACCACCACTCCCTCCCATCAGGAAACTTGCACAAGACTCTTAGATAGCCTCAACCAGCTGAGGGCAGACAGCAGAAGCAAGAACTACAATCCTGCAGCCTGTGGAACAAAAACCACATTCACAGAAAGATAGACAAGATGAAAAGGCAGAGGGCTATGTACCAGATGAAGGAACAAGATAAAACCCAAGAAAAACAACTAAGTGAAGTGGAAATACACAACCTTCCAGAAAAAGAATTCAGAATAATGATAGTGAAGGTGATCCAGGACCTCGGAAAAAGAACGGAGGCAAAGATTGAGAAGATGCAAGAAATGTTTAACAAAGACCTAAAAGAATTAAAGAACAAACAAACAGACTGAAAAATACAATAACTGAAATGAAAAATACACTAGAAGGAATCAATAGCAGAATAACTGAGGCAGAAGAACGGATAAGTGAACTGGAAGGCAGAATGGTGGAATTCACTGACACAGAACAGAATAAAGAAAAAAGAATGAAAAGAAATGAAGACAGCCTAAGAGACCTCTAGCACAAGATTAAACACAACAACATTCACATTATAGGGGTCCCAGAAGGAGAAGAGAGAGAGAAAGGAGCCGAGAAAATATTTGAAGAGATTATAGTCAAAAACTTCCCTAACATGGGAAAGGAAATAGCCACCCAAGTCCAGGAAGCACAAAGAGTCCCATACAGGATAAACCCAAGGAGAAACATGCCAAGACACATAATAATCAAATTGGCAAAAATTAAAGACAAAGAAAAATTATTGAAAGCAGCAAGGGAAAAATGACAACATACAAGGGAACTCCCATAAGGTTAACAGCTGATTTCTCAGCAGAAACTCTACAAGCCAGAAGGGAGTGGCATGATATACGTAAAGTGATGAAGGGGAAGAACCTACAACCAAGATTACTCTATCAGCAAGAATCTCAGTCAGATTTGCTAGAAAAATGAAAAGCTTTACAGACAAGCAAAAGCTAAGAGCACCCACCACCAGACCAACTCTACAACAAATGCTAAAGGAACTTCTCTAAGTGGGAAACACAAGAGAAGAAAAGGACCTATAAAAACAAACCCAAAACAACTAAGAAAATAGTCATAGGACCATACATATCGATAATTACCTTAAACGTGAATGGATTAAATGCTCCAACCAAAAGACACAGGCTTGCTGAATGGATACAAAAACAAGACCCATATATATGCTGTCTACAGGAGACACACTTCAGACTTAGGGACACATACAGACTGAAATTGGGGGATGGAAAAAGATACTCCATGCAAATGGTAATCAAAAGAAAGCTGGAGTAGCAATACTCATATCAGATAAAATAGACTATAAAATAAAGAATGTTACAAGAGACAAGGAAGGACACTACATAATGATCAAGGGATCAATCCAAGAAGAAGCTATAACAATTATAAATATATATGCACCCAACATAGGAGCACCTCAATACATAAGGCAACTGCTAACAGCTATAAAAGAGGAAATCGGCAGTAACACAATGATAATAGGGGACTTTAACACCTCACTTACACCAACGGACAGATCATCCAAAGTGAAAATAAATAAGGAAACAGAAGCTTTAAATGACACAATAGACCAGAGAGATTTAATTGATATTTATAGGACATTCCATCCTAAAACAGCAGATTACACTTTCTTCTCAAGTGCACATGGAACATTCTGCAGGATACATCACATCTTGGGTCACAAATCAAGCCTCAGTAAATTTAAGAAAATTGAAATCATATCAAGCATCTTTTATGACCACAACGGTATAAGATCAGAAATGAATTACAGGGAAAAAAAACATAAAAACTACGAACACATGGAGGGTAAACAATATATTACTAAATAACCAAGAGATCACTGAAGAAATCAAAGAGGAACTCAAAAAATACTTAGAGACAAATGACAATAAAAACATGACGATCCAAAACCTATGGGATGCAGCAAGAGCAGTTTAAGAGGGAAGTTTATAGTTATACAAGCCTACATCAAGAAACAAGAAAAATCTCAAATAAACAATCTAACTTTACACCTAAAGGAACTAGAGAAAGAAGAACAAACAAAACCCAAAGTTAGCAGAAGGAAAGAAAGCATAAAGATCAGAGCAGAAATAAATGAAATAGAAAGAAAGACAACAATGACAACAATAGCAAAGATCAATAAAACTAAAAGCTGGTTCTCTGAGAAGATAAACAAAATTGATAAACCATTAGCCAGACTCATCAAGAAAAAGAGGGAGAGGACTCATATCAACAAAATTAAAAATGAAAAAGGAGAAGTTACAACAGACACCACAGAAATACAAAGCAACCTAAGAGACTACTACAAGCAACTCTATGCCAATAAAATGGACAACCTGGAAGAAATGGACAAATTCTTAGAAAGGTATAACCTTCCAAGACTGAACCAGGAAGAAATAGAAACTATGAACAGACCAATCACAAGTAATGAAATCGAAACCGTGATTAAAAATCTTCCAAAAAACAAAAGTCCAGGACCAGATGGCTTCACAGGTGCATTCTATCAAATATTTAGAGAAGAGCTAACATCCATCCTTCTCAAACTCTTCCAAAAAATTGCAGAGGAAGGAACACTCCAAAACTCATTCTTTAGGGCCACCATCACCGTGATACCAAAACCAGACAAAGATACTACAAAAAAAGAAAATTACAGACAAATATCACTGATGAATACAGATGCAAAAAGCCTCAACAGGGCTTCCCTGGTGGTGCAGTGGTTGAGAGTCCTCCTGCCAATGCAGGGGACACGGGTTCGTGCCCTGGTCTGGGAAGATCCCACATGCCACGAAATGGCTGGGCCTGTGAGCCATGGCCGCTGAGTCTGCGCGTCTGGATCCTGTGCTCCACAACAGGAGAGGCCACAGCAGTGAGAGGCCCGCATACCACAAAAAAAAAAAAAAGCCTCAACAAAATACTAGCAAGCAGAATCCAACAACACATTAAAAGGAACATACACCATGATCAAATGGGATTTATCCCAGGGATGTAAGGAGTCTTCAGTATAAGCAAATCAATCAATGTGACACACCATATTAATAAATTGAAGAAGAAAAACCATACGTTCATCTCAATAGATGCAGAAAAATCTTTTGACAAAATTCAACACCCATTTATGAGAAAAACTCTCCAGAAAGTGCACATAGAGGGAACCTACCTCATCATAATAAAGGCCATATACGACAAACCCACAGCAAACATCATTCTCAATGGTGAAAAACTGAAAGCATTTCCTCTAAGATCAGGAACAAGACAAGGATGTCCACTCTCACCACTATTATTCAACATAGTATTGGAAGTCCTGTCCACGGCAATCAGAGAAGAAAAAGAAATAAAAGGAATACAAATTGGAAAGGAAGAACTAAAACTGTCACTGCTTGCAGATGACATGATACTATACATAGAGAATCCTATAGATGGCACCAGAAAACTACTAGAGCTAGTCAATGAATCTGGTAAAGTTGCAGTATACAAAATTAATGCACAGAAATTTCTTGCATTCCTTTATAGTAATGATGAAAAATCTGAAAGAGAAATTAAGGAAACACTCCCATTTATCATTGCAACAAAAAGAATAAAATACCTAGGAATAAACCTACCTAGGGAGACGAAAGACCTGTATACAGGAAACTATAAGACACTGATGAAAGAAATTGAAGAAGATACAAATAGACAGAGAGATATACCATGTTCTTGGATTGGAAAAATCAATATTTTGAAAATGACTATCCTACCCAAAGCAATCTATAGACTCAATGCAATCCCTATCAAATTACCAATGGAATTTTTTACAGAACTAGAATAAAATATCTTAAAATTTGTACGGAGACACAAAAGACCCCAAATAGCCAAAGCAGTCTTGAGGGAAAAAAGCGGAGCTGGAGGAATCAGACTCCGTGACTTCAGACTATACTACAAAGCTATAGTAATCAAGACAATATGGTACTGGCACAAAAACAGACACAAAGATCAATGGAACAAGATAGAAAGCCCAGAGATAAACCCATGCACCTATGGTCAGTTAATCTATGACAAAGGAGGCAAGGATATTCAATGGAGAAAAGACAGTTTCTTCAATAAGTGGTGCTGGGAAAACTGGACAGCTACATGCAAAAGAATGAAATTAGAACACTCCCTAACACCATACACAAAAATAAACTCAAAATATATTAGAGACCTAAATATAAGACTGGATACTATAAACCTCTTAGAGGAAAACATAGGAAGAACACTCTTTGACATAAATCACAGCAAGATCTTTTTTGATCCACCTCCTAGGGTAATGGAAATAAAAACAAAAATAAACAAATGGGACCTAATGAAACTTAAAAGCTTTTGCACAGCAAAGGAAACCATAAACAAGACGAAAAGACAACCCTCAGAATGGGAGAAAATATTTGCAAATGAATCAATGGACAAAGGGTCAATCTCCAAAATATATAAACAGCTCATGCAGCTCAATATTAAAAAACAAACAACCCAATCCAAAAATGGGCAGAAGACCTAAATAGACATTTCTCTGAAGAAGACATACAGATGGCCAAGAAGCACATGAAAAGCTGCTCAACATCATTAATTATTAGAAAAATGCAAATCAAAACTACAATGAAGTATCGCCTCACACCAGTTAGAATGGGCATCATCAGAAAATCTACAGACAACAAATGCTGGAGAGGGTGTTGAGAAAAGGGAACCCTCTTGCACTGTTGGTGGGAATGTAAATTGATACAGCCACTATGGAGAACAGTATGGAGGTTACTTAAAAAACTAAAAATAGAATTACCATATGATCCAGCAATCCCACTACTGGGCATATACCCAGAGAAAACCATAATGCAAAAAGACACAAGCACCCCAATGTTCATTGCAGCACTATTTACAATAGCCAGGTCATGAAAGCAACCTAAATGCCATCGCCAGACAAATGGATAAAGAAGTTGTGGTACATATATACAATGGAATATTACTCAGCCATAAAAAGGAATTAAATTGGGTCATTTGTAGAGATGTGGATGGATATGGAGACTGTCATACAGAGTGAAATAAGTCAGAAAGAGAAAAGCAAATATCGTATATTAACGCATATATGTGGAACCTAGAAAAATGGTACAGATGAAGCAGTTTGCAGGGCAGAAGTTGAGACAGAGATGTAGAGAACAAACTTATGGACACCAAGGGGGGAAAGCGGCTGGGGGTGGTGGTGGAGGTGGTGGTGTGATGAATTGGGAGATTGGGATTGACACGTATACACTGATGTGTATAAAATTGATGACTAATAAGAACCTGCTGTATAAAAATATATATATAATTAAATTTAAAAATTCAAAAAAAAAAAGTAAAAGGGTAATTTTGTTTGGTATACTATCTTTAAAAGAGAAAATCTCCATGTGTTTCTAAGGATTCTGTTCTTGTCTTAAGACTAGACAAATTTTCAGATTCTATTCCAGACCTACCAATTCAGGAACTTTGGGTGTGGGGTCCAACAATCTGTTTTTTAAAAAGCCTCTAGGTGACTCTAATGCCTGTTAAAGATTGAGCACAAGTGGACTAGACTATTCCTCTATATACCACAACTATTAAATATTTAATGCATGTTTAAAAGTTATGATGAGACATAGGTAAAAATTAGGAAAAAATCTCAATAAATTATGGACTTTATTAAAAAATTATGAATCAATGTTGGTTCATTAGTTTCAATAAATGTACAATACTAATGTAAGATGTTAACAACAGGAGAAACTGGGAGAACGTAATATTCAGAAACCCTCTATACTATATGTATAACTTTTATATAAATCTAAAACTATACTAAATTAAAACTTATTTTAAAAAATAAGATTATAATTGGCATAATGAATCATACCTTTTTGTTTAACACTAGTTTTCTTCAGCTGTCTAAGAAGATTTCCACTTCCTCTCAGAACTGTCTTCAAAGCTCTCAAACCCCAGTCATAATGTTGCTGAGGTGTCAAAAGTTCTCTTAGGTAAAGACATGGAAATCATAAATCATCAAATAGCTATAAGAAATTATTTTTGTAATCATATTAAAAGAAATATAGAATCTAACTACTAACACATAGAAATAATTCCTAATATTACATTAGTTTATGAAAAGGAACAGAGCAACACAAAATAATCACTCAAGTAAACTGTTAAAGATGGATGGTTCTCAAGGATCAGGATAAACCTTTCACAAACTGGCTATCATCTTAATGAAGACACTAAATGATAACCACCTGTTACTTTTATTCCTAAAGTCTTTAATCAATCCATCTTGCTCTCAATCTCTGACACTCTAGTTCTGTCTCTTAAGTAATATGGACCAGAGTTCTAGGTTGCCCAAAGAAGCTAAAAGTCAATCTCTATTACTAGAAATCAGACATAAAAAAAAAAAAAAAATTGTAAAAGATTCCCTCCAAACAACAGTAGGCTTTGAGTGGTCAGCTGGTAAATTAGTTTAGTAAGTATCATTTAGCTGGAGTACTCCAATAAAAATATTTTGCAGAAAAAACGTGAAATTGAATTAATAGTATTTATGAAAAACAAGCAGTTTTGAGCCAAACGTTTCTGTTATTCAAACTAAAATCTTTCTTACCAACACCTTGAGTACAATACAAAATTGTACTTATGAAAATCGCCAATATGAAAATCACTGAATAGGTAAATTGGACAAATGTGAAAAATGGTCATTAATAACCCTGATCAATCATGGAACTATAAAATATTAAAATATTTAAAACAGGAAAACTCACCTGGATAGATTGAAGATAGCTACCAATTTTCTGCCCAACACCTTAGCATCTTTAAAGCCTTCTGAATAGAGAATAACTTCTGCAATAAGCTCATTGTCTGGACGAGACATGGCTACTGGCCTGAAAAGCTGTTTAAGATTATCAGGCAGTTTTTGTCTTCCTCCATAACCTTTTCCAGCAGGATTCATAGTGATAAAAATTCCAGAATTAGAATTTATTTCTACCTGGAATATTAATTTAAAACATAGGCATCAAATACTTGAAACTGTAACTATAAAACATATTGCAAATAGAAGTTTTATTGTGACATATTTCTACACATACATCTTATACCTTAGCAAAAAGCAACCACTAGTGCGCTAAACATCTCCTTACTCAACATATAATAAACTCCTTAGGAACTACACTACTTTATAGAGGCTCTTTATAATCAGTTTTTTGAGGCTGAAAGTTTAAGTGATGGTAACTAGTTTGAATGTCTATTCATTCATTCAACATATGTTTACTAAAAGCCTTCCTTGTGTTAGGCACTTTGCTAAGTACACAGAGACAACACAACTCTGAACTAAAGTCAGTAATAGTTTATGCCCTTCTGGAGTTTATAGTCTATTGAATATTTGAAAGAAGCAATCATAGTTAATAAATGCTATAAGAGCAAAATATCATGAGAGTACCTAATAGGAGCATTTTCAACAAAGCACTAAGAATAGAAAGGCAGAATTATAATGTACAAACAATGAATGGGCAATAAGGAAGTAGAAATACCTAGAGTAAAAAACCTGGCTAGAAAGGAAAGAAAACAAAAAGTGTGGTTGGAAGGAAAGATGAATTAAGGGAAGGTTTGCTTATGTTTTAATTATACTAAACATTATATTACAGTATCATTATATCTAATATAATATTAGATATTATTAAGAAGGAAAATATGTGATTATGTTTAAAAGCCAATGAGAAATGAGTAGAAGGACAGAGATAACTCTGAAGAGAAGGTCCCTTGGAAGCAGATTCCAAAGTATAGATGGAAAAATTAGTTTGAGTTGGGAAAAAGGACAATTTTTCTTTCTAAGAGGAGGAACTGACAAAAAATGAACAGGGAAGAAAATAAACTTTGATGACAGAGAGGTAAAAACTGAAGAATTTCTCTTTTCTTTGTTAAGAAATAGTTGAAACATCATGTAAGTAACAGGCAAGTTAGAAGGGGTCCTACTTTCTTGGTCTACCCTGAAAAACTTGTATTGGAAAAATATTATGGGGAAGAGGATAATTTCACAGTTCTTTCAACTTGCAGTGTATTCACCATTACACATTATATAGAGAAATCTATGTTTTATATACAAATAAGTTTAAGTTCTAATGACATGAATGTATACCTCCTATGGGGAGAAGTGAGCAACAGAATAGTTAAGTATTTATTGTTTTAAGATTCATATAGAATAGTGATTAAAAACATGAATTTCAGAATTAGACAGACGTGGGTTCAATTTCCAGCTCCACTTCTTACATTTAACATATCAAGCCCTAGTCTCCTCATCCATAAAGTTAAAAAAATATAATAGTACCTAACTCAAAGGATTGTTATGAGTACTAAATGAAACAATGCATAAAAGCACTAAGCACAATGGCATAGAGTGTTTGATAAATGTTAGCAAATATTATTATAACTGGATTATTCAATATCAAAAGTTTGAAGATGGGGCTTCCCTGGTGGCTCAGTGGTTGAGAGTCCGCCTGCCGATGCAGGGGACACGAGTTCATGCCCCGGTCTGGGAAGATGCCACATGCCGCAGAGCGGCTGCGCCCGTGAGCCATGGCCTCTGAGCCTGCACGTCCGGAGCCTGTGCTCCGCAACGGGAGGAGCCGCAACAGTGAGAGGCCCGCGTACCGCAGAAAAAAATAAAAGTTTGAAGATGAATCGTGGAAATGGGACCCAAAAAGGGTGAGAAACTCAGAGACAATTCACAGGTAAAAAGGTTTAACACACTGGTCACAAATTAGAAACAGAGGTGCCAGGAGAAATAAAGATAGACTGTTTGCCTGTGTATGAGTAATGCAAAGTCTTATAAAATAGTTTAATTCTTTAAATTCCCAATATATGCTATACCTCCTTGCCAAGCAGTTCACATACAGTTCTATGATTCTTCAAAGCATCTTGAATTGTCTGGATTTGCATAGAAACTGCTGACAGTACAGATTCTTCTAGTCTATTGAATTCATCAAAACAACCCCAGGCCCCACACTTCACCAAACCAACAAATATTCGTCCCATTGACTTCACATCGATGCCCTTAAAAATAACAATAAAAATTATATTCAATAAAAGTAATTAAAATCTCTAATAATAATTTAATACTTTATGTCATTTAGTGAGAAGGTAATCATTTCACCCATCTATACCTCTTTAGTTCTTTTTTAAGCAGAGATTAAATAGCTACTCTTTCAAAACCTAGGATGGTTTCAAGGAGTAAACAAAATAATTCACGTGAAAGTGTTCTGAAAAGTACACAGAACTAAACAAGTATAAGATTTTGTTTCAGTTATTCTTTAAGTTAAAATACACACAATGTTTTGAAAATGGTAACTTAATAAGAATTTAAGATTTTTCCTCTAATATAAAGCTTCATTCTGTATTTAAAATTATTTCTATGTAATAGTTCTCTTTAGAAAAGTTTTTGGACTACACTATGTGAAACCTCTCTCCATTTTATTGCTCAAATAAAATCCACTTTCAAATGATTTAAAAGAAGAGTGATTTTAAAATAGAGCATTTCATATGTAAGTATGTGAAAACTATTCCAAACATCTAAGACACTATTATATTGTTTGATAATTATTTATTCTACCTCATCACAATTAAAAACTAAAACTTGTCTTCCAAGAAGTCCACCTAAAGCCTTTACTGATTCAGTTTTTCCAGTTCCAGCTGGTCCGTAAGGATTTCCTCCAAGTCCCATCTTCATGGCTTGAGTGAGAGTTAAGTAGCACTTGTCTGTCAGTGGAGTGTAAACCAGCTTGGGAGCATTACCCTACACAAGAGAAATATAAATTTCAAATATTCATATTCTATTCAATACTTACAAATATTATATAGTGTAGTTAAATAGCAATTCTAGTTAAAAAGTTAAAAAGGCAAAAAATAGTTTAAAGTTGTTAACATAGATAAAATATACAAAAATTTTTTTAGTAATTCAAGAAACTTTCTAAAGCACAAACTGGAATTAAACTTAGTTATTTCTCAAGCATGTATTTTATTCTATGCTCAATTGACATACTGTCAGGTTTTCCAAATAGTCTCTCAAGTTCTTGATAATGTCACAAAGATATACCTCTAAGGCAGACAAATCCAGAAACTGTATACAATTATATACTTTCCAATACAATTCAATATAATTATGTACAATAATCATCCTACTTGTATTTTAAAATTCATGCAAATTACTTCCTGGAATCTTACAATCTTCAAAAATCAGAACTACTTTGGAAACCTCAAAGTATAATTAATTTGAAAAACTCCTTATGAAATTAATAATCTTAACCTATCAAATAATTCTCAAAATTTCTACTAAATTTTAGCAGAAATAGAGTCCAATTCAAGCTGCATTTTATAGAGTTTTTCTTTAATTTAGGTGGACAGATTTGGGTCTCAAAATACATTTCCTTTTTGAAAGAGCTAGCTGGCAACCCTCTTGACATATGCTTATTAACATAAATGTCAAATATATCCTTATGATTGATTCACTATGATGGAAAAAGGAAGAGAGGATACAGCTGGATTTTTTGAGAACAGGTTACATGAGCTAGGTTATTTGCTTGAAAATTCTTTTACCTTACAAACTGAGAATATTTAACAAACATACTTTGACACATTAACAATTGCGCTAATTTTGGCCTTGTAAAAGGAGGCACAAACCAAATTGTTTCCACTGAGGTTGCCTAATATTCAATTCTCTTTAGATAAAAGCTATATTTCAATCTGTATAAATAAATGCTGCTCTAAGAAAAGGTACATTTAGAGAATTTAGCACAACACTGCCATTATTTTAACTTTTTTTGTATATAGAATTTTTTCCAATATAACATCTTTTTAATTATGATGAAATAGAAGACAATAACACAAAAAAATTCTTAAAAGTTACAGCTAAAATAAAAATAACTCTTTCACCCAATAGCAAATTTCCTTTAAAGTAAATAATTTCTAACTGGAAAAATTAAACATTTCTGCCACAAGTCATACCTGGTACTCATAAGTATACTGAAGTTCAGAATCCACCATTTGAACGTAACATGTGTGATCGCTTTTCATATAGAATCTAACTTGTTTTTTCCAAGCCCAGTCTTCAGTTGTATGAACTTGAACTTGGTTTAACTGCTTCACCACATCAATATTATGAATAATATCAAGAATAAGTGCTTTAAGTTTAAGCTCCAGAATGCCAAATTCTGTATACAATTAAAATAATTGGGGAAAATGTTAGCCTGTGATTTATGTACTTTATGATTTTATATATATACACACACACACATGATTTCTCAATAAATGAATTTAAATGGTAATTTCGTGATACATTTGAATAGTATAGTAATATATATCATGCAAGTCAAAAGAATGTCAAATCCACCAATAAGAATTGTGTGTGTGAAAACTAAGATACTAAAATTCAATGAAACCAGGGTTCTGGTTCCTTATGCAAGGGAGTAAACACACTCAGCCTGTCTCTCCCTCTGAATGCAGGTATAAAACACGGACAACATACATTGAACTGCTATTTAGGACTCTGAAAAAGTAAAGAGTATCAGGCAAATTGGGGAAGGGCAGAATTAGAAGTGCCACCAAACCAGTGGTAAATTTACCTTTTTTCTTTTTCTTTTTCCTCTCTTATATCCATGGGCTTGGATTCAATGCTGCCAGAAACCCATACTGGTGTAGATAGAGAGAGGTCCAGGAGAAGGCTTTTAACTGAGACTTGAAAAGCAGAAAAGGAGTCTCAGCGCTGGCAGCTGAGACCCAGAAATGCCTAAAACTCTGAAGGAAGGGAACTGTCCTCTGAAATCAGAGGAGCTATGATCCCAAGACAGTGGTACTAACTTAAATTGCTCTTTTTCTCTCTTTTCTCCCATCAACTGGTCCAAGACATGGGCACAGTCACAGAAAGTGTGAAGGAGAGTACAGTACATGAAACTCCA
This sequence comes from Lipotes vexillifer, assembly GCF_000442215.2. Taxonomy (NCBI): domain Eukaryota; kingdom Metazoa; phylum Chordata; class Mammalia; order Artiodactyla; family Lipotidae; genus Lipotes; species Lipotes vexillifer. Next base: position 49,857 of record NW_006789336.1, on the reverse strand, counting down.
GCTTTCTGGCCAGAGGACCAAAAGAGGTGCCCAAGGGAACCATAAAATCACTGCTAAGACCATGGAAGGGGAGAAGATTGGGAAAATGACCCTATAAACTTTATGAACTCTTGAGCTCAGCCTGAGCTGTGCAGACCTCATCCTAAACATTAAACCAAAGACTTTGATAACTGGCCACTAGGTGGCACACATGTGGGGAAGATCTCAAGAGTATAGCAAAGACAGAACAGACATTGGAACCACAACCCACAGAAAGCTGGCTGAAACTTGTGGCCTGAACCCCACAAGATCACTTGCTAACAGAAAAATATCAACATTATCCAGCAAATTTAAATAAGACTCAGACTCTTATAACACAATATTCAAAATGTCCAGGATACAATCCAAAATCATTCAACATGAAAAGAACCAAAAAAAATCAACTCACATCAGAAAAGACAATAATAAAGGTGAAATGAAGACATTCTCAAGAGAAGGAAATCTATAAGATTCACAGTCAGCAAACGGGCTCTAAAAGAAACACTAAAGAAAATTCTTCAAAGAAAGAAAATGACAGCAGAAGGAAACTTGGAGCATCAGGATGAAGGATGGGCAACAGAAATGGTAAGCATCTAGATAAATATAATAGACTATTCTCAGGTCCTTTAAATACATTTGACGGTTAAAGAAAAAAATTATAATCTCATGGAGTTTTCAATGTATACAGATATCTATAACATTGAAAACAACATAAAAAGGGGAGGATAAAGAAACCCATATGGTGGTAAGGTTTCTATATTCCACTTAAAATAGTAAATTATTGATTCTAAGTACAATATAAAAGTATGTATATTGTAATCCCTAAAGTAACCTCCAAAATAGACACATAGACGATTGATTGACAGACAAAAGCACAATAGATAAATTAAGATAGAATACTAAAAAAATGTTCAAATAACCCAAAAGTAGGCAGAAAATGGAATATTTTCCCATACCAGTATTCCCTGGATCCGCAGAACTTGTATCAATGTTAGTATAGTGCTCTAACTTATTCACCAGTTGTGCTTCAATCTGATGAAGACTATGATCTTTGATGGCATTTTCTACATCTTCAGTGAATTTAATCTGCTCTGCCAAGCATAATATCTAATGAATAAAGAGAAAAATTATTTTTTAAAGCTGAATTTACTTATAAATATTTTATAAATTTAAGGAAAGATACCTTTTTTCAAATTTCCAAATACATATTGGACCTCTCTACCTGAATGTCTTACTGGCACCTCATATATTAATAGAGCAATACATTTGTAGAAAAAGCATGTGTGATGCAGCCCAAGCTTACTTCTCAGAGCTCATCTTTTACTATTCTCCTATAGGCCTACTTTTGGGTCTTAGAGCCCACCAAGCTTATTATAACCTAAGTGCTTTGTACTTTCTTCCCATGACTCTCCTCATAAATGGCTTCTTTTTAACCAGTAAGATGCAAAGATATCAGAGTATGATGCATTCTATTTAATAAAAAGAGTAATCTTCTAGCATTCCAAAATAATCTCTCAGTATACTACTGAAGTATACAATTTCAAAACACCAATTTTATCCTAAATTAAAGTCTGTCTTAATCTTTCAGTCTAATACCCATAAACAGAAACTAAATATAGATCAACTTCATGTTTACATAAAATATGAAATATTAGTACCGTTTGAGAGGATTTCTATAATATTATCAATATAGCAAGGTTACTGATAAAGCAAATAATACATTTAAACACCAGATTTTGTAAACTTGTATTAAAATACTTTGATACAGTTCTTAGATGAACAAGGAAAACCAATAACCTCCTTTAAACTAAAGACATGATCCATCATCATATAAAAACACTAAACCTACTGACCAATTAACTACCGAACAGAATTTTTTTTCTTATATATACCTTTTAGCATCCAGAAAATATCATCAAATGCCTCTGTTTATCAGATTAATCCATTATCTATATATAATTTTAATACTTAATATAGCAGGCTAAGCTGCTGTTTGCTCTTAGAACATTGTACAAATACCACATTAAGTTCTTTAACAAAAGAGAAAGCCAATTAGTAACTTTGCAGGGCAAAGTCACCTCTCATACATTGTAGTACAAAACTCACCAGCTTCTTTAATCAAGTATATGGTGAAGTGTTTAAACAGATCCAAATCTGCTTTGTGAGAAAAGACTTTGCTTTTTAATTCTCATATGAAAATCTTCACTTGCCACCTTGAAACTAATACTCATATATATGGATTTCCACTCAGGCAATACTACTGAATTTCTGTATTATAAATAAATTTTAATAATAATGCACATCGATATCTCAATTTTTAACAGTCTGCTATACAATTTCTATGAGAGGCTAACAGAAATGACGCTCAAGATACAGTCTTAACTAATTCTCGTGTCACATTACCATTAAGATACCTGGACAAACACTAACATTGTCTAAAATGTAATGGTCGCTAAGGGTGCTCTGCAAACATTATATAATTTAACCTTCAAAATGAGTTGCCATGGAGGTATTATTATACCCTCTTAACTAAGTGTCAAAAGGAATCACTCAAAGTATAACTGGAAAAGGTAGGATTTGAACCAAGGACTGTCAGATTTTTTCTACTTTATCATGCTGCCTCCTTCCCAGACCAGAAAGTGCTTTCTCTACATTATTTCAGGTCCTTACAAAGATGTCTTTAGAGAACTGAATTAATAGTACACAGTAACCTGTACCAGACATTCATGTAACCAGTTATACTATTCAATCCCCTTACATAAATGCTCTTGAGATAATTTTTTCTTAACATTAACTGCTAATAAACTAGAATTCTTTGTTTTGATAGATTATGAACTGTATACATGTTTAGTAGTTCATATTTTTACTTGACTGCTCAGAGCCCAGAACTAAGTTTCAGGCTCAAATCCAGCAACATTCTTTAGCCTGTAGCTCCCAGTATATCTCCTGATATAACGGTCATTTCCTCAATCTAATTATTATGCAATTCTTACTTTTGTATATTTTTTAATATTGTGTCTTTTACTCTAAGTCAATTTAAATCCTACCTGGAAGTTGACAGAGTACTAGGAAACATTTCCAGAGATAATAAAGCATTTTAACTCTGATTTTTCAATGGCATTATTATTCACCAATGACTACTTTTATTTTTCTCTAAGAACTTAACAAGATTTTTAAAACATATTTTAGTTTGACTTAAACAGCTAAAAGATACAAAATGATATGAGTGATAAAATGGCTAAGAATCCAAAATGTTCCAAGTTTCCTATTTAATTTCTCATGCTTTAAAAGAACCAACATAAAACCCTGTTCCAATAGCTATTAAATGTTTTAATCTGAAAAGCAAAAAATAGTTAGGTAGATTTTCCTGTGAGAAATCATAGAACATCTCAATGCCTGCCTTTCATAGTCCCTCAGAACTAAAGTTCCTGATATCTTACCTCTGTAGTGTTAGTCTCAACCAGCAATAAAACTAATCCTGAACAAGGCAGGATATTTAACCCAAGTCTTAGTGCTACACTTTAATAAGGCCCAGAACAAGTTTTGTAAGACACATATCTAGCATCCAGTGTTTCAGGAATGAGTTCCTATGAACACTGACCTGTAGCAATCTCTATAACAACCATGAAACCTAGCGCTTTTCTTCCCTGCCAAAGTTCGAGTTAAGTACTGTGACTATGTTTCAGACCAACACTAACACTACTAAATTCCCACCAGCTCCAACCTCCTAGATGAGTCCATGGGAAGGGTGGGAAACAATGTTATAGATCCTGTGCCTCTCCATCAATGATGGACTAATCATCTGGAACTAGGAAACTAATACATGACTAATTCTGCCTCCCAGTTCCACTCCCCAATGGCCTGGGTAGCTTAGATCTCAGCAGGTCTTCTGCTTGAAAGCATCTGAATTATGGCAAACTAATGGAGCTAGAAGAGAATTTCACTATTGTGCTGCTCCTCCCTCACATTTAACAGCTGAGGGACTGAGACTCAGAAATTAAGCAATTAGTCAATGTTAACTGTTAGATAAAGAGAAAACAAAGATCCCAGTTGTCTAAGCCTCCTGACCTCTAGGTCAGGGATCTTCCAATGACACCATGCCTACCTGTACTCTAGACATAAGCCCCCTTACCTGTGAAGGGAAAAAGTATGGGTCAATTGCACCTTGAGAACTTTGTCCAGCAGTAACGCATTCCGTCAACAACTCTTTCAAAGTTTGCTTCATTTCCAAGGCTAAATCATTTAACCAAGTCTGAAAATAAAATTAGAAAATATATTATTTCTTATTACACAAGTCATAAAACAAAAACACAAGCTAATGACTCTATTCTTTTATTTCAGGAGGAAGGTTATAATTTCTTATTGACTCTCACACTCCCAAAATGTGTTGTATGGTATATAATTTTTTATTAATAAATGATTTAAATGAAGAAAACTATTTTTTCACCTCTTGGGATAATGTTAAGTGTGAAAACTCAAAAATTTGTAGTTAGTTATCACTATCACCATCTATACAAACCAAAAAAACATGAACATTTAAAAACTAACCCATTCATTTCATCATTATGATAAATCAAACTAGATAGCTGGGCCAATAAATTAGAGTCACAATGACTAGGTAAGTCCCGTGGCTCACACTACCCTGATGATCTTATATTCAGAAAGCTGTAACCATAGAAAGGGATTGCTTCATTAAGGTGAACCATATTATTTAAGAAGTTAAGATTCCCTCTTCAAACAAAACTAATTCTGTTTCAAGGTCAAAACAATACATTTTTCACTCAGTTGATTATAGATAAAATAATAAAAGTTTAAACTAAAGTTAAAATAATAATGATGATTAATAAAAATAGCATGAATATTTAAGAATCACTACTTAACTTTTAAAAACTGTATCATTTGCAATAAAATATAAGGGCAAAAACTACAATCTTAAATAGCTTTTCATCATTTCCTTTTTTAAGTTCTAGCTTTTTACTGTTTATCTTTAGAGCACTTTCCAGTATTAAAAATAGCACAAAATTTGGCCCAGTTCAAAAGCCACTGCAGCTAAAGAGTAAGAAGCTCTCAGTGCACGGCAGCAGACACCTACTCTGTTAATCATCACAAGAGCTCCGGGAGCGCTGCACTACCCCCAGCTGCTAAAAGCTCTTTCTCTCTCTGTTCATCCAGTCCTAATAAAATCACAAGAAAGGAAAACAACAGGAAAAACAACAAATCTCTTCACCAAATATGGGAGCTACTTAACAAACCTTCCATCCTTTCAACCACTTGATTTATATACTCAACATCCAATAAAATGTTGAGGCCTAACAAGGAATGGACTTTTTACTAAACTGTACAGATACATGCATGATAAGGCATGGCCCTGACTTGCAGTTGAAAGATACCTTTAGAACTTAAAAATTACAATTCAATGTGTTACATCCTATTGCTGTTGGCTTTAGCTGTATAACTGTAATAGGCTTTTGACAGTTCACTTCTAGTCCTGCAGAACCAATTAATCAATAGTTGTACTATAAATGCACTAGTTTCAAGTTTACTTGTTCACTTAAATCATCTCATACAACTCAGATTTTAAAGAAAAAAAAAAGAAAAGAACAAAGACTTATTGAGTAGTTATGTTCCAAACACTATAGTGTACCTAAAGCCAAATTATCTCATTTAATTTTCAAACAGAAAGTCTTTGCTAGTAGGCCTCCCATTTTACAGTTAAGAAAACTGAGACTCTTAAGTTATATAGCTAATAAGTTGTGGAGCTACAATTAATATCCAAGTCTTCTTGACTCCAAAGCAAAACTTGTTTTCAAAATTACATGCTGCCTTCCAAAGACTAAAAATACATATTGTCTTTAATATCAAATCATTCTGAACCTAACAAATTATTTTTTAAGATGTAAGTTTCCAAAAGGCCTAAATTAACCAACTTACTCTACAAATTGAATTAATTTTGATACAAAGTTCATAACGTTAATTCTTTATACTTTCACACTTGAAAAAGAATTACTTACCTCTACATTATTTGACAGAAGAACTTTGTTTTTAAAAGGTACAACTTCTCCCTCTAAAGATTTCATTGCAGTTATATGTTTTGATTCCTCATCAAAGCACACACTGTTAATGCCTACATTACAAATTCAACAATTTATATGCAAAAGTTTTATTAAAGATATAATTATTAGACAGTATATATGATTACCACATAATACATAAAGTATACTTCATAATATAGAATATATTAGAATTATATTAATTTGGTTATGTAATGAAATAGAACAGCTTTTCATAACCCAAAACTGGAAACAACCGAATGCCCACCAGGTGAATAGAGAAAATGTGGTATATTTGAACAACTGACTATTTTAAGCAATAAAAAGGAATAAAATATAGTTTTAGGTAACTTGAAACCATTATGATGAGTGAAAAAAAACAGGCACAAATGAGTGCATAAGAATACGTACCAATGATTCCACTTACATTATATGAGACAAAAAGATAATAGGAAAGGGGGAGAGCAAACAAGACTTCCCTTCCCCAAAATTTGCACTCACTTTATAGTATATAAAAAAGCACATTACCTAATTTTGATCTTTAGAAAAACCCTGTAAGTTATTATTTACAATTTAAAGAAAGAAACTAGATTTCAGAGAGGCAAATTAATAACTAATAAATAGTAGAGGTAGAGCTTGAAAGCAAGCTTTCTGATTCCAAGAGCTCTTTCTACTATCTTCTACAGGCAAAATCACAGTTACAGATATAAGCACTCTAAAGCTTCAGATATACAGTGGTTAATAAATACTTCTGTAAAGCACCAGAGAGTAAATATCTTAGGTTTTTATAGGTCATAAGGTCTCGGTGTCAATTACTCAACTCTGCTTATAGCACAAAAGCAGCTATAGACAATAATGGACATGGCTGTATTCCTTCCAACAAAACCTTATTTAAAAAAAAAAAAAACAGAGAGCTAGTCAGATTTGGCCTGTGGGCCTACAGTTTGCTAATCCCTGACTGCAAGTGAAGATGATGAAAATTTTTTACTTCTTAAAGTTAATTTGAAAAATACAGCTCTTTTGCAACAAATAATATTTCAAGAAAATAATAATTATCGTGTTTGTAGCAAACCAATTCCAAATGCAATTACCCAACTAAAATGATTCAACAACATCGAAGCATATGGCACTATTACTCTACACTTTTTGCAGGTAATCTCACCTCTTCCTATAGCCTAATTATCATCTATACACAGATGACTCCCAATTTTACATCTCCATCCCACGTATCTCTGCTAACAATAATTGCCTACTGAATATCTCCACTGGGACATCACTCAAGAGACCTTAAACTCAATAATGAATGGACATGTTCTCCTTCACTTCAGACCTCTGCACATCCTATTCCCTCTGTTTCCCCATTTTTCCTCTAGCTAAGACCTATATTTTCTTCAGATCTCACCTGAGATGTCATCTTTACATACCCAAAAATGAGCTAAATGTCTTCACAGATGCAGCTATAACACCACATACTTATGTCGACCATAGAAATTGTCGTATATTATATTTGTCAACTTACTAACTTGCCTCATCCACTAAACTAGAGTTCTTTGAGTGTATGACCTGTATTTTATTCAACAGTCTGCCTAAGAGCCTAACATAATGCCTGGCAGATAACTGAAACTCAATAAATATCTGTTGAATAAATGTTCAATCTTACCAGCAAACAGTTTCTTAAGGTGAGACTGAATCACTGATGAGTTAGTAGACTGGCCCAGTATTTCTAATAAGTCATCATCACCAATAAAGTAAAATCTTGGGAATGCTGAGCGTTTTTCCTAAAAAAGAAAAAAAAAAAAGAATAATCTCTTTTCAAATAATTAAGATATTAAAGTACTTTATAATTTATTATACAAGATTTTTTTTAAAAAACATGCCTCCAAGAATTCATTTAATGATTTCTGACATCTTTGAAGCTGATCAAGTATCGTTAGTAGAGAATTTCTGATTCCTGCATGAGTAGTTAACGTTGTGACTCTATTATCTTTCTTGATGTCAGTCATTATTGATCTGCAGAAGAAAAAAGTTATTTTCACATCTATTTTTAACAGTTTTTGGCTGAAACAGGGATATGGAGACTTTTTTTTTGCTTGCTTAAAACAAACTAGAAACATCAGTATACCAGCAATACATTATTATACTTCTAATAAATAATCCTCAAAGTTAATAATACTCCATTACCATTTTTAACCTCCATTATTGCACATTCTCTTATTTCCTTCACTCAGTAAACAAATATTAAGCCTTACCTCATAGAGATAATGGCCCAGTGACAGAGAAAGATATTAAGTAATTTCTCCAAATATTCAAATAAAATTATGATAAATGCTAAGAAAGAAAAGCACAAAGGACTGTTTTGTACTAAGAAAGAATTAGTAAAAGGCTAACGTGGAAATCCCTAACTTATGACTTATTTGAGGAAGTAATTTAAGCTGAGATTTGAATGTTAATGAAAAAGAAAAAGGCAATGAATAGGAGGGAAACAGTTTCTGGCAAAGACTCTGAGAAAGAGCATGGTATGTTAGAGAAACTAAAGGCTAGAGTCACTAAAGTAAAAAAAAAAAGAGAGAGAGAGAGAGAGAGAGAGCAGGACAAAAGGCTAGAGAAATGGACAAGGAGCAGATCCTTAGATCTGCTTTATCCTCAGAGCAATAGAAAGTCATTTTAAAGTTTTACTTAATGGAATAAAGGAAAGAAGTAATGTGGACTTCATTTTTAAAAGATTACTCTGGCTGTTGTGTGAAAAACTTACTGGAGAAGACAAGAATAAGAATAAGTCAAAAGATTAGCCAGTAGTACAAGTGAGTGACAACAAATATACTTCAGAATAAAATCAAAGAAGTAGAGATATAAAAGATATAATAAAATCGATTAGTAGGTTAGAATCAACAAAATTTGGTAACAAATGGATTTGGAAATGGAGGAAGAGGTCAAAGATATCCATTATGCTTCTGCCTTGAACAGTTAGGTGGTACCATTTATCGGGAAAGAAACCAGAGAGAAAAGAAAAGGGACTGTAGGAAAGGGACTGGGGGTAAATTCATGAATTTAGTTTTGACATGTTGAGGATATTTAATACATTTGGAGCTCAGAAAAGAAATATGAGCTCAATAAATAAGTTGAGGAGACCTCAGCAAATAGATGAGAACTGATTCTGAGAGTGGTTAAGATCGTTAAGGAGAGAATATAGAGTGAGAAAACCTAAAGCTGAAAGGTGGAGAATGTCTATATTTAAATGTTTAGAAAGGGCTGAGGACTAGGAATCAGGAGTGGAACCAGAGAAATGGGCAGAAAACCAAAAAGGAAAGGATCACAGAAGCCAAAAGAACAGACTTTCTAAGAAAGAAGAAATTTTCAACTCCATTAGATACTAGTCAGACATAAAGTAAAATGAAAAATAAAAAATGCCCATCAGATTTACAATGGGAAAGAAATTGGTAACTTTAAGAAATACTAGGTATATGTTAGTAATATTATTATTACTACTATAGAAATATTATTAATATAGATAGAGTGGTAAAGATAGAAACCAGATCAAAGTGATTCAAGTATATAACTGAATGAGAGAAACTAATTTCTCAGAAGGATCCAGTAGGAAAAAAGTTGAAGACACAGATGATGTTAATAATGTAAAAGTAATTAGCTTGTATTAAGTACCTCACCATATGAATAAAAACCATCATATGTGTCTTTGTCTTATGTAGTTGTACTGACCTAAAATCTTCATCAACTCTGTGGAAGCGCATCTGTTCTTTTGGCAATGCTCCACGGCCAAAAATGGGTTCCAAATATACCCACTTTCTCTGAATGTGGTTTAAATTCTGTAGGTACTCATCTAACTCTGCAAGTTTTCTTTCCCAAATTGACACTTTATCTTCAAATCCTTTATAATAAGGAGAATCCTTTAAGGACTGAAGAAGGCACCTATTATCTCCAACTTGATTTACTATATCCTTCCAGTCTTTAATCAGCTTGATAGTTCGACTTTGGCTGTCTTCATAATCAACCAATGTAAATACTGCTCCAACTCCCCAAAGATCAAGTTCTCGTAAAGCTTCTCTGATTGTAACTTCACCTTGTGCACGACTATTTAAATCCTATTTAACACAAAATATCCATATTTATTATTTCAACATTATCACATAAATAAGTTATATCTATTTTATAAGAAGATATATTTTTATTTGACTTTGCACCATAAAAAAAAAATTTAAGTGGATATATTTTCATCAATCCAAGAGAATTACTGGCAAATGTATTAAGGGATATCAGATATCTAGTTCACATGGTCAAATATATACAGAGTTCTGCCTTATGCTTTTTACTTCTAAAAAAACCCCCAAATTTAAGCATCCACTGCAAACCACAAAAATATTTAAAATTTTGGAGAACTCAGCCATTTTATTGTAATTTAACTGTAAGTTCCAATACATCTAAAATGATTAGCAACCATCTAGAATTACCTCCTACAGCAGTCATGCTTTATAACCTTATGATTATCTTCATATGCTCCAGGATTATCAGCAAAGATGAAAGTACACATATTAGATAATATATTAGAAAATAAAACAATTTGACATCAAAAGTCCTTTTATTTTTTTACATTAAATGGGCAGAACACAAAATAGAAAGTCTGCTACTTATGATATAATTGTACAAGTTTTACTTTCACCTGAGACCTATGCTAAAACTGATTAGCAAATTGGTTCCTTGTTTAGTTCTCTGTATTTCTGTACCCCTTAGCTTCTATTTATAATATACCCTATGATTTTAAATGTTTTTTACAAAATGCTTTGTACTTGCTTTTTGATTAAAGCTGACTTCCTTCTTAAAGTAAGACATATTTTATTTCAGATTTTTTCTCTCAAAGAAGGGGTTTATATTGTTTCTATAACCCCATCGATAGATTCAGATGTATTACTAATGAAAGAATAATGGAAAAATGGAACACTGTCACTATTTTAAGGGAAGAAAGAAATTTAACTTGCTGTTTTATTTAAATAAAATATAAAGCAAAAATGTATGTCAACAAAGGTCAGATCTATGAGATATTTATAAAAGTGATTCTTACTTTAAGGTCTGAAGCTTTGGCAACAATTGTAGCAGCTACTCTAAGCAGATCACCAAACAGTAATTTATCTAGACTAGTCCCCCGAGGAAGGCCAAGTAGACGAAAAAGATCAAGCCAGTGATCTGGAGAAAGATGCTCCCCTCTCACATATTTCAAGATAGGGACTGCGATCTGTTAAAAAAGAAGAAAAAAAGACTTATGTATGTATATATACAAGCAAAATGTAAATTATTATTTAATTTTATTATAATTATCTATAAGATTTTTCATTACTGTATTATCTTATTTAACAATCTTAAAATCAAATTCTTAAAAAGAATTGTATAAAACTTTTTATTAAACATTGCTGTGGACACATGCAAATTTCCTTTGGTAGCTTGATATATTTTAAAACATGACATAAAATATTTCTATTTTTATAAATTTAGGAAATGACCTATATCCTAAATATGCTAAATGACCCATATCCTAATTGCTAAGTTATAAATACTCCAATATATAACTTTAACCATAAATTTCTTAGTTATAACTTCTTTCAAACTGAAGCAGAAATATCAGTAACTTCTATGGTTTACTCTATACTTTCTATTTTTTTCATGTAATAGAATCATTAAAAATATATAAACTAAAATTACAGTTCAGTCACTGCATAATAAAAAGATACATGAAAGCTCCAAACACCATTTTTAAAGAGTAAGATAAGTAAAACTATCTTACTTTATATTTGTCAACCTCTGATTGTAATTTCACCGTCATCACTGAATGTTCTTCAACCTTTCTTAATCTGTCATGCCAATTCATCAAAAATTCCTCAAACAGATATGTCTTAGTCCTGTAAAATACCAGAAACATACCTTAAATTTTACATCCCAAAAAATACCACAAAACTATCAGAATCTAAATACTATTTATGAATCAAACCTAAAAGTAATCCAATCTTCATTGGCCATTTCTTGAAATCCTTGCTGAAACTCTTCATAAAGGGCCCAAATTTGTGCACAGCTCTCAATGTCCTTAGAGATGTTACATGCCAAGGAGAAGTTGGGCTCTTCTAGGCCAAAATGATGGCAATCATCACTATAGAAACAAGTAGCAAATATCATTAATTTTTTAAAAAGAAAAACTGTTAAATATCAATAAGTTTAACTAATTAATATTTAACTGCATTCCCTGTGTATGTTTGTGTGCATGTATCTGACAGCAGAGGTAGACAGTGGGAGGCTATGTCTACTTTACATAAGAATTTTACTTAACTACTTAGGAACAAGCTCTTCCAAATTCATTAATATGCATTTTTTCCAAAGGAGTCAAAGTAAAATTGGTAATATATATAAATACATTTTATATATATATGTCATATATATAAATATTCAGAATTGTACAAATTTATGGATTAATCTGAGAACAGGTTAAAGAATATCCATTAATATTCTTCTAGGTTGAGAGAATTAGCTTCTAGAACATAAGATATTCTTCATCTAATTAATGTAATGTCACTTAATAAACATGGTACTAAAACCTCCACTCACCTATGAAGCCAATTAATTTATGGATGCATTTACCTAAATGGATCAAACCTAAAACAATTATTAAACTTAATATTTGTATTATTATAACATAAAACAACAAATATTTTTCTTTGAAGTCTCATCATTTTGCTAGGTTCATTTTTTTTTCCCAGAAGCTCTAAAAGTAATTGGCCATTAATTTTATATATTCCATTTTTAAGTACAATGAGATCACATAAAGCAATATTCCAACTCCCTAATTTAACTTTTAAGTAAATTTAATTTTCTATTATTATTTAATTTGCTATGATAACTTCTATTATTTCTATTCCTAGGCCTAACCAGAAATCTGCTTTTCTCTTAAAATCCTAATATAATTCAACAACTCCTAGGAAAGCAGTAGCATGAGCACTTAATACTGGTATTTTTAAAACTGCTGAAGTTTATAAGGAAAGACATTAAGATAATAAATATAAGAACATTACTAGCTTAATATATAAATACAAAACTCTTTTTTCCAAAATGTGCACTATCAGTTTTAAAGAATAAACATACACCAGCTTTTTTCTTATGACTTCAAGATCATCAAACTCAATTTTTTTCTCTTTTATTGACTTGGCACTTTTATCAAGAGTATTTTGCTGGCCAGTTTCAATAACATCATCACCAGGCTTTAGTTGGTCCCAACGAGCTTTAAATTTTTCCAGTTCTTGGTAATAGATCTGAAGACGTGATTTCACATTTCCTTTCATCACTTCAATCTATAAGGCAAAAGAGTTTACATAATTTAATTCAAAGTAAAATCTTACTTTATATTCACATTTTTATTTCCAACATTTCAATTTAAAGGTCAAAAAATATCAGTATCAGCTTTTCAAAGATTATTCTTTATTACTGATTTCAAGTACAATAAAATAACTCAAAAATAAATTAGACCATAAATTTACAAAAACAAGAGATATACTGCAAACATCATCATTACAAAATCATACATGTGATTAACAGCATCCATGATAACTATCAACAAAATCAATGTGATAAAAAAAATTTGATCAATGACCTCCAGTTGTTCTACCTGATTATACAGCTGTTTAATAAAGGAGGGCATTTCCCAGTCTCCCATGCAGCTAACAGCCATAAGACTAAGTGCTGGTCAATAGGATATGAGTGCAATAGATGTGTACAACTTCCAGATTATACCCTTAAAAGATACCATACACAGTAGGTAAATAAATTTATTCATAAGAAAGACTGAAAATAATGTCACATACATTCCTGGTACGGTAGGAAACAAAGATAAACTATATGACATGATCACCATTTATACAAAGTCTTTTACTGTATAGAAGTACTGAGGGAGGTCAATTTCATCAGCAATATATTGGGTTGGCCAAAAAGTTCCTTCAGGTTTTTCCATAAGATGTCACAGAAAACCTGAGCTTATAAATTCTTACAAACCTGAGCTATAATGGAATAAAGATAAGCAAGAAATCTTAAATGAGAAAAAAAACTGTTTCCATTTTAACAAAATGACCAAAAGGTTCTTACCTGATCTTTAATCATAAGTTGGTGACTTTCCATCATCAACCCAAATTTATCCCACTTAGCTTTCAGATTACTAATTGTTTCTAAACCTCCACCTGCCACAGTCCGTAAAAGTCTGTTTTTATCTTCAACTTCTTGAAATAAGGGCAAAATCTAAAGGTTAAAAAGTGACATGTGAAAAACAACATATTTTATCAAATTTATTAAGATTCCATTTATTTAAAATTGTTTCATGATTTGCTTTTTAAATCAAGATTTTTGCTTTTACATAATTTGTTTTGTTTGTTTTGTATGTTTTTTTCTGTTTTTTTTTTAAAGAAGATGTTGGGGGTAGGAGTTTATTAACTTATTTATTTATTCTTGCTGTGTTGGGTCTTCATTTCTGTGCCAGGGTAATAAACATACACCAGCTTTTTTCTTATGACTTCAAGATCATCAAACTCAATTTTTTTCTCTTTTATTGACTTGGCACTTTTATCAAGAGTATTTTGCTGGCCAGTTTCAATAACATCATCACCAGGCTTTAGTTGGTCCCAACGAGCTTTAAATTTTTCCAGTTCTTGGTAATAGATCTGAAGACGTGATTTCACATTTCCTTTCATCACTTCAATCTATAAGGCAAAAGAGTTTACATAATTTAATTCAAAGTAAAATCTTACTTTATATTCACATTTTTATTTCCAACATTTCAATTTAAAGGTCAAAAAATATCAGTATCAGCTTTTCAAAGATTATTCTTTATTACTGATTTCAAGTACAATAAAATAACTCAAAAATAAATTAGACCATAAATTTACAAAAACAAGAGATATACTGCAAACATCATCATTACAAAATCATACATGTGATTAACAGCATCCATGATAACTATCAACAAAATCAATGTGATAAAAAAAATTTGATCAATGACCTCCAGTTGTTCTACCTGATTATACAGCTGTTTAATAAAGGAGGGCATTTCCCAGTCTCCCATGCAGCTAACAGCCATAAGACTAAGTGCTGGTCAATAGGATATGAGTGCAATAGATGTGTACAACTTCCAGATTATACCCTTAAAAGATACCATACACAGTAGGTAAATAAATTTATTCATAAGAAAGACTGAAAATAA
Organism: Lipotes vexillifer; assembly: GCF_000442215.2. Classification (NCBI taxonomy): domain Eukaryota; kingdom Metazoa; phylum Chordata; class Mammalia; order Artiodactyla; family Lipotidae; genus Lipotes; species Lipotes vexillifer. Next base: position 34,554 of record NW_006789336.1, on the reverse strand, counting down.
TGTCACATACATTCCTGGTACGGTAGGAAACAAAGATAAACTATATGACATGATCACCATTTATACAAAGTCTTTTACTGTATAGAAGTACTGAGGGAGGTCAATTTCATCAGCAATATATTGGGTTGGCCAAAAAGTTCCTTCAGGTTTTTCCATAAGATGTCACAGAAAACCTGAGCTTATAAATTCTTACAAACCTGAGCTATAATGGAATAAAGATAAGCAAGAAATCTTAAATGAGAAAAAAAACTGTTTCCATTTTAACAAAATGACCAAAAGGTTCTTACCTGATCTTTAATCATAAGTTGGTGACTTTCCATCATCAACCCAAATTTATCCCACTTAGCTTTCAGATTACTAATTGTTTCTAAACCTCCACCTGCCACAGTCCGTAAAAGTCTGTTTTTATCTTCAACTTCTTGAAATAAGGGCAAAATCTAAAGGTTAAAAAGTGACATGTGAAAAACAACATATTTTATCAAATTTATTAAGATTCCATTTATTTAAAATTGTTTCATGATTTGCTTTTTAAATCAAGATTTTTGCTTTTACATAATTTGTTTTGTTTGTTTTGTATGTTTTTTTCTGTTTTTTTTTTAAAGAAGATGTTGGGGGTAGGAGTTTATTAACTTATTTATTTATTCTTGCTGTGTTGGGTCTTCATTTCTGTGCCAGGGTTTTCTCTAGTTGTGGCAAGCGGGGGCCACTCTTCATCATGGTGCGCAGGCCTCTCACTATCGCAGCCTCTCTTGTTGTGGAGCACAGGCTCCAGACACGCAGGCTCAGTAGTTGTGGCTCACGGGCCTAGCTGCTCTGTGGCATGTGGGATCCTCACAGACAAGGGCTTGAACCCGTGTCCCCTGCATTAGCAGACAGATTCTCAACCACTGCACGACCAGGGAAGCCCAATTTGTTTTGTTTTGTTTTTGTTTTTCTTTTGGTTATTTAGTAATATATTGTTTACCCTCCATGTGTTCGTGGTTTTTATGTTTTTTTTCCCTGTAATTCATTTCTAATCTCATAGCACTGCGGTCATAAAAGATGCTTGATATGATTTCAATTTTCTTAAATTTACTGAGGCTTGATTTGTGACCCAAGATGTGATGTATCCTGCAGAATGTTCCATGTGCACTTGAGAAGAAATTGTAATCTGCTGTTTTAGGATGGAATGTCCTATAAATATCAATTAAATCTCTCTGGTCTACTGTGTCATTTAAAGCTTCTGTTTCCTTATTTATTTTCATTTTGGATGATCTGTCCATTGGTCTAAGTGAGGTGTTAAAGTCCCCTACTATCATTGTGTTACTGCCAATTTCCTCTTTTATAGCTGTTAGCAGTTGCCTTATGTATTCAGGTGCTCCTATGTTGGGTATATATATATTGGGCATATATATTTATAATTGTTATATCTTCTTCTTGGATTGATCCCTTGATCATTATGTAGTGTACTTCCTTGTCTCTTGTAACATTCTTTATTTTATAGTCTATTTTATCTGATATGAGTATTGCTACTCCAGCTTTCTTTTGATTACCATTTGCATGGAGTATCTTTTTCCATCCCCCAATTTCAGTCTGTATGTGTCCCTAAGTCTGAAGTGTGTCTCCTGTAGACAGCATATATATGGGTCTTGTTTTTGTATCCATTCAGCAAGCCTGTGTCTTTTGGTTGGAGCATTTAATCCATTCACGTTTAAGGTAATTATCGATATGTATGGTCCTATGACTATTTTCTTAGTTGTTTTGGGTTTGTTTTTATAGGTCCTTTTCTTCTCTTGTGTTTCCCACTTAGAGAAGTTCCTTTAGCATTTGTTGTAGAGTTGGTCTGGTGGTGGGTGCTCTTAGCTTTTGCTTGTCTGTAAAGCTTTTGATTTCTCCATCGAATCTGAATGAGATCCTTGCCAGGTAGAGAAATCTTGGTTGTAGGTTCTTCCCTTTCATCACTTTACGTATATCATGCCACTCCCTTCTAGCTTGTAGAGTTTCTGCTGAGAAATCAGCTGTTAACCTTATGGGAGTTCCCTTGTATGTTATTTGTCGTTTTTCCCTTGCTGCTTTCAATAATTTTTCTTTGTCTTTAATTTTTGCCAATTTGATTACTGTGTGCCTTGGCATGTTTCTCCTTGGGTTTATCCTGTATGGGACTCTCTATGCTTCCTGGACTTGGGTGGCTATTTCCTTTCCCACGTTAGGGAATTTTTCGACTATCATCTCTTCAAATATTTTCTTGGCTCCTTTCTCTCTCTCTTCTCCTTCTGGGACCCATATAATGTGAATGTTGTTGCATTTAATGTTGTCCCAGAGGTCTCTTAGGCTGTCTTCATTTCTTTTCATTCTTTTTTCTTTATTCTGTTCTGTGGCAGTGAATTCCACCATTCTGCCTTCCAGGTCACTTATCCATCCTTCTGCCTCAGTTATTCTGCTATTGATTCCTTCTAGGGTAGTTTTCATTTTGGTTATTGTATTGTTCATCTCTGTTTGTTTGTTCTTTAATTCTTCTAGGTCTTTGTTAAACATTTCTTGCATCTTCTCGATCTTTGCCTCCATTTTTTTTCCAAGGTCCTGGATCATCTTCACTATCATTATTCTGAATTCTTTTTCTGGAAGGTTGCCTATCTCTACTTCATTTAGTTGTTTTTCTGGTGTTTTATCTTGTTCCTTCATCTGGTTCATAGCCCTCTGACTTTTCATCTTGTCTATCTTTCTGTGAATGTGTTTTTTGTTCCACAGGCTGCAGGATTGTAATTCCTCTTGCTTCTGCTCTCTGCTCTCTGGTGTATGAGGCTATCTAAGAGGCTTGTGCAAGTTTCCTGATGGGAGGGACTGTACATAATTTGTTATATCCTGGATATAAAGTTTCTAACATTTATTATTGTATGCAAACTCAACTAAGACACTTAAACATCAAAAGTTAAAAAGGATAATAAAAGTGGTAATATGAAACTGAACTAAATCATGAATATAGGAAGACAATACTATAGCTGTTCAAAGTGAAGTTCTTATTATAAAAGTTCCATTCATAAGAAAATGCTAAAGAGGCTTCTAAAATTAGTGACTATCTAAAAGCATAGATTAACTAAATTATCCTACTTAACAGAGAAGGGTAAGTCATGAAAAAAAAAGGCACTTAAGAGAGGGAAAACTGAAGAATCGGAACCAAGCTCCTGTATTCAGCTTCTACCTGAAATGCCCTGAGCTGTGTATAGTGAGCAGTCTGTTAAACAGTCTAGGTGTAGGTCAGTAAGTGCTAAACTACTCAAATTGCTTCTAGGCCTTTTAAAGCACCATAAAAGAACAGTGTCCTATAATTTATACCTGTGCTTTTACTACTCAACAAAGCAATAAAATCCACTGAAAGATATTTTAAAATCACTGTGCATATATAATAGGCAAAAAAAAAAAAATTAAAACATATCTCAATGACCAGCTTGCAGTTTCTGGGCAGGATCAGTTTCACCTGAGAAACAGAAAAACAATGGACCAAGAATCCATGTTGTACTAGGAAAATCAGTGAGAGAAAAAATAGAGCAGGATTCTAATTTCCTGTATGTGAACAGAACTTAGCCTGTGAAGACATTACAACAGTTTTCAAGTCCACCTGCATGCATTCCTACTTCTTCAAATCCACACGCCAACAGAGAGACATACTGAAACACAATTCTGTAACATCTTGCTGCTTAAAAGCCAGCAACGACTCCTCAGTGCCCACAAAATCAAACCTAAGATCCTTAATGTGACTCACATGACCTAGATTCTGCCTAGCTCTTTATACTGTCTTGTGCCACTTCCTGCCTCACATGTTGTTCCCAACATACATCTATTTCTCATAGTTTTTGTGATGACCCACTTTCATCCCACTTCATTATCAATCTCCTTAGCTGCCTCCATCTATGCTTGAACTCTAAATTTCAGAAAGCTCAAACCTGATCCTATAACCTCTACAGTTTGTTATCAACCAGATGATCTAGTTCAATCCTATGGCTTTAAACATCATGAATATTAAGATGACTTTCAAATTTATATCTCTAGTCTTCAACTTTACTCTAACTTCCTTATTCCTCATTCTACCTGACATCTCAATCCCCACCACTTCCAATCTCCAAACAACTCCCCTCTCTAGTCATCCTCATCTCAGTAAATGGTACCATTAGCTTTCCAGCTGTTCAAGGCAGAAACCTAGGAAACATGTTTATTGCTTTTTCTCTAAGCTCCGTCTACTTCTAATACATCAGAAGACCTTGGTGCTAACTCTAAAGTGCATCATCAATTTCTCTGGTTCTCTCCATCTCCTCTGCTACTCCATGGTACAAGCTTCCATCACCTCTTGTATACCAGTTGCAATATACTACTAACTAGACTCTCTGCTACTATTTGTCTCCCTCCAATCCATTCTTTACAGAGCAGCCAGAGTAATCACTTCAAAATGTAAACCAGACTGTATCCCTTCCCTGCTTAAATCCCTGTAAGGACTTTCCTATTACTTTTAGAAAAAAAAAACCCAAATCCTTATGATTGTTTAAAAGTACCTTCATAATCTGGCCCTTGCCTACCTCTCCAATTTCACCTCAAACCATTTTTTCCTTGAATAATATGGCTTTCTTGATAACTAAGTTTCTTGACAATATTTTCACCTATCTTCCTTAAGCATACCAAACTCCTTCTCTACCTTAAGATCTTTGTATTTGTTGTTCTATCTGCCCCCTAAATCGCGGAATGGTTGCCTCCTTAAGTTTTTCAGGCCTCAGTGCAGACAGATGTCATCTATCTGATAAGGTATCCACAATCGCCCACTCTAAGAAACATCCCCCAGATTATCATGCACTGCTCTAGCTCCTCTTGCTCCTCTCTTTCTCTCTGTCCTGTCTCTGTCTCTCTGTCTCTCCCTCTCTCTCTCTCTGACACACACACACACACACACACACACGAATGCAAATTTCATGAGAATAGAGCATGTTCATAGATGTAACCACAACTCCTAGCACAATGCCTAGAATATATCAGGTGATCTATAAGTATCTGTCAAATAAATAAATGAATGAATGCCTCTGCTAAATCAAGCTAACTGCCACAGCTCATAATGCTATTCCTTCTTTAGTTATTTCCTTCTACTAGACAAGTACATTATTTTATTTGCCTTTAAATCCTCTTTATACCTTTAAGCTTTCCATATAAAAGTTTATAATTCCTTCCACCATGAAGGTATATTATTTCATTTACCTCTAATCTATCTAATAATTTTAAGCCTATCACACAATAGAAGCATAAAAAACTTTGTATTCTATTTTGAATTATTTCTCCTCCTTCTTCTAAACATAACTAAGATCATCTATAATATGTTCTATAAAATTTTCACTTGCTTATTCTAGGCTCTAGCCTTCTAGATACTGTTTTTATGAATCCTTCACTTTTCTTTATCTTTGTCTCTAATTATGAGCTCCTCCATCATATGTGAGTGTGTGTGTGTGTGTGTGTCTGTGTGTGTGTGTGTGTGTGTGTGCTCCTAATTCTGCTCTAACGTCATACTTCAGCATCTTAAAAGTACAACCCTGGAAGTAACAGCATGAATTATTTAAGTTTAGTTTTATTCTAATAAGCCACATCATAAAAGAGACCACAAATACTTCTGAAAATAATAATAAGCATTATTGTTACTGTTTCATTACAACAACATAACATCAAGAGTCCAGTCATGAACTGATCAATTGGACTAGATTTTATAGACTTCCTTATAATGCAATTATATGATATTTCTAAATAGTCACATAAAATTACCTAATTTAATCATCCCCAGTACAGTAAAAGAATAAATAAATTGCTTTGTGACTCTCACCTCTGGCTTCCGTTCTTGTAGCTTACTATATTGTAAATTTGCATTACCTATCTCTTCCACAGACTGCGGCATAATTGCTAAGACTGCCATAGCTTCAGTAACGAATGTATCAATTTCATGTAAATGAGCTGAAATAGGTAACATTGAAATATAAAAAAAATTATTATTATCACGAAAAATATTTAATTACATAATTTCTAAATCAAGGAATGTTAGAAGTAATCACTATATGAAATACATTAAATCCTAAGTAGTCATTTGCTTTCATAAAGCAAAATTCAAAATGTAGAATAAGCAAAGAAATTTTTTCTCATGAAACTGTAATTGTTTTACATGACACTTAAAATTTTTAGGAAGAAATTTAAAATGTACTCACTCTTAGTAAATTTTACTCAAAATTGGTAACTTTTTCAGTCTTTTAAATAATATGCTAAAACACCACAGCTTAAAGGAAAAAAGAAACACTGATATTTTGGAAAATAGTACAGGCATACCTCATTTTATTGTGCTTCACTTTATTGTGCTTTGCAGATATTGCATTTTTTTACAAATTGAAGGTCTGTGGCAACTCTGCATGGAGCAAGTTTATCAGTGGCATTTTTCCAACAGCATTTACTTGCTTCATGTCTCTGTATCACGTCTTGGTAATTCCCCCAATATTTCAAACTTTTCCATTATTAATTACATTTGTTATGGTGATCTGTGATCAGTGATCTTTGATGTTACTGTTGTAATTGTTTTGGGGCACCATGAACCAAACCCACATAAAACAGTGAACTTAACTGACAAATGTTGTATATATCCTGACTGTTTCACCTCTCTATTCCCTGAGACACAAAAATATTGAAATTGGGCCAATTAATAAGGCTACAATGGCCCCTGAGTATTCAAGTGAAAGAAAGAGTGACACATCTCTCACTTTAGTGAGGAAGGCATGTATAATGATGAGATAGGCCAAAAACTAGGCCTCTTGCACCAGTTAGCCATGAAAAGTTCTTAAGGGAAATTAATATGCTGTACTCCAGTGAACACAAATGATAAGAAAGCGAAACAGGATTACTGTTTATATGGAGAAAGTTTTAGTGATCTGGATAGAAGATCAAACCAGCTACAACAGCCCCTTAAGCCACAGCATAATCCAGAGCAAGGCCCCAACTCTCTTCAATTCTGTAGACTGAGAGAGGTGAGGAAGCTGCAGAAGAAAAGTTTGAAGCTAACAGAGGTTGGTTCATGAGATTTAAAGAAAGAAGCCATCTCCACAACATAAAAAGTATAAGATGAAGGAGCATGTGCTGATACACAAACTGCAGCAAGTTATCCAGATGATCTAGCTTAGTTAATGAAAGCTGCTCCACTAAACAACAGATTTTCAATGGAGATGAAGAAGCCTTCTATTAGAAGAAGATACCACCGAGGACTTTCACAGCTAGAGAGAAGTCAATGCCTGGATTCAAAGATTCAAAAGATAGGCTGACTCTCTTGTTAGAGGCTAATGCAGCTGGTAACTTAAGTTGATGCCAATGCTCATCTGCCATTCAAAAAATCATAGCACCTTTAAGAATTATGTTGAATCTATTCTACCTGTGCTCCAGAAATGGAACAACAAAGCTTGATGACAGCACATCTGTTTACAACATGGTTTACTGAATATTTTAAGCTCACTGCTGAGAGCTACTGCTCAGAAGAAAAAGATTCCTTTCAAAATACAACTGCTCATTGACAATGCACCTGGTCACCCAAGTGCTCTGATGGAGATGTACAAGATTCATGTTGTTTTCATGCCTGCTAACACAACATCCATTCTGCCGCCCATAGATCAATAAGTAATTTCAACATTCAAGTCTTATTATTTAAGAAATACATTTTATAAGGCTATAGCTGCAACAGAGAGTGATTTCTCTGATGCATCTGGGCAAAATAAATTGAAAATCTTCTGGAACAGATTCACCATTCCAGATGCAATTAAGAGCATTCGTGATTCATGGAAAGAGGTCAAAATATCAATGTTAACAGGAGTTTGGAAGAAGTTGATTCCAACCCTCATGGATGACTTCGAGGAATTCAAGGCTTCATTGGAGGAAGTAACTAAAGATGAGATAAAAATAGCAAGAGAACTAGAATTAGAGGTGGAGCTTAAAGATGTGAATGAATTCCTGCAATCTCATGATAAAACTTTCACAAATGAGGCGTTGCTTCTTATGGATAAGCAAAGAAAGTGGTTACTTGTAATTCTGAGAATCTAGTCCTGGTGAAGATGCTGTGAAGATTGTTGAAATGACAACAAAGGATTTAGAATATTGAATAAACTTAGTTAATGAAGCAGCAGCAGGGTTTGAGGAGGCTGACTCCAATTTTGAAAGAAGTATTACTGTGAGTAAAATGCTATCAAACAGCATTGCACGCTACAGAGAAAGGAAGAGTCAATCGATGCAGCACACTTCAGAGTTGTCTTATTTTAAGAAACTGCCACAGCCACCCCACCCTTCAGCAACCACCTCCCTGATCAGTCAGCAGCCATCAACGTCAAGGCAAGACCCTCCACCAGCAAAAAGATATGACTCACTGAAGGCTCAGGTGATGGTTAGCAATTTTTAGCAATAAAGCATTTTTAAACTAAGGTATGTAAATTGTTTATTCAGACATAATGCTTACTGCAACCTTAACAGACTACAGTATATGTAAACATAACTTTTATATGCACTGAGAGACCAAAAGATTCCCACGGCTCTCTTTATCACAATATTCTTTATTGCGGTGGTCTGGAACTAAACCCACAATATCTCCAAGTTATGCCTGTGGTCATTTGAAGAGATAAGGATAAATACATTATACCAGAATTACCTCCTTTCTCAGTAGCATATGCAACAAACTGATACTAGCTCACACTGCAAATAATAAAAAATGCCTTCAATTTTTAGACCTCTCAGGAGTTGAATATGGAGTTTCCTACTTTATTAAAACTACTTTAAGCATATTTTATTTCATATTACTTTCTAGATTATCTTTTATTTTAATCATCATTGAGATTCATATTTCATAACTATAAAAATGTAAAAGTGTCTTTACCCTGAATGGACTTCTTCAAAGAAAGAACAAGCACGTCAAATAACTTCTGGATGAGATCATCAATCACAGTCTTCACAGGGTTACAATTAATATTTAAACAATCTACCTTGACAGTACTGAAAAATGCCAAAGGACATATTCTGACATGAAAAAGACTAATTACAAGAAAAGAGTCTCATTATAATATGAGTTTGTGTAATACATTTTACAATATCACCCAAACATATTATTGTGATCTTTAAGCACATTTAGATTTCATTTAGCAAAAATGAACACATACTAATACTAACACATACTAGCACATACTAATATGAAGTTTTTCATTAAACAATGATTTTGTTATAATTCTACAGTTTTTAATAATCCAATGTATCAGTTTAAAAAAAGCAGCACATTATGAATTACTAAAGTATCAACATGAATATATTTAAATTTTTACATGTTTTACTTGTCACAGTATCTAACATACTTATTTAAAGATTTATAAAATAAACTATTATCCTGTAGTCAAAGTACAAGCAATAATGATAGGGAAAATAAAACAAACATAGAAAGTGAATATAGATTATGAAGACACTAAAGCAATAAAACATACCATTTTCTACCTATCTAATTCACAAGAATGTAATGAATTGTTAATTCATATCTTCAATCATGTGGGCAAACAGAGAACTCTCAGAACTGTTGGTCAGAGTATAAAACAACACAACTTTTGCAAGGGCAATTTACCTATATCAAGTAATTTTAAAATAGGTATATTCTTTTATCTTAGTAACTTCACTTTTAGAACTTATCCTAAGGAGATTTTCAGCGCAGACTCCAAGATTTACATACAGGTATCTTCTTCAAAGTATTAATTATAATAGTAAAAAAATAGAAGTAAACTAAATACCAGAGTGGCTAAATAAATTATTATATATCTATACAATTTAAAGTCATATTTTTGAGGACCAGATAATGACATGGTGAAATACTAATGATTAGTGCTAAATAAATAGCAGGATACAGTATGATCCAAATTTTGTAAGCAGATGTACTAATATGTCCAAAACATCAAATATTAACAGCAATTGTCATTATGACTTTTTATATTTTAAAAAATTTATAAAACAAATGTACTATTTTAATAATCAGAAAAAAGGCATATATTTTTAAGAACATTAATTCTTTGCATGGTACTCTGAATGCAAATTATAATGTTCTAAACAAATAGAAGTTGAACCAGAGTCATTCATCTGAGTAAACCTCATATTTATCTTAAATTATATAAAGTAAAAAAAAAGTCTGGAAATATTGGTCTAAAAAATTATTTAGAAAGACTCTTTTTAAAACATAGAACCAGGTGATATTCTTAGAAAGCAAGTTATAAGTGTTAAATAAAGTTTCATTATAAAAATACAATTTTCTCTTAAAGTTTTATTTATTTATTCTCAATCACCCACTAACTGGAGAGGTTTAAACTCCAGTTCTTAACCACCAAAACCTAAGAGTCAATTTGTCTTATACATGAAGTTACTTGATTTTTGAAATCCTGACACAAAATGTCTAAATTTCTAACATTTAATATATGAAAATAGATGATTTTGGTAAACCTAAAAACATTATACCATATTTTACTAATGAATTAATACATAAAGTGATATGATTATAGCAGAGTTGTATACACTGAGTCTTGTGGACAAGACTAATGTTCACCTTTCAATTGAAAATATTGTTAATGTGCAATTGAGGCTCCATTCAGCCATAGATAGAATGGGATGGACATAGATGGCCTACCCAAAAAGTATATCCTTACTGCAGTATCTGAAATACATCCTCAGAATATGGATTGTCTAATCTTACAGCATACTTCCCAAAAGTACCCATAAAATAATTATCTGTGTGTACATATATATGTGTGTATTAGCTTAGATGAATACATGTTAACTTATAAGCAAGAAACAGAAAAATGAAATATGGCATGTAGGACAGGCATTCCTTTTGCTTTGTTTAGCTTTGGCAGGGAAGTATAAATAGAAACCCCGTCTATAGAAAAGGACAAACAAATAGCAGTAGCAGCAGTAGAGGTCTTGGGCAGTCAGGTGACAGCATAAAGTCAAACAAAAATGGGCTCAAATAGAGTATCCAAAAGAGAAATCTAATGTTCAAACATTACAAAAACACTCTTTTCCTTACTTCAAAGTAACATTAATGGCACTATCATTATCCTAGTCATCCAAGTTCAAACCTTCAAGCCATTTGTCTCTTCTCTATTCCTCATCCCTCATCTTCCTCCAAAAGTAAGACCGCTTAATACCTCATAATATTTCCTCCTCCACATTTTGAATACCAACAACTTGATTCAATTAATTATTACTGGGTTTCTGGATGAAGACAGACGAACCTCTCTTCCTCCAGGATCTCTTGATTCCACCATACAACTCATTATTTCCAGATTAACATTCCTAATGTATAGCTTTGGTACTAACACGCTTCTGTTTAGAAACCTTCAACAACTAATCATTCTAACATGAATAACATCCAAATTCCCTGTTTTAGAATGTAAGACTCTCCCAAATCTGTACTTTATCTACCCCTTTCCAGAAATATCTCCTCTAGTCCCTAATAAAACATTATCCCTAATCAAATTCTCAATTAACCAACCTCTGTTTTCATTACATAAATCCCTCTCCTGAGAGACTCTGCTTTAACCTCCAATTCTCATTTCTACCCATCAAAATCCTAGTTCAAGTATTTCTATCTTAATGAAGCTTTCCCTGATTTTGCCACAAATGGATGGGATGTCATCATCCTGTAAATCTCCATAGCCTTTAGTCCAGTCTCTAATATGGAATATAGACTATTCTATCTAGTATTAATAACAATTAATAACAACTAGCATTTATTGAGAACTTAACCTCTACCATTAATTTACATGCAAATTATTTAATCGGCAAAACACTGAGATAAATAATATAGTTGTAATTGCTTTAAAGCTGAGGAAATGGAGGCTCACAGGGTTGAAATGACTGTCAAATTCATGCAGCTAGTAAGAGCCATCTACCTCCAGAGCCCACTCTCTCAACGCCTGCGTGTACTTGACTTAATCATCAAACATACTTGTCTTATTGCACTACGAGAGAGCAAGCAACTTCATCTCAGGAACTCTGTCTTCATCTTTCTACTCCCACAGGACAAGGTTTTGCATAATGTAAATGAGCACCAAATAGTTATTGAAAGAAAGAACAAATGGATTAATAAAAGTGATATTATACTTTATAGGTAATATATACACAATTAAACAAGGCCCTTCCTTCCCAGGGCTTATTGCGTAGAATGGTTTCAGTGGTCGGAATTTCAGAGAGTGAGGGGGATATTTGGGGTTATGAAATGCCCCTCAGAAGGTCTTCTCCACATTTAGGGCAATACCCAGATGCAGCACTTCTTGTGTGCCTCCCAGGGCATTTTGAAAGGGGGCAGAGCCATACAAAATTGGAGTCAAATGTCCTCCAGTATGCTCTCAGTAGTAGATTCTTACCATTCTTAGACTGTGCCCATGCACATCAAATATTAGATCCTCACACCAGATCTGGAGAGAAGCCTCTTCCCCCAATCTGTCCTATCCAACTAGGTCTCAGCCAGCCGAACCTCTAGAAGAGGTTTTCTTAGTCTCAGCAATTCTCTACTCAGATGATTCTCAAGTGTCATAGCTGAGCTCTAGAGGAGGTAAGACCGATGACTGGACTTAAGTACCACTAAGTGAAGAGTACCCATACTATCCCATGGTAAGAACTGCTATGATACATAAGTACTACTTTAACTTCTGTATTATACCTCGGAAGTCGTTCTACTTCTTTCCCTTTTATTTTCAGTGCTTTAAAATTTTTCTCCCAATCATGTACTGTAGAAAGATGCTTTTCCACTAGAGCTTCCATATCAACTTGCCCAATTACAATCCATTCCTATATAAATGGAAAACATATTATTAAAAAAATAGAATAAGTTACCATTTAAAAGATTAGAGTCCAACTATTAAAAACAATAAAAAGGGGCAAATGTGAGGTTTCAAATAAATTTCAGTTTAAGTATATAAATGTAATCATTATCACATAGTCTAAGGAATGAACAGGAAAAAAAAACAATACATAAAAATATACTGATCATAAAACTTTTTTGAAGAGACTGCAAAAAACTTTTTAGACTCTCTTCTCAAGTTTGATGTGTCAAAGACAGAATCACTTCTGCAAAGCCAAGAGTTACTATAGGCAACAAATCCGAAAGTATCCAGATTCAATCAATTCCAGAAAAATAAAATGCAGAAGAAGCACTGCAGCGGTAGTTAAGAAACTTGATGAATTCTCAGTCATATGCCTCAGGATCAATCAAATGAGCAATAAATGCAATAGGGGTTTATCTCTGGAGAGTTAATATGATGCACCTTAACAAAAGTAAGAAATTAAATCATCTCAATTTCATTAACATTGAGGGCTTCCCTCCATGGATTGCTCTCAATCCAAAGAATAAAAAAAAGGATATAGTTTCCTGAAAGGAATTAAAAATGACACAACAGAGTCACATCAAATTCCAAGCTGATACAACATTCAAAAAAGAAAAGAAAGAGAAACTAGCTTCTCAATCTTCAAATAGAGAGAAAAAAAATTTAGGGTAACATTTTTCGCATCTATAGCATAAACCTAGATTGTATATGAATTCTAAACTTTGGCTCTCTGGTTTGCATATTTTTACTTTATGCCACACAAGATAATTTGTTGATTTGTACATTTAATATTAATTCAATCAATCAGATGAATATTACAATAGAAGGACAGAAAATTACATGTTCCATACCTTATGTTGATGTAAAACAGCTGACAATCTTCTAAATAGATCTTCTGCTTTGCTGAAAATAGTCAGAAATCCACTTGCATTTCTATCAATCATGATAGAAAAAATAGATTCATCTCCTGCCTCACCCACTCCCTTAAACTGATTAGGAATGCTGATGAATCTCTTCATTTCTCTATAATATTTAGCCCGAATTTCTTCATAAGGAGGCTTGAATTGTAATCGTCCTTGTCTGAAAGAAAATAAATAACTTTAACATATAAATTATTGGAAAAGTATAGATTGAAAATTAGTTTAAAAAATCTTACTTGTATGTTAAGTCTATATTTATTTCTGGCAGATTCTCATTAAGTGCTTCTAAGCCCATCTGATACTGATGTTCCAGAGCTTTGTACAGTTGATGATTCCAGTGCTGTTTCCACGCATGCATGTCACTTGCTTGGAATCCCTAATATGTTATATTCACATTTTTTATTTAATAATTAGGTGGTAGAATGGGTTTTCATTTAATGCTTTCATATCACATTTGGTAAAATTATAAGCAAAAAAACCCTCATCTTAAATATCTTAAAACATGTAATTCCTTAATTGCTACTTGTATATATAAAGTCAAATATGAAAATCTCTCATCTTTGTGCTTATAAATAGTACACAAAAAGATCAGAAAAATTTTAAAAATCAAGTTAATAGTAAATGCATTTTACATATGGACTTTATTTTATGATCCTATTAAAACAACAACAACAATAACAGGAACAATAGTTTATTTTGTAAATTTCTTAGTCCTTTTTCAAAAATTCCCATCAAGTATAACTCTTCTATTCCCTTCACTCCCTAAATAATCCATTGCACATTTAAAAACATGATACATTTAAAACACAAGAATGCACAGTATAGTTTACATACTTTTTTGCTTCCATATAACCATAAACATATCAATTCTAATACTTTCATTTTTATTTTTTTCTTAAAGTTCTAAGAGCTGAAAAATATATGTAAATGTTTAAGATACTTACCTCATATTCCACTAAGATCCCTTTATCACCTACTAGGTAGACTCTGTGCTAACTACTTTTGTACAGATCATCTCATATCAAAATAAATGTGGAACTGACATTTTACCCAAAATAAAGAAAAAATTCTGAAACAGAGTTATTTCAGTCATTAGGCTTCTGCCTAAACTTAAAGTTGTCACAACAGATGTAACAATCACCTAAAAGAAAACTAACAAATGATAGATATTTTAGCACCATGTCAGAGAAACTATTTACAAAGTCTAAATTGAGGGATCTGGAATTCCATAAGACAAACAGAAACATATTTTTAAACGTAAATGCTTTGCTAATTTATGCTCTTTATATATAATTCAGTCAAATTCTAAATTTATGAGGAATTAATTAGTAAAGATTTACAGATAACCTTTATGAACTTTTCATCAATTCATATATTCACATTCTGAAAAGGTCATATTACAAAGTGTAGACACAAAGTAAAACACACTTTACCTGTGCTTCTACACTTGCTAAGCCAGTTCTTAATTCTTGTAATCCATCTTTCCACCGCTGTTGCTGCCGAAGCAAATCAATGTTCATAAGAACTACCACCTATTAAAAATTAGAACATAATAATTTCAGAAGAAAATCTTGACAGGCACCACCTTACCCAAGTGATAAAGGTTAACTCAACCTATAATAAGACATATCAATACCTGATCAATGTACTGAGAAAGGCAAAATATCACTTCTGTGGTATTCCTACCAAAATTGTATAATCTCAATCTAAAATGAGAAAGCATCATATAAAACCAAATCAAGAGACATTACAGGGGCTTCCCTGGTGGCGCAGTGGTTGAGAGTCCGCCTGCCAATGCAGAGGACATGGGTTCGTGCCCCGGTCCGGGAAGATCCCACATGCCGCAAAGCGGCTGGGCCAGTGAGCCATGGCCGCTGAGTCTGCACTTCTGGAGCCTGTGCTCTGCAACAGAGGCCACAACTGAGAGAGGCCCGTGTACCGCAAAAAAAAAAAAAAAAAAACCCGTGAACCAAAAAAAAAAAAAAAAAAAAAAAAAAAAAAGAGACATTACAAAATAACTGACCAGTACTCATCAAAAGTATCAAGGTCATGAAAAACAAGGTAAGACTGAGGAGTAGAAGACTACAGAGCCTCAACATTTAAATACAAGGTGGGATCCTGGATTGGACACTCAAAAAGAAAAAGGACATCAGTGGAAAAAGTTATAAAATTCAAAACAGTTTATTTCCTAGTTTTGATAAATGTACTATGGTTACATAAGTTGATGACAATAGGGAAAGCTGGGTGAAGGGCAAGTGTGAACTCTTTAAACTATTTTTGCAACTTTAAGTCTCAAATTATTTCCAAACAGGCAGTTATTTAAAATTATAACCTAATTACTTTTAAAATAATACTATTCATAGCTTATTAAATTTTATAAATAAAATATACCTTTTCACAAAATGTAATGTGCCATTTTCTCAGTCTTCTATTTTCAGTGGCAAGTCGTTCAGCAGCATTTTGGAGTTTTTGGATGTAGCCTTCTAATTCTTTAGGATTATTCCAAGTAATTTGTGACTTTCCCCCACTTCCTGCTTTTGAATTCTAAGGTACAACAAATGACATTTAGTATTTAACACATTTCTTTTTTTGAAAAGATTCAATATTCTACATCATTAGTCCAATTATCCCAACACTGACCTGCAATGAAAGAGCACACAATAGTTTTTCCCATTTTATAAATGATAAGGCATTCTGACCAGAATTGATTAGTCCCATTCCTTCCAAGTTCTCCCTCTTACAACTAAAATACCCTGGACATAACACAACAAACAAGCATAGGAATACTAGAAATAAGAAGGTGGACAGCCTAGAAACCTTGGGAATTGAGGAACAACACACCTGGGTTTCCTTAATGTCTCCCTTATATCCCGGACAGGATGCTGGAGAAGCCTCCAACCTGGAACCACCCCCAGACACAGACAAAAAACCTCCAGAAGAAGCCTGTTCCCTCTCTCCACAGGACCAGAAAAACAGTGGCCTAATGACAGAAAACCTTTTTAGCAATAAGCACCCTACTCCAACTCAACACCAATAGAAACCCACCCCCTTCTTCAGTTTCATTGGGACCAGGAAGTGAGCTGATCTTCCATCCCCTGCTTATGTTAGTGGGGCTTAACAGAGAGCTGAGCCTCTACCCCCATTACGCTGCAACAGAGCAGTGTGAATCAGCCCTCCACATCCTCCCAATCATGTCAACAGAGCTTAGAAGGGAGCTAGGCTTACACTCTACTTGGAGGCAACAAGACACTGCCAACTGGAGTCCCACTTTCGTGGGAAGGTGTCAGTAGGGGAAAAGAGGCCACTAAACTTCAACTCCACTCATCTGAAAAGGAAGCAGTGCAAGTCAGTGTTCCATTTTTGTCAGGATGGTATCTGCAGAGCCCAGCAGAAATTTTAACATATCACTCACCCTGTCCTAAAGCTGTACCTCACTGTTTCAGAAAAAAACAACACATCACTTAGAAAGGAATGCAAATTTGAATGGCAGTGGATTTCTCAGCTGAAACCATGAGGGCCAGGAGGAAGTGGAACAACATTTTAAAGTGCTAAAAGAAAACAACTGTCGGGCTTCCCTGGAGGCACAGTGGTTAAGAATCCGCCTGCCAATGCAGGGGACCCGTGTTCGAGCCCTGGTCCGGGAAGATCCCACATTCCATGGAGCAACTAAGCCCATGCACCACAACTACTGACCCTGCGCTCTAGAGCCCATGAGCCACAACTACTGAAGCCCATGAGCCTAGAGCCCATGCTCCACAACAAGAGAAGCCACCGCAATGAGAAGCTCACGCACTGCAACAAAGAGCAGCCCCCACTCGCCGCAACTAGAAGAAAGCCCATGTGCAGCAAGGAGAACCCAATGCAGCCAAAAATAAAAAAATAAAATAAAATAAATGAAACATTAAAAAAATAAAATAAAGTAACTTAGAAACAATTGCTCTAAAACAAAAAGAAAACAGACAACAGCTGTCAACCATGAATTATATATCTGGTGAAAATATCCTTCAGGAATGAGGGAAAATAAAAACATTCTTAAACAAAAACAGAGAATCTGTCACTAGCAAACCTACTCTTAAAAGTATGGCTAAAGGAAGTTTTCTCAATAAGAAGGAAATGATTTTTTTTTAAAAGCGTGGAACTTTAGAAAGGAAAAAAGAACACTGGGATGTGGAAAACATAAATAAAAAACTATCCTTCTCATGAGTTTCTGAAATCATAATTGCTGATTGAAGCAAACCCCATCTGATGCAGTGTTTCATGTATGTAAAGGTTACTAAATATTTAAGACAAATATATAAAAATGAAGAGGATAAAGAGACCTAACTAAAAGTGAGGTTTCTATACTTCACTTGAACTGGTATATATTAAGGCATAGCAAGTATCTGGCATATTGTGACCCTCAATAAACAGTTGATGAATGAATGAAACTAAACAAATATAATAAATTCAATAAAATACTCTGTGAATCAGTTCAAAAAATATTTACTGAATAATTACTACACACTACTTACTGTTGTATTACTAGAGTATAAAAATAAATAAATTAGAGTTCCTGCTCTCCAATATAGAGAGTGTCCAGGGGAGTATTAAGAACTTTAGTGTTCCTTCTCCTCCTATCTTAGTTTTTGTCCCCTACTATGTCTCATTTAACATATGCTAAATATAATTATTTACTTCTCGCAACCCAATTTCTCAAAATAAGCTTCCTCTTTAGAAATATCAACAGATGTAATTTTGAATACATTTATTAGAAAAGCAAGGGCTCTGAACACTGTGATTTAAAACATTATCTATTAGGTGAAAAAGTTTAAAAATAATAAAGTATTAACCCATTTTCAAAAAGTACACTTGTAAATATGCACAGAAAAAAAAGTTTAAAATGACATATACACTGTTAAAAATGGCCAACTCTTAGTAGTACAATCATAAAACATTTGTTCTTTCTGTTTACCTATATTTTTGAAACTTTTCATCATAAACTCATGTTGAGCTTTGGCAATAAGAAAAAAATTTTAATAACATCTATAATATGAATTATATAACTTCTAGTAAATTTTAAGCCTGAGAACTAGTGTGCATTAAAAAGTTAACTTAGCAGGTCTGACTGCTTATCCCTTAAAAGGTCTGCTTAAAATATTGGCCCTTAGCTGGCATCTGAGAACTTGGATTTTGGAAGAGTTCCCACCACTCTAATTTTTAAGAGTGGCTCACTGTACCTAAACAATATGGTTTATGCTGAACACTTGATTGTCTTCTGGGAATCTGGAATTTTGGTACATATTAAGGCAGAAGATACCTACATGACCAGTCCCCAACAAAAGCCTGGGCAATGATCTTTCCTAGTAAAGCAATATTTCACATGTGTTACTTCTTGCTGGAGAAATTAAGCATGCCCTGGGTGATTACATTGGGAAAGGATTCTTGAAAGCTTGCACCTGGTTTCCCCAGGACTTCACCCCATGTACCTTTTCCTTTGCTGACTTTGCTTTGCCTCCTCTCACTGTAATAAATCATAAGTAAATCATCTGTGAGTACAACTATACCCTGAGGCCTATGAGTCCTCCTAGTAAATCACAGAACCTGGGGGTGGTCTTGATAACCATGACACAACTAGCTATCTACTTTAAATAAAAGAAGAATTAATGGGTATATCCCTCTTCTACTTATCTTTTAAAATATTTCATGTCTCTGAAGACTAAAAATGTTTATTTCAAAAAGTGAGCAGTCACATACTAACAGTTTAAAAACTAGTGTGGGTTTTCCTAATTTCATATGTGTGGATATTTAAATAAGCATAGATAAAGAGCAAATAAAACTTAAATTATAAAATCAGGAGATGATGGAAAAGCACTAAAGAGTCTTGTATATAAGGACCTCGTACTTCAGTGAATAAGTAAATATAATAGCATACAAGTTTGTATACAGTAAGTCCCCTACATACGAACGAGTTCCATTCCGAGAGCACGTTCATAAGTCCAATTTGTTTGCAAATCCAACAAAGTTAGCCTAGGTACCCAACTAACACAATCGGCTATATTGTACTGTACTGTAATAGGTTTATAATACCTTTCACACAAATAATACATAAAAAACAGACACAAAAAATTAAAAAAACATTTTTAATCTTAGCAGTACAGTACCTTAAAAAGTACACTAGTACAGTACAACAGCTGGCATAAAGGGGCTGGCATTGAGTGAACAGGCAAGAAGAGTTACTGACTGGAGGAGGGAGAACTGGTGGGAGATGGTAGAGCTGAAGGATCATCAGCAACAGGAGCCGGAAGGCAAGCTGCAGTTTCACTCATGCAGGATGTTGATGGAACACACGTTCACATCTTTGAAAGTTCCCAACTTGAAGGTTCATATGTAGGGGACTTACTGTACTATATATATATAAATATATATATATAAATTCAATTGATCAAAATCAGCACCAAAATACGTGAAACATTATAACTGTTTAAATCTACAGTTGTAAAAAATGTTACTTGTTAAGACTGAAGGAAGTCACTGGGGAGCGAAATAAAGCCTTAGATCAATGGCTGTGTTAAGCTGAAGGGTATACAAAAAAACTAAGAAATAAGAAACACTTCACATATAAAATCTAATTATAATAGCATAAAAAGTCCATTTACCTTAATTATCTGTTCAAACGCTAAGGCAGATTGTAACATCATTGGTCTCTGACTTTGAATCATTTGTTGATCGATAGAATTATAAAAATGTGCCACCTACAAAGTAAAATTCCAATTAGGAATAATTAATAATAAATAGCAACTTAATTTGAAATTTTTCATTTTTAATTATTTGAATGGAAATATTAACTCTTCTCAATTATAAAATTTAGCAAAAAATTAGCTTTTTATCTCCAATAGAGCACTTACACATGTATTAACATACAAAAGCAGCAAGTGTAAGTATGTGCTGAGTTCCTATAATCTGCCAAGTCATGTTCTCGTGGGTGATTAAACAAAGACTATAAAACCTAGTCCCTGGAATCAAGAAGTTCACAGTCTCATAGGGAACACAGAGGAAATCAGTAAAGCATGTTAAAGTGCTAAAAAAGTGAACTTATTCTTGCAACTCTAAGAACCTTTTCCTTCGTCAGTATATAACACAATGATTTACCCATTTCTCAGACCAAAAAAAACCTTTTTGTCCTTAATGCTTCTCTCACATCCCACACAAGTAGAAGTCTATTGACTGTGCCTTCAAAACATATATTGAATTCAACCACTTCACCCACCTCCATCAATCCCACCCCAATTCAAGCACCCTCATCTCCTGGCAAGACCAGTGCAGCAGTATCAGAACTGGTCTGTTTCCAACTGTGGCCCTATGGTCTATTCAAAGCATTCAGAGTAGCCAGAATAGTCCTTTCTTAAACATAAATCGTATCATACCTTTAGCCTATTCAAAACTTTCAAATGACTCCCCAAAATATTTGAGAATAAAATGTAAAATCCTAAAATTCTTACCTGAAACCTTCCAATGGTTTCCCAACACACTTAAGAATGATATCCAAATCTAAAATCCTTACCTTGGCACATTATACATAAACTGGCCTTTAGCCCCGCACAAACCCCTCCCTAATTGCACTGCAGTGAAATTGGCCTCCTTGCTGTTTACCTAACTCTAGAGTCTTCCCTAAGAAACTCTGAAAGTCATTCATTCCCTCTGCCTGCAACAGTCTTCCTCCAGATATTTGCATGGTTCTTTCGCTCATTTTATGCCATGTCTCTTCTCAAATATTACATTTTCATTAAGGCCTCCCCTGGCGATTCTGTATAAAATAGCAGTATTTGTCACAGTCCTATTATTGTTTTCTTTTCCTTCAAATATGTGCTTATCACTACCTAACACTGTATTATTCATGCATTTGCTATCTATGTCCCGTAATAGTGTCACTCAGTAAACGTCATTCATTGAATTAATCAATGAATCAAAAAATAGAGATACCTACAAGGTACCACGGTGGACAAAAGAGGACACTGCCAACTCTTTCAGGGAAAAAGGACAGGTCAAGGAAGAAGATCAAGTGGATACCGTGGAGTGAGTTTAATTAAGGACTTTAAGAAGACTGTCTTAATTTTTATATCCCTAGCATGTCAAAAATTCTTGGCACAGAGCAGGTGCTTAAAAATGTTTCTTAACTAATTTTATAGCAAGTCACTTCTTTCCACTAGTATGTATAAAAATATACTTTATTTCGTGGGGAATAACCACTCTATTTGTTCTGTACCACAACAGTAAGTCCCAGAAAAAGCCCAATCAGGAAAACTAGAAACAAAATAATACATAAAATTATAGCAATCTGGCCATACTGTTTTCTATCCAACATCCTACTTCATAGCCCCCACTCTAACTAAATGTGTGCTCATAAGTAAAGGTATACACAATACATTCTCCCAGTTGCTCTTCCAGGGGTAAATACAAATACTATATGATCATTCAAGCATCTTTTGAGCTTTTATTTTGTTAGACTAAATGCTTAGGATAGAGAAGTCAGCAAGCCTCTCTGCTTTGGAATATATACTCCCTCTACCTGAAATGATCACTCACACTACCTTGTGCTCTTAAGAAAACATACGTATGCTCTTTCAAACTCACATTAAACATCATTCCTCTGTAAAGATTTATCTGATACTATCTCTACTCTACCCAGGAAAATAATTGAAAATTCCCACCTCTATGCTTTCACAGGACTTTCTGAACATCTATCTATAATACAGTATTCATTAAATACTGTATCTACTTGTTCACTATCTGTCATCACTATATGAACTGTAATGAAATAAATATGGGCTTTGGAGTCAGGGAGACTTGGTATTAAATCCTAACTTCATAACTTACTAGCTGTGTAGTACTGGGAAAACTATGTTACGAATCTGATCCCCAATTAGATCAGTGAAAAATGGGGGTGGGGGTAATTGAAATAACATAAATACAGTATCTACCAGAAGCCCTGATATTTAATGAGAACTCAATGTTTAGTTTGCTTTCTCCCACTAGACCAGTGGTAATCAACCATGGCTGATTTGCACCCAAGGGGACATTTGGCAATGCCTGGAGATATTTTTGATTGTCAGGACTAGGTAGGTGCTACTGGCCAGGGATGCTGCTAAACATCCTACAATGCACAGGACATCCCCCACAAAAAAGAAGTGGTCCAAAAGTACCAACGCTGAGAAACCTTGTACCAGAGTGTGGCAGTAATATATTCATTTTTATATCCTCACTACACTGTGCCTGGCAGTACAAGTGCTCAAAGAATCTTTATTGGATGAAAGAATGAGAAACCAAATACTCACAAGATACTGTTCCTAAGCTCTAAGATCTATTAATCAAATGAGAGAAAAAATATAAAACTCCAATACTACATAAAAGTGTTCTGAGTGATTTGCACACTGCACACAAAATAAGGAACAATCAATTAAAAGGACACAACAATTAAAGTGAGTTGGGAATTAAAGGATAACTTGGAGTTCTTCAATCAGAGGGAAGAGGTATCAGTGCATAATGACAAGATCAGAGACGAGCCAAGTTTCATATTACTAAAGCACAGGGTGCAGCATGAGAGGGAAGGTATAGGGAGTGAAGGCCACAATCAGTAAGGTCAGCTAGGGTATGATTAAGAAGGGTCTTGTATACGTGCTAAGGAGAGAGACAATGAGGTAATAATAGTTGGTTCCGACTCACTCCAATTCTGTTCAAGCCACCAGACTGCCTTGTGCCTGCCCTGGACTCTCCAGAAAGATCCAGCATATACACCAGAAATACATCTACACGTGGAACAACTCCTACAAAACACCTACTGAACGCTGGCAGAAGACCTCAGACCTCCCAAAAGGCAAGAAAGTCCCCATGTACCTGGGTAGGGCAAAAGAAAAAAGAATAAACACAGACAAAAGGATAGGGACGGGACCTGCACCAGTGGGAGGGAGCTGTGAAGGAGGAAAGGCTTCTACACACTAGGAAGCCCCTTCGTGGGCGGAGACTGCGGGAGGCGGAGCGGGGAGCTTCGGAACCGCGGAGGAGAGCACAGCAACAGGGGTGCGGAGGGCAAAGCGGAGAGATTCCCGCACAGAGGATCGGTGCCGGCACTCACCAGCCCAAGAGGCTTATCTGGTCACCCGCCGGGGTGGGCGGGGCTGGGAGCTGAGGCTCGGGCATTGGTCGGAGCACAGGGAGAGGACTGGGGTTGGAGCACAGGGAGGGGACTGGGGTTGGCGGCGGGAAAACAGCCTGCAGGCGGTTAGTGCACCATGGCTAGCCAGAAGGGAGTCCGGGGAAAAGTCTGGACCTGCCAAAGAGGCAAGAGACTTTTTCTTCCCTCTTTGTTTCCCGGTGCGCGAGGAGAAGGGATTAAGAGCGCTGCTTAAAGGAGCTCCAGAGACGGGCGCGAGCCGCGGCTAAAAGCGCGGACCCCAGAGAACAGATCACTATCCACACCCCCCTTCTGGGGAGCCTGTGCAGCCCGCCACTGCCAGGGTCCCGGGATCCAGGAACAACTTCCCTGGGAGAATGCACAGCAGACCTCAGGCTGGTGCAACGTCACGCTGGCCTCTGCCGCCACAGGCTCGCCCAGCACTCCGTACCGCTCCCTCCCACCGCCCCCCACCCCCGACCTGAGTGAGCCAGAGTCCCGGAAGCAGCTGCTCCTTTAACCCTGTCCTGTCTGAGCTAAGAACAGATGCCCTCCGGCGACCTACACGCAGAGGCGGGGGCCAAATCCAAAGCTGAGCTCCAGGAGCTGTGAGAACAAAGAAGAGAAAGAGAAATCTCTCCCAGCAGCCTCAGAAGCAGCAGATTAAAGCTCCACAATCAACCTGATGTACCCTGCATCTGTGGAATACATGAATAGACAACGAATCATCCCAAATTGAGGAGGTGGACTTTGAGAGCAAGATTTATTTTTTCCCCTTTTCCTCTTTTTGTGAGTGTGTATGTGTATGCTTCTGTGTGAGATTTTGACTGTATAGCTTTGCTTCCACCATTTGTACCAGGGTCCTATCTGTCCTTTTTTTTTTCCTTTTAAAATATTCTTAATAATTATTTTTTATTTTAATAACTTTATTTTATCTTACTTTATTTTATTTTATCTTCTTTCTATCTTTCGTTCCTTCCTTCCATCCCGCCTTCCTTCCTCCCTCTCTCCCTCCTTTCTTACTTCTTTCTTTTTCTTTCCTTCTTTCCTTCTTTCTCTTTCTTTCTTTCTTTTTCTATCTTTCTTTTTCTCTTTCTTTCTTCCTTTCTTCCTTTCTTTCTTTCAACTTTCTCTCCCTTTTATGCTGAGCCATGTGGATGAAAGGCCCTTGGTGCTGCAGCCAGAAGTCAGTGCTGTTCCTCTGAGGTGGGAGAGCCAACTTCAGGACACTGGTCCACAATAGACCTCCCAGCTCCACATAATATCAAACAAAGAAAATCTCCCAGAGATCTCCATCTCAACACCAGCACCCAGCTTCACTCAACAACCAGCAAGCTACAGTGCTGGACACCCCATGCCAAACAACTAGCAAGACAGGAACACAACCCCACCCATTAGCAGAGAGGCTGCCTAAAATCATAATAAGTCCACAGACACTCCAAAACACACCAACAGACGTGGATCTTCCCACCAGAAAGACAAGGTCCAGCCTCATCCACCAGAACACAGGCACTAGTCCCCTCCACCAGGAAGCCTACATAACCCACTGAACCAACCTTAGCGACTGGGGATAGACACCAAAAACAACAGGAACTACGAACCTGCAGCCTACAAAAAGGAAACCCCAAACACAGTAAGATAAGCAAAATGAGAAGACAGAAAAACACACAGCAGATGAAGGAGCAAGATAAAAACCCACCAGGCCTAACAAATGAAGAGGAAATAGGCAGTCTACCTGAAAAAATAATTCAGAATAATGAGAGTAAAGATGATCCAAAATCTTGGAAACAGAATAGACAAAATGCAAGAAACATTTAACAAGGACCTAGAAGAACTAAAGATGAAACAAGCAACGATGAACAACACAATAAATGAAATTAAAAATACTCTATATGGGATCAGTAGCAGAATAACTGAAGCAGAAGAACACATAAGTGACCTGGAAGATAAAATAGTGGAAATAACTACTGCAGAGCAGAATGAAGAAAAAACAATGAAAAGAACTGAGGAGAGTTTCAGAGACTTCTGGGACAATATTAAATGCACCAACATTCGAATTACAGGGGTTCTAGAAGAAGAAGAGAAAAAGAAAGGGACTAAGAAAATATTTGAAGAGATTATAGTTAAAAACTTCCCTAATATGGAAAAGAAAATAGTTAATCAAGTCCAGAAAGCACAGAGAGTCCCATACAGGGTAAATCCAAGGAGAAACACGCCAAGACACATATTAATCAAACTGTCAAAAATTAAATACAAAGAAAACATACTAAAAGCAGCAAGGAAAAAATAACACACAAGGAAATCCCCATAAGGTTAACAGCTGATCTTTCAGCAGAAACTCTGCAAGCCAGAAGGGACTGGCAGGACATATTTAAAATGATGAAGGAGAAAAACCTGCAACCAAGATTACTCTACCCAGCAAGGATCTCATTCAGATTTGATGGAGAAATTAAAACCTTTACAGACAAGCAAAAGCTGAGAGAGTTCAGCACCACCAAACCAGCTTTACAACAAATGCTAAAGGAACTTCTCTAGACAAGAACACAAGAGAAGGAAAAGTCCTATAATAACGAACCCAAAACAATTTAGAAAATGGGAATAGGAACATACATATCGATAATTACCTTAAATGTAAATGGACTAAATGCTCCCACCAAAAGACACAGATTGGCTGAATGGATACAAAAACAAGACCCATATATATGCTGTCTACAAGAGACCCACTTCAGACCTAGAGACACATACAGACTGAAAGTAAGGGGATGGAAAAAGATATTCCATGCAAATGGAAACCAAAAGAAAGCTGGAGTAGCAATTCTCATATCAGACAAAATAGACTTTAAAATAAAGACTATTAGAAGAGACAAAGAAGGACACTACATAATGATCAAGGGATCGATCCAAGAAGAAGATATAACAAATGTAAATATTTATGCACCCAACATAGGAGCACCTCAATAGATAAGGCAACTGCTAACAGCTATAAAAGTGTAAATCGAGAGTAACACAATAAGAGTGGGGGACATTAACACCTCACTTACACCAATGGACAGATCACCCAAAATGAAAATAAATAAGGAAACACAAGCTTTAAATGATACATTAAACAAGATGGACTTAATTGATATTTATAGGACATTCCATCCAAAAACAACAGAATACACATTTTTCTCAAGTGCTCATGGAACATTCTCCAGGATAGACCATATCTTGGGTCACAAATCAAGCCTTGGTAAATTTAAGAAAATTGAAATTGTATCAAGTATTGTTTCTGACCACAACGCTATGAGACCAGATATTAATTACAGGAAAAGATCAGTAAAAATTACAAACACATGGAGGCTAAACAATGCACTACTTAATAACGAAGTGATCACTGAAGAAATCAAAGAGGAAATAAAAAGATACCTAGAAACAAATGACAATGGAGACACAACGACCCAAAACCTATGGGAAAAAGCAAAAGCAGGTCTAAAAGGGAAGTTTATAGCAATACAATCCTACCTTAAGAAACAGGAAACATCTCAAATAAATAACCTAACCTTGCACCTAAAGCAATTAGAGGAAGAAGAACAAAAAAAACCCCAAAGTTAGCAGAAGGAAAGAAATCATAAAGATCAGATCAGAAATAAATGAAAAAGAAATGAAGGAAACAATAGCAAAGATCAATAAAACTAAAAGCTGGTTCTTTGAGAAGATAAACAAAATAGATAAACCATTATCCAGACTCATCAAGAAAAAAAGGGAGAAGACTCAAATCAATAGAATTTGAAATGAAAAAGGAGAAGTAACAATTGACACTGCAGAAATACAAAAGATCATGAGAGATTACTACAAGCAACTCTATGCCAATAAAGTGGACAACCTGGAAGAAATGGACAAATTCTTAGAAATGCACAACCTGCCAAGACTGAATCAGGAAGAAAGAGAAAATATGAACAGACCAATCACAAGCACTGAAATTGAAACTGTGATTAAAAATCTTCCAACAAACAAAAGCCTAGGACCAGATGGCTTCACAGGCGAATTCTATCAAACATTTAGAGAAGAGCTAACACCTATCCTTCTCAAACTCTTCCAAAATATAGCAGAGGGAGGAACACTCCCCAACTCATTCTACGAGGCCACCATCACCCTGATACAAAAGCCAGACGAGGATGTCACAAAGAGAGAAAATTACAGGTCAATATCACTGATGAACACAGATGCAAAAATCCTCAACAAAATACTAGCAAACAGAATCCAACAGCACATTAAAAGGATCATACACCATGAAAAAGTGGGGTTTATTCCAGGAATGTAAGGATTCTTCAATACTCACAAATCGACCAACGTGATATACCATATTAACAAATTGAAGGAGAAAAACCATACGGTCACCTCAATAGATGCAGAGAAAGCTTTCGACAAAATTCAACACCCATTTATGATAAAAACCCTGCAGAAAGTAGGTGTAGAGGGAACTTTCCTCAATATAATAAAGGCCGTATATGACAAGCCCACAGCCAACATCATCCTCAATGGCGAAAAACTGAAAGCATTTCCACTAAGGTCAGGAACAAGACAAGGTTGCCCACTCTCACCACTCTTATTCAACATAGTTTTGGAAGTTTTAGCCACAGCAATCAGAGAAGAAAAGGAAATAAAAGGAATCCAAATCGGAAAAGAAGAAGTAAAGCTGTCACTGTTTGCAGATGACATGATACTATACATAGAGAATCCTAAAGATGCTACCAGAAAACTACTAGAGCTAATCAATGAATTTGGTAAAGTAGCAGGATACAAAATTAATGCACAGAAATCTCTGGCATTCCTATATACTAATGATGAAAAATCTGAAAGTGAAATCAAGAAAACACTCCCATTTACCATTGCAACAAAAAGAATAAAATATCTAGGAATAAACCTACCTAAGGAGACAAAAGACCTGTATGCAGAAAATTATAAGACACTGATGAAAGAAATTAAAGATGATACAAACAGATGGAGAGATATACCATGTTCTTGGATTGGAAGAATCAACATTGTGAAAATGACTCTACTTCCCAAAGCAATCTATAGATTCAATGCAATCCCTATCAAACTACCACTGGCATTTTTCACAGAACTAGAACAAAAAATTTCACAATTTGTATGGAAACACAAAAGACCCCGAATAGCCAAAGCAATCTTGGAGAACAAAAAACGGAGCTGGAGGAATCAGGCTCCCTGACTTCAGACTATACTACAAAGCTACAGTAATCAAGACAGTATGGTACTGGCACAAAAACAGAAAGATAGATCAATGGAACAGGATAGACAGCCCGAGGTAAACCCACGCACATATGGTCAACTTATCTTTGATGAAGGATGCAGGAATGTACATTGGAGAAAGGACAGCCTCTTCAATAAGTGGTACTGGGAAAACTGGACAGCTCCATGTAAAAGTATGTGATTAGATCACTCCCTAACACCATACACAAAAATAAGCTCAAAATGGATTAAAGACCTAAATATAAGGCCAGAAACTATCAAACTCTTAGAGGAAAACATAGGCAGAACACTCTATGACATAAATCACAGCTAGATTCTTTTTGACCCATCTTCTAGAGAAATGTAGATAAAAACAAAAATAAACAAATGGGACCTAATGAAACTTCAAAGCTTTTGCACAGCAAAGGAAACCATAAACAAGACCAAAAGACAACCCTCAGAATGGGAGAAAATATTTGCAAATGAATCAACTGACAAAGGATTAATCTCCAAAATTTACAAGCAGCTCATGCAGCTCAATAACAAAAAAATAAACAACCCAATCCAAAAATGGGCAGAAGACCTAAATAGACATTTCTCCAAAGAAGATATACAGACTGCCAACAAACACATGAAAGAATGCTCAACATCATTAATCATTAGAGAAATGCAAATCAAAACTACAATGAGATATCACGTCACACCACTCAGAATGGCCATCAACAAAAATTCTAGAAAGAATAAATGCTGGAGAGGGTGCGGAGAAAAGGGAACACTCTTGCACTGCTGGTGGGAATGTGAATTGGTACAGCCACTATGGAGAACAGTATGGAGGTTCCTTAAAAAACTACAAATAGAACTACCATATGACCCAGCAATACCACTACTGGGCATATACCCTGAGAAAACCATAATTCAAAAACAGTCATGTACCAAAATGTTCATTGCAGCTCTATTTTCAACAGCCCAGAGATGGAAACAACCTAAGTGTCCATCATCAGATGAATGGATAAAGAAGATGTGGCACATATATACAATGGAATATTACTCAGCCATAAAAAGAAACGAAATTAGCTATTTGTAATGATGTGGATGGACCTAGAGTCTGTCATACAGAGTGAAGTAAGTCAGAAAGAGAAAGACAAATACCATATGCTAACACATATATATATGGAATTTAAGAAAAAGAAAATGTCATGAAGTATCTAGGGGTAAGACAGGAATAAAGACACAGACCTACTAGAGAATGGACTTGAGGATATGGGGAGGGGGAAGGGTAAGCTGTGACAAAATGAGAGAGTGGCATGGACATATATACACTACCAAACGTAAAATGATAGCTACTGGGAAGCAGACGCATAGCACAGGGAGATCACCTTGGTGCTTTGTGAGGGGTGGGATAGAGAGGGTGGGAGGGAGGGAGACACAAGAGGGAAGAGATATGGGAACATATGTATAACTGATTCACTTTGTTGTAAAGCAGAAACTAACACACCATTGTAAAGCAATTATACTCTAATAAAGATGTTAAAAAAAATAGTTTGTTTTAAACAGGTAAATGATTTGATGGCAGTGTGCTTCAGGAAATGACCACAAACAAAGGCCAGTCCATCAGCTCAGTAATTTTCTAAGAATATGCCCCTAGAAGGCAGACAGAGGCCCTTAATTAGAAAGACCTTTAAGATCCAGTAACATAAAAGAAAAATAAAAGAGAAAATAATCTTCTATTTTTCTAAATGCCTTTAGAATGAAAAGCAGTAACAGTAATCCCTCAAATTAATAAAAGTCCCATATAGGGGATTACAAAGCAAATTTTGTAATGCAGTCATTTAGCAAACCGTAACTTCACAAGACTTAATTGTGCTATTCTATTAGCCTAACAAAATCAAAAGCAGAAAGCAAAGCCCTTAAAATACTCTAATGTAATGAACTCAGAATAGCCATGTTTTCAAAAATATCATTTCTTACTTGTTTCAGAATAATAGCTTGCTTGCAGAATTTCTGTGCAATGTTTGCAACTTGCTGTATTTTTGCAGGAATAACAAAGCCAAGTGCAGAAAGCTGACGAACTTCTCTCTGAAGAATCACCAACCGATCTGAATAATGCACTTTTAATGATCCATCATTAGGATCCAACTCCATAATGTGACTATTAGCCTCAATACTACAATACAAAATAAATAACTTTTTAAATTTCATGTTCTCACTCTTTTGATGAAAAACATAATTTTATACTTACAGAAAAGTTGTAAGAACTATTAACTCAAAGTAAAAATAAGATTTTAATTATAGTTTTCAAGTTATATTTTTTTCACACAGTATTTCACAATTCAGATCTTGATAACAAACTACAATATCCAAAATATACCATCATATCGATATTTCAACCAAGCAGCTTTTGAAGTCAGAAAAATCAATCTCTTAACCTTCAGCTAAGACTCAAAATAGAGAGCAAATCCATCATAAAGAGAAAAGGTTTTTATTCATTTTCTAAAAGGTATCTTAGATTTTCAGTCAGCCTACTTGGTTCTTTAATACTCCCATTAAAGGATCAATAGTAAATAACATCAAAATACTAGGAGTAGAGATATTCATATGTTTCATTCTTCTACTCTTCCTTTAACTATGTAAAGACTTGTCTTTTCTTTGTGTTTCTTTTAAAAGCCACAATAGCAAATTTTACATTGGGGCACTCAAGTCTCCATGGATTGTGAAAATGCTGTGGGAAATTAAAAGCATTATGTTTTCATGACCCTTCTTTCAGGATCATGTTTATATAATGCTTTCTTTCAAATCACTTTCACAATTAGGAGAACTTGCAGGTCTTAGAAAGTAAGTTACTGAAAAGCAAAGAACAAATCTATTCAGCCTACTTAATAATGCATAAAACAAAGCATAATAAAAAGCAGATACTTTAAAATGTCTTAAAATAATAATTTAGCCCTAACTGTCCTATAAGAACATAAAGCCTATCAGAAAATTGTAACAGTGACACTTTTTGCCTTTATTTGAAACCAATATTTACAATTAGTTTCTACATACCAGCATATCCTGAAATATGTTCCAAAACACTCATGATTCTATGCAACAATGATGAGTTTTACCCAAAAAAAAAGTGAAGGTCAGAAGTTTCATCACCAAATGAGAAAAAAATAGGTTGAATAAAGTTAAACAGCTTTTTTTACTGCAGATCTCAGTCCTTTTGGTACTCTGTCTTACACAGTGGAT
Source organism: Lipotes vexillifer (assembly GCF_000442215.2). NCBI lineage: Eukaryota > Metazoa > Chordata > Mammalia > Artiodactyla > Lipotidae > Lipotes > Lipotes vexillifer. The sequence continues at coordinate 2,158 of NW_006789336.1, read as the reverse complement.
CTCCACCAGAGCCGTAGTGATAAACGTGCAAATTCTCCAAAATTAATTGACTATAGAACTCTTTACTTTTTTGCGGTGGGGGTTGGGGGTGGGGGGGTGGATCATCTCCAATATTTTAGGTTCAGGGTAGAAAGGGAAAGA
>NW_006789336.1:1253-2007 GCF_000442215.2 Lipotes vexillifer | reverse complement strand
AAAGAGTTAAATGACATAAAGTTATAATAATTATGCCTTATCACCTTTGGTTCTTTCATTCTTCTTCCAAAACCAAAATGCAAGATAAAAGAAAAAAAATTATTCATTCAATTTAGGAAGCTATCACTTTTGGCCTAATTATTCATTGCAGCAGTATAGGGAAAACAAACATAATTTCATATTACGGCCAAAGTTACTTTTAAAAAGTAACAAGTTTCTAAAAACTAAAACATGGCAAGTTTCTAAAACTACAGACAATAATATAATGGGGAAAGTTGACCTGAACAAATAAACAATGGTTTTTCTAGGCCATCCATTTTAAATACCCAATGGAATAATTAGGTTAACCTATTAAATTACATTCAATATAGCTTAATAAACATTTACCAAATCCTTATTATGTTGGACAACATGAAGAAATTTTCTTCATCTCAAGGAGCTTAAAAATAACAAAATTTTAGTTTACAATATGTATGGGGGGTATATAATATTAATGTAAAAATGTAGGAAAACATATGTATACCAGTAACAAAAAAACATGGGAGCATGAAAGCCTAATTCCAAAATAAGAATCTGCAGTTCTGGGGAATAGATATGAGAAGCCAAAGGAAGGCGGTCAAAGTTTCCAACCTTAATGACTTAAAAGTTGATCATCAAAACCTAAACTGGGGCTTCCCTGGTGGCGCAGTGCTTGAGAGTCCGCCTGCCGATGCAGGGGACACGGGTTCGTGCCCCGGTCCGGGAAGATCCCACA
>NW_006789336.1:0-1125 GCF_000442215.2 Lipotes vexillifer | reverse complement strand
CCTAAACTGGCTTCCCTGGTGGCGCAGTGGTTGAGAGTCCACCTGCCGATGCAGAAGCCACAACAGTGAGAGGCCCGCATACCGCAAAAAAATAAATAAATAAATAAAATAAAACCTAAACAAGGGCTTCCCAGGTGGTGCAGTGGTTGAGAGCCTGCCTGCCGATGCAGGGTACGTGGGTTCATGCCCCGGTCCGGGAGGATCCCACATGCCACGGGGCAGCTGGGCCCGTGGGCCATGGCCACTGAGCCTGCGCGTCCGGGGCTGTGCTCCGCAGTGGGAGAGGACACAAGGGTGAAAGGCCCACGTACTGCAAAAAAAAAAAAAAAAAACCTAAACAAAAAAAAAATTCTAAAAGCATCAGCAAGTTTGGAGAAAGGAGAGAGGAGTAGAGATGATTAATTACATCTTGTCATTTGGATTAATAACACAAGAAAAAAGATTCTTGTGTAGATTTCACTGTTTAGTATACTTACACTTACCACAAACTGGATTTGGAATCAGACAAGCCAGACTGAATATCCCTGGACCAATCATCAAATTGTTCTTGTTCATATAGTTTAAACTGGTCTAAGAGATCTTCAGCACTTCGATGGAAAGATTGAAATCCTGACAAGTCAGATAAAAGAGCTTCTGCAATCTTGATAGTATCATCTGCCTTAAAAAGCCAAATTACAAGAATATTTATTATTTAAATTCTAACAAAATTAGCATAAAATCAGCTCTCTTCTCTGTTCTGTGATTCAGAAATTATTTTCCCATTCATCTGTAAACAGTAAAATAGAAGATTTGCCAGTGAATTTAAGAATATCAACCCCTACTTTGCTTCTGAATTATACAACCTCAGAATAGCAAAACACAGAAGATAACACATACAAGGCATAATTTGAAGGGTACAATAAGGGAAATTCAGGTGAAACTCCAAGAATTCAGCAATACTCCTAAATATGTTATGCAATAATTTGAGCCCTTTATTAAATGCTGTAGTTAACAGCTCAAACAATAATTAGGCCAATTTGGATGCCAATTAAAGAAGAGAAATGGGGCTTCCCTAGTGGTGCGGTGGCTGAGAGTCCGCCTGCCGATGCAGGGGACACGGGTTCGTGCCCCAGTCCGGGAAGATCC
>NW_006789334.1:0-731 GCF_000442215.2 Lipotes vexillifer | reverse complement strand
TGCCCGAGGCTATGTACCTTGTTTTTTTGATGTTTCAGGAAATTCCATACGTTTCTCCAGGGTCGCTGTTGGCAATTTACATACCACCTGTCAGCATAACAATGCTCCCTGTTCTCCCTGGCCTGTCCTGCCTTTCTGGATTTTACACTTTTTTCAGATGGCCTTTTTGACCGGGGGGAAGTGAGAGTTCATTGTAGCGTAGATTTCCGTTGCAAGCTTGCTTGGTTGGCCAAAAAGGGCGTATGGTTTTTTCCTTAAAATATTCAGGAAAAAACGCATACGCCCTTTTTGGCCAAGGGCATCCTGGTCGGCATTCTGCCTATTTTCATAGGCTTTAAATGCAATTCCAAACCACCTCCTGAAATCGGTTTCCTGCAATTCTGCCTCACTTTCAAGTTCTCTTCGCAGCCTAACTTCAGTATATTTTTGGATGAAAGCTGTCATCTATAACTCTGTAGGTTTGAGAACTACAGTGGCCCTGCCCTCCCTTTCTCCCCTCGCTTTCTTTTGAGCTGGCCGCCATCCCGCAGGATTGCTTCAGACCCTAGTCTGGTTCAGGTACGGCATGCTGAGGCTTTGGTACATTCTTATTGCTCGTGGAAAATTAGAGTTCAGTGTGCCCGTCCAAACACCTACAGCTAGTCTCTCGTTGGGTCTCCCCATTCCAGTCAATCTTATGCAGAAATCGCAAAGTGTGCCAAACAGGGCGTTGAAGGCACTGACTCTGCAAG